>NC_051278.1:2668690-2982190 GCF_015220745.1 Sebastes umbrosus
GCGGAGAGAGACATGGAGAGAGAGAGAGAGAGACAGAGAGAGAGAGAGAGACAGAGAGAGAGCGAGAGAGAGAGAGAGACAGAGAGAGAGACAGAGAGAGAGAGGGAGAGAGACAGAGAGAGAGAGAGAGAGGGAGGGAGAGAGAGAGAGAGAGAGAGAGGGAGGAAGAGAGAGAGAGAGAGAGAGACAGACAGAGAGAGAGAGTGAGGGAGAGAGAGAGAGAGATAGGGCGGAGAGAGAGAGGGAGGGAGAGAGAGAGAGAGAGAGGCGGAGAGAGACATGGAGAGAGAGAGAGAGAGACAGAGAGAGAGAGAGAGACAGAGAGAGAGCGAGAGAGAGAGAGAGAGAGAGAGAGAGACAGAGAGAGAGAGGGAGAGAGACAGAGAGAGAGAGAGAGAGGGAGGGAGAGAGAGAGAGAGAGAGAGAGGGAGGAAGAGAGAGAGAGAGAGAGAGACAGACAGAGAGAGAGAGTGAGGGAGAGAGAGAGAGAGACAGAGAGAGAGAGGGAGAGAGACAGAGAGAGAGAGAGAGAGGGAGGGAGGGAGAGAGAGAGAGAGAGAGAGAGGGAGGAAGAGAGAGAGAGAGAGAGAGAGGGAGGAAGAGAGAGAGAGAGAGACAGACAGAGAGAGAGAGTGAGGGAGAGAGAGAGAGAGACAGAGAGAGAGAGAGAGAGAGAGAGAGGGAGAGAGAGAGAGAGAGGCCAATCCAGGCTTTCTTTCTTTTTCTCCCGTACTTCACCTCTCCTCTGAATCACACACTCCTGCCTTGAAGTGATATTTAAAAATCTGTTCTTACAGGATCATTTTGGGGTCGAAGGAATATTTTGTCACCGTTTGGTGTCTATTTTTGGTGAAATGTCATGTTCTGACCAAACTACACTTCTGTTTGCTCATAATGCTCGAATCGTGTTGAGAGGCGAAGCGACACCTAAATAGTCTTTAATTCAAGTTTGACTCATGAATGCCACAGATTAAGAGAATCACCTACTTTCTCTACTGTCGACTACGCCGGCAACAGTCCTGCAGATAGTTGATTTCTCTATTAAAATGGATAATCTCATTGAGGTCAAGATTTTCTGTGTACAAGAAAACATAAATTATAAAATCATAGACCAATAAACAGAACTTCAAACACACAATGTGCAGAAATAATTTACACTTTTTTCCATATTAAAAACTTCTTTAACCCTCTGAGAGCCACAATAGACCCGTTTTTGTCTTTTTTAGGGGGTCCAGGGGGTCTTTAGGGGGAGATAGCAGGTCAACAGTAGATGTCACATTGACGTGGTGTACATCATCTGAAAGCTGGGAATCTGAGCATTAATTTGGTACCCATTTTCATCTACATATCTTGAGGTCAGATGTCAAGGGACCCATTTGTAAATGGCCATGCCAGTTTTTCCTCGCCAAAATTTAACCTAACTTTGGAGAGTTATTTAGCGTCCTTCCCGACAAATTAGTATAACATGGTTGTTACCAGTGGATTCCTTTGTTTTCTAGTAGTTCTAAGTCGGTCGGGATTTCGGGTCTCAGGGGGTTAATATAAAAGAATAATAATGAATGAAGCTTTAGATTTTTTGGGCCACTTGGCGGCACAACAACCTGAAAAACACTGACTTAATATACCTTATGAAATATAAAACAAGAAGTGTCCTTGAACGTCCCTCTTACTCTTTACTTGCCATGCTCTAAAAGTTATGAAGAAAAAAACTTTTTTGTGACACGACCGTACAGCTCATAACCAGAGTGTTTAAAATAGAAAGAGGTCATTCTCTAAATGTTACGCCAATCTGGTCATTAGATTTTAATACTTCTTGTGTACAAGTGGAAAATGTTGGCCTGGAGGTCTGAAGGTCAGGGGGGTCACCAAAATCAGGAATCATCCTCTGGGGACGGTGAATATTCAGAGCAAATTTAAATGGCAATCTGTTGGACCGAAAGCCTGACAGATGGACCAAACAATCTGCTAGCAGGGCAGCGAAAACAAGTTGAAATGGCTAAAATAGGAACGCAGAAAGACGGGGTGAAAAGAGGATGAAGGGAAGCGTCGCCATTTATCTGTCTGTACTTGTATGGAAACGTGAAGGAGAACACTTGAAGCAGTACGAATCTCCGTGGTGTGAAACCCACTGATCTGTAGTGGCAGGCTGAATTTGACAAGGGTTTAGCGAGCCAATTAGCTCTGCACACTCAAAGAAAAGTGAAAATGTCAGAGTAGTATCGATTATGTTAATAGACTTCCTGTTTTGCAGGTCTGAAAGCACTGACAAAAACTGTAGGTTCAACCACAACCCACACATGAGTGGCAGTGAAATGAATCAATCACATGCATTAACTACGTGATAATCGATGTGCATCGGCATGTAGACATCATTATTTCTATCTCGCTGTGCGTCGACAGTAAGCCTGATATTTTATGGTCCTGTTTGAGGTTTTTGGCTCTTTGGTAAAACGAGGCAAACTGTCTTTGCCTCGTTTTATATTCACAAATAGAGGATCAATAGATTAAGATTTGTTGAAAGCATTTCATTGTCTATTTGTAACCCCTTGTCACAGGTTGCATATGAGCTCAACCAACGAGTGATGTTCCCTTCTCAGCTTTTTAAAGCTCTTAAAGTGTAACTTTGGTATTTTTCAACCTGGACCCTATTTTAATCTAACTTTGGAGCGTTATTTAACCTCCTTCACTACAAGCTAGTATGACATGGTTGATACCAACGGATTCCTTAGGTTTTATAGTTTCATATGATGAAACTCTAGCTTTAAAACTGAGCCTACTACAACCTAAAAATCACAAGTTGTGTTAATGCTTGAAAGAAATTAGTGACGTTTAAACAAATTTGCGTTAGCGCGTGACAGCCCTACTAAAAACCCATTCAGAAAACCCATTGACTTCCAGACGAGGGAACCATAAGTGCTAAAATGCTAACTCATTTCCGGGTTTAGGACTCATTCATGCACCGCTCTATAACTGTCATTAGATTCCTAAATTCCTTAAATCTGATTGGTCGGCAGAAATATGACATCACTTCCTACTTAAAACCGGTGAGAAGAGCTCAAATGCAGAAATCTGTCTTTAGAAGTAAACAGTGTGCTTCTAACTTTAGCAGATAATAGAGTGTTCATGTAGGAATCCATCACGTAAAACTTGATGAACTTTAACTTCCTGTACGACCACTAACACGTGTAGATCAGCAGGAAGTAGCGGCAGCAGCTGCTGAACTCAGCGTTGTGATTCTGTAAGCATCGTTAACGGACAGCAGCAGCCTCTTTTTTTTTCTCTCTAATGGTCGCCATAACTCACACACATACACACACTGGGCTTAATGGCTTTTATAATGAATGGCCCAAGATAGTGGGCTAAATGGTGGTTGCCATGGTGATAGGGTCAATCGATCAGAAAGTATTGATCGGCCATCGATAAGTTCCAGACGGGCGAGCTACTGGAATAGAGAATGAGGAGGGGTGTGTGTGTGTGTGTGTGTGTGTGATGGGTAGGGATCAGCAGTGTGTGCGTGTTGGTGTGTGTTCATACTGTACGTGTGTGTGTGTGTGTGTGTGTGTGTGTGCGTGTGTGTGTGTGTGTTAAACAGACATTCCTCCACAGCAGTTTGAGTATTGCTGTAATAGATTCATGTGTCATGGCGCCGCCTCCCGCTCCCAGAGTCTGGGTGACGTAGACGTCTACACTGACTCTAATTTGGCCCGTTGGTCACTTCGCTCAGCATCTGATGGGAGGATGAAACCAGAACCGTCTCTGAGTCTCGGGGTCGTGTGTGAAAGAGGTGAAACAGTGAGATCATTTACCCGACAAAAGAATAAACGATTTACTAAAATGTTGCGACGTTTGCAAACTACAAATCCCAGAGCTTGATCCTAGTGCTGTTGACGCTTTTTGTCTCTGAACGTTGGTTCAACGGTGTGTTTGTCTCTTTATTACTAATTTTGAATTTTCTGTCCGAAAAATATAATGAAGTAAAAAGTACTATAAGTCCCTCTGAAATGTATTTAAGTAGAAGTAGAAAGTGGCATTAGAAGAAAAAACTAAAGCAGGCAGACCCAAACTTTTTCCCTTGGAGGGCCAAAACTGAAAATCACACACGTATTGTATTGTATTGTATTGTATTGTATTGTTAACATACATAATGGTACTCGGATCCCAAGTTCCCCTTATTGAATATTCTTTTAGGTTTTACACAGTTAACCCCTTAAAACCCACCTGCTGAATACAATTGGGTGCATTTCTATTGATACTCAATTTATGCATTTCCAAGACTGTTTAGGGACCCCAGTATGCAGAAAAATTAAAATACACCATTTTTAGAATAGGCGAAAATAACACATTTATACTGCATTCAATAACTGCATGTTTTTTACCCCAAACTGCTTGGGATTATCTTAAAGTGGGCATGTCTGTAAAGAGGAGACTCATGGGTACCCATAGAACCCATTTACATTCACTGATCTGGAGGTCACGACAGTTTTTCATCACCAAAATTTAGCCCAAATTTGGAGCGTTATTTAACCTCCTTCATAACAAGCTAGTATGACATGGATGGTACCGATGGATTCCTTAAGTTTTGTAGTTTCATATGATACCCTAACTTAAAACTCAGCCTGCTACAGCCTTCGAAAGACAGTAAAGTCAGTCGGGATCGCCGGCGATTGTTTTTTTCATGCAAATATACCAAATATTTCCAAGTCACAGCTTCTCAGTTATGAGGATTTGCTGGTTTTCTTAGAGTTAATTAGAGTCTTAGAGTCATGTTTTGGTTTTAAGGCCTTTATACACCGGGGGAATAAATGACACAGAAATGCAAAATACTCGTAAATATTGTATATCTAGGGCTTTTATTGTGAAAGGTAAGAAAGGACGAAGTGGATCTGGTCTGCGCTGCCTTTGTCAAGGTTGAAAGGAGTAATAAAGTTACCATCTGTTGTTTCATAAATATAGGCCGAACTTTATTTGCAGTGTGAAAGCTCAGAGAAATCAACCTTGTTTGGAAAAAAGTATGTTGTTTTTTTGCGGCGTAATATTTGTGTTCTGTGTGAAAGTATTCAAGACAAAAACAAGTTTAAAAAATATATTGACGTGTGAATTAATCTCACGAAAAAAAAAAACCCCAGTGTGTATATGTCTTTAGACTGTTAAACAGAAAAAAGACACTATTTGAAGACATCAACTTGGGTTTTAGGAAATTGTAACGGACATTTTCTACTATTTTCTGACATTTTATAAACCAAACGATTAATCAATAATGGAGAAAATAATTGGCAGATTAATCGCTTATGAAAAGAATATTTTTTATTAGTGGTAGCCGTAGTTTTATTTTTAATTATATACTGACTAAATTGACCTTGAGATGAGATATGTCAGGATCATTTCATTTACCGATGCCAAATTAATATTATGTAATGTAAAAGCCGTAAAGAGCCATTTGTGTCCAAACAGCAGGTACATAGAATATATTATGGAATATTTCAGGGCCTCAAAAACAATGAATTCATAATAAAAACAGACAAACTGTTTAATTTCTGTCTTGTTTCACAAAGCTTTTACTTTATTTCTACACGGGTGTGAGTGGGTGAATATACAGTAGTCCTATTTCCAGCATCATCTCAGTAGCAAATTAAATGATAAAGTCAACCTCTGCATCTCTTCCACTGTTAAATGTCACTCTGTAAAGGTTCACTGTGTTCCAGGAGTTATTCTATAGCACTGTAATTAACTTTTTGGTGTACTTACCCTGGAAAAAAAGAAAAACATCAGACACCATTAGATGAACCTTTGTGATTTCCTTTGTTACTGAGATATTACAAACCATTAAAAAGCTCCATAACCCATTAGATCCATTGCATAATGGTTCGTGGTGGGTTTTGGAGTGATTTAATGGTTTTCACCACATCTTCTAGCAGTGGTTTGTAATGGTTTCCATTACAGGCTGCATTGGTTACTAATGGTTGTGATTATTTCCAATAGATTACAACAGACAAACCATTACCTTCACAATTATAGATAAACCATTAAACCAGGTTATTTTCAACCTGACTCATCTACTCCCACTTCAATTAGACACAGGCGGCAACCTCCGGGTCTGAGAAGTGAAGCCAATGCTGAAGTGCCAGCAGGGGGGCGACTCCTCTTGTTGCAAAAAGAAGTCTGATTACTACTTCTCACTTTATTTATTACCTCAGTAAATATTGTAAATATGAGTTTATGGTCTCAATCGCTAGTTTCAAGTCTTCTTCAATATAGCATGATGTTCATTTAGTAAATTATGCTCCCATTTAGAGTCAAATAGACCATAAAGCAGGGGATGCTTTAGGGCGGGGCTACCTTGTGATTGACAGATTGCTACCACGGCGTTGTCCGGTCTGGGAGTTGTCCGTGTTTTCGTCTTACAACTTTAACTTTTTCATAGCGTGTTTTCACTTCATCAAAGTTAACTTTAACATTATGGTCACCTAAAAATGTGTTATTCAGCATTCGGTTGTGCTTAGCTCCACCGTCTAGAGTCACTTCTGGTTGCAAAAAACCAAGATGGCGACGGTCAAAAACCAAGATGGTGACAGCCAAAAATAAAGATGGTGACGGCCAAAATACTAATATGGTGACGGCTAAAAACCAAGATGGCGACGGACAAAAACCAAGATGGTGACGGGCAAATACCAAGATAGTGACGGCCAAAAACCACGATGGTGACGGCCAAAAACAAAGATGGTGACGGCCAAATACCAAGATGTAGACGGCCAAAAACCAAGATGGTGACGGCCAAATACCAAGATGGAGACGGCCAAAAACCAAGATGGTTATGGCCAAAAACCAAGATGGCGACGGCCAAAATACCAAGATGGTAACGGCCAAAATACCAAAATGGTGACGGCCAAAAACCAAGATGGTGACGGCCAAAAACCAAGGTGGTGACGGCCAAAAACCAAGATGGTGATTGCCAAAAACCGAGATGGCGTCGGCCAAAAACCAAGATGGTGACGGCCAAAACCAAGATGGCGACAGCCAAAAACCAAGATGGTGACGGCCAAAAAACCAAGATGGTGACGGCCAAAATACCGAACTCGACGCTTCAAAACCGCAGTCTTCAAACCAATGGGTGACGTCACGGTGACTACGTCCGCTTCTTATGTACAGTTTAGACATTTCCTACAATTCCCAGAAAGATCTGCCAGCCAATTTTTGAATTTTTAAATCTTTGTCAAAAAGATTGAAGCATTTTTAACCAGAAATCAGATGACGTACTTTTTAAGTATCTCTCTCTCTCTTTGAGGCTCATGACTGATTGCAGGTATTCATTGGCAGAAACTCAACCTTACTGTTCCTCACTGACTGATAAACTCATGTTAGTCATTATTCACATTTATAAGTTGGAGGTGATTATAACTAAATGTTTGTTGGGGGAATTGACTTACTCTTGATGTCCAGCACAATTTCCTATGAGTCACCAGAATAATTAAATCTAATTTGTCCCATGTCACTGATGATGCTGGATCTGTCCAGACAAGAACTAAAAGGTAACAAGTGCGTCAGGTTTTCCTGAGCTGTTATCAACCTTGAATCACTGACAGTACACTTTTTAATCAGCATCGTATGACATCTAGAGCTGCCACTAATGACAATTATTCTATCAACTATTTTATATACTATATATGGAGGCAATTTCTGTTTAATAAGGACTCAAAAACAAGAGAGCGTCTTTCAGAGTTTTAATACACACTTGCAAGTGGGCACACAACCATCAACATAGAACGTTCAGGGCTGAGAGCACCGATTCTCTCGGTTTAGCGACATTTATAACCTTGCATGAGGGCTCATAGTCATTTATCTCACATCGTCCTCTCTGTCTGACACTTCTGTCCATTTAAGGTACTTGTCCTCAAATAGGCACTACATGTTTGTTTACTAAGTATGCAACACAGAAACTGAAATAGACTTCAAGGGCAGTGAGTGTCACCTGTTAAGACTGTAGGAATGTGCTACTAGTACAGTATGCTGTTTCGAATACAGCCAATGTTCATCAGATGCCATTTTGGATGATGACGTTTGCACGGACGGTGGCTCTGAGTGGTCAAACAACCTTCTTTTGGCTTTTGACTGATGCAAAAAAACACAGTCGAACTTGTTTCGAAAACTTAAATGACGGACGAATGTTTTGGAGCCAGTGTGTAAACATCATTGAAATAACTTGAGGATATATGTATTTTTAAAAGTGCCGCAATTTCGGACGAAAATTACAGACTTGGTGTGCTAAGGCCTTTATACAGTTCAGCCCGTAGAGGTCAGTGCAGCGAAGCCGTTCCTCCATACAGGATGTAGTGTGGCGTTAGCCTTTAATCTCAGAGTCTTGCCCTTGACTCTCTCCTCCTTGTCATTGCAGGGCTGTCAAACTGATCGGTCGTGTAACCGGGATTAAGTCAGTCACGGTTTTGTCCCGAGTCTTGGTCCTGTTCCTGCCCCACTACAAGGAGGCCTGAGCATTGATCCGTGATCAGGTTCTGCTCATCAGCTGTTTTGTTGCTGGCAGGGCAGGCAGCAGCAGAGCAGCAGCTCATTTAATTAATGCGGATTTGACTGGTCACGCTGCTGCTGCTGCTGCTGCTGCAGACTCTCAGCTACCTGCTGCCACCGAGAGAAAACCTTGAACCGTGTCACAACACCACATCAAAGAGGTTTCAGAAGATCTTATGTAATTAAGTCGGACCTCTCTCTCAGCAAGGCCATTACGCAGCTCATCGTGCAGCTGGCAGGACACTTCTGTCATGTTCCCCGTGGCCTAAATATTACCTTCGTCCTGTCTTTTTTTGACAGCTGCCTCCGTTTTAAGGCACTTGTACAATAATTGTCATCTGCCATGTTTTAATATAGACGCAGACGAGCTGATGTTCAATACGGTTGACTTGTTGCCCATCGGAGTGGCTGCTCGCGCTTGGCACTGGCCTGTATAATCATTTGCATTAGGCACCAGTGATTTTAGAATCACATTAACGCAGCGTGAGCGGAGATGTAATAGACAAATTGAGAAGGAGAAAATGAGAGTATAATGGGTAGAAGAAAGAAAGAGAAACAAAATCATTTCTAACTGTCCGTTAAGGTGAGATAAGTTCTTAAATTCTCATAAATCTCCTTCATAAAGTAAACAAAGTGGATATCAACAGCTGCTCGCATAACTCCTCCGAACTCTATAGGTCAACATATTTCTCTAATAGTCATAAATATTCATTAAAGTCTGCTGATGCAAACATTTCTGTAATTTCTTCTGGTGTGTAAAGTATATATAGATGAATCTATATCTGTGTGTGTGAGCCCACACCATATTGCATGTTTGATTTTGCTATCTGCCGGCACCAGCTGTGAAACTATCGGGGATTTAAATATTTAACATCTTGAGATATCCTTTTAACAAGCTTCACTCCACCATATCTGCCTCCGTACGTGGAGAAAATGCTGCGATACTGTATGTCTGTATGTGTGCATTTTAACGTATGTTTGCAACGATCTGCAGGTGTGTGTTTTGTTAACATTTACACACAGGTTGCACATGTGTAGGTGGATTTACAGGATGTATCTACGGATTCATTTGCATGTACACCTGTGGAGACATGATAAGTTGGTTTCACTTTACATTTTACATATGTATTATGTAATTAATTGAAGAAAAAAACATGTTTTTTTGTAAGGGAATGCATATTATAGTCAATGTATCCTCATACAATGGTTTGTATGATATCACAAAAAATGATTCCTCATTTTTCGTTTGTTTTCCTTTTTTTCAATACTATTTTTATTGTTTTTTTGTTCATTTTGAAAAAACAGAACAAACGTTGACAAACGTCCGCAATAACAACATTCTCGGTACTAAGACACTTAACAAACATAGTATTAATATAAAATAAGCCAGTATAGATACAGGAAAAACATACATATACAAATAAATAAATAAATAAATGAAAAAGTAAAATAAATAAATAAAATAAAATAATATATATAAACTGTATATATACATACATAAGATTCTGCATTTTGGCACTGAATATAAGTAAATAAATAATGAAACAAATAAATAAATAAATAAATAAATAAATAAATAAATGAAAAAGTAAAAAAATAAATAAAATAAATATAAAATACAAAAAAATATACATACACATATATTGTTGTTTGTTTTCCTACGAATGTCCAGCAACACGTGTCAATTTCCGCTCGTTACATGTGTGCAGTCTTTTCAAAATAAAGTTCTGTCTTCACAGGAATCATCTTGGTTAGGTTTAGGAAAACCGCTGGTTTGGGTTAAAATAACTCTGGAAGCGGCGTAACTTAAGTACGGAAGTTTCCGTGACAAATAAATCAACGTTGACTTCTGATTTCACACGGGACACTAGTGTTTTTGCATTCATCCATTAGGGGTGATACCATATTATAACGATATTTAAGTCACGATACGATCTTATTGCCATTTTTAAACTTTTTGCGATATGCCGAGTATTGCTTATTGGATTCTCGTGATGTCATGAGGGTCACATCTCACATGAAAATCCATCTTCAAGTAATGCATTTATGTCCAGCGAGCCAGATAATGGACCAATCAGCGTCGTGTGAGGAGCTACTGCAGCTAAGGGCGTGGTTTAGGTGTGTGTGAGGCGACACGGAGAGGTTGGTGTAGATGATGCAATAGTATCAGTTCCATCATCGATTAATTGATTAGTTGTTTGGTCTATAAAATGTCAGAAAATGGTGAAAATGTTCAATTTACTCTCAGAGAGGAGGAAAGAAACCAGAAAATATTCACATTTAACCAGAACATTTTACTTTTATATTTTAATTTACTAGTTGACAACCAATCGATTAATCGTTGCAGCTTCGGTGGAAAACCTTCCCTGAAGAAAGTGCAGGTGTCCACATACTTTAGGCCATGTAGTGTATTTTCTTTATAACTGTACTGTATATTGCCAATAACCTTTCTTAATAAGTCAATAAAAATGTGACATTTGGCCTTTGGTTGTTGGTGAGGATCTCTTGGATGACAGTAAAATGTGTTTACGTGTAGAGAAGGAGGAAATAAACTGGTAGTAAACCACTGACAACCAGTAAAGAAAAGCAGTGAGCCTGCAGAGAGGTGAATATTACCCAGAATACCTCCGCCTGCCAGCTGCACATACATCTCTGAGAATATACATATTTATTGTTATTTTAGATACTTTCAGTTATTGCAGCCGGGATGTCTCTCTCTGTCTTAATTTCTCTCTCAGAATATTTTCTTTTTCCCTTTTCTCTCTCTCTCTCTCTCTCTCTCTCTCTCTCTCTCTCTCTCTCGCTCTCTCTTCTCAACCATGAGATTACCTGAAGGGACAGTGAGCTATCAGTATAACACACACACACACACACACACACACACACTGTAGTACACACCTGAGTGCACACACACACACACACACACTCATGGGAATACACATGCATCCGCCTTGAACAAGCGCATGTACATGGGTGAAGCCGGAGCCACACACACTGAGGCAGCAGTCGCAGCCTGTCAGCAGGGACAGTTAGTTGAATAGCACTTATTTAGATGGAATGGCCATTTCACACTGCCTGCATGTGTGTGTTTGTGTGTGCGTGCATGTTGGCACTGTGCAGAGCTTGGGGAATAAGACACTATTACCTGAGAGTCTATGAGAAACTCTGTAAATATTGACAGAGAGCGAGCGAGAGCGAGTGAGATGAGGCGGAGATATGAACCCTGAGGGGGTTGGGGATTGATAATTTAATGGTTTCACTGGGAGAGAAGATTGGATCGAGGGGAGAGAAAGCGGGGAGGAGATTGGAGGAGGAGAGGAAAAGAGGTGGGATTTGAACCCTCACTGTTGCCATGGCAGCATTTGGCTGTAAAAGACGAGGCAAAAACGTCCGCAGCTCCAAATAATTTGTTTGAGAACCAAAAAAAAAACACAGCAGAGAGTCGCGTCGCATCGCCGTCAGCGCCGCCGCAACTTGACAGGAACGAAATCTCGTGGAAGGAAAGACCTTTAACTGAAAAAATAATTAACTTTCCTTAATTTCAAATTAGCTTTTGTTACGAGTCGACTGCTAGGAGCGGTGCTGCAGCAGGACTTTAGGGCGTTCGTGGGCTGCTTATGTGTGAAGAAGAAGAAGAATAGTTTTAGTCCCACAAGGGATTTTCATCAAGCAAACACAAACAGGGAGGACACAGGTGTCAAATACAAAGCAGTAATTATCCTCACGCCTTATTTGGATAATAATAATAGAATAAACATACATTATCTAAAAAGTAGATTGTGGCGTTATGAGAGCCTTGAAATCTTGAGTGTGGGCAACATTGAAAAGAAGGCAGGTCGAAAGTGGTTTCTTCAATCGTCAAACAAAAAGTTTAAATCACACAGGGCTTCACAACTGTAACAGCTCAGAAAAATGTCCGAAAAATGTCTGGAAAAAATCCGAAAAATGTCTGGAGAATGTCCGACAGCTGTCAGAAAAAAGTTGAAAAATGTCCGACATTTTTCCCAAAAATTTCCCAAAAATGTCCCAAAAAGTCAAAAAAAAGTCAAAAAATGCCAGAAAAATGTAAAAAATAAAGTGTGAAAAATGTCCGACAAATGTCCGAAAAAAAGTCAAAAAATGTCCGAATAAAAAAAAAAAAAAAAAAGTCAAAAAAATCTGAAAAATGTCTGGAGAATATCCGACAACTGTCAGAAAAAAGTAAAAAAAAAAAATGTCCGAAAAATTTCCAAAAAATGTCCCCAAAAAAATCAATCTTTCAAGAAAAATGGAAAATAAAAAAATTCTGAGAAATGTCTGACAAATGTAAGAAAAAAAGTCTGCAAAATGTCAAAAAAAATGTGTGGAAAAAGTCTGAAAAAAAAAGTCTGAAAAAAAAAGTCTGCAAAATGTCAAAAAAATGTCTTAAAGATCCCTAAACTCTGATTTAGTATCATCTGGGAGACGTATTAACACCAGATGTTTGAGGGGCTTTACAGGTCCAAAATGATAAAAAACAGACCCGACATGCATAAATAAATCTTTAAAAACGAGGAACCCATTTCAGATTGGACCAACATAAATTAACGTCTTTCATTAGAGCAGACAAACACATTGTTTACATTCCGTCAACGTTTGCTTGTGTATATTTGGTTTTGGAGAGAGACACGACCCTGCACAGTCTTTAGACACTGAGCTCCAGTTTTACTGCAGCCACATGCACTCTGCTTTTGCGTTGGGAGAAATCCAACACTTGAGAGACCTGCTGTGTCACGATTGCTTGGCTGGACAATTGCTTTTTGGGTGAGGGGTTTAGTGAACGATCAGTTCAGAATTTTAAAAGGCTTTGTCCTTAAACTCGGGTCATAAAGGTTATCCGTTTGTCCCGGCACACAGAGGGCCATGTGTAACATAATGCGGGGACATATTTCTATGGCTCTTCTCTTTTCCAATTTGGCTTTAAAATGCACATTTAATAATAACTAGAGGTGTAAGAAAATATTGAGTATCGCGATATCATGATTTTTAATTAATAGTTCACAGACAAATGTTTTTTGAATTGCGCCATGAATCACACACATGATGTTAGTCAATTTAAAAGTAAAAAAAGTCTAGTTTGTTGTAAAATTGTTGCAGTATCAGACTGTGAAAATACATAATTAGACGATGAGTTGGGAGTGAGAGCGGGTTGGACGGGGTCAACTGGTTGAGACTGAACATAATATTCAGAGAACGAGGAGGAAGCTGCTTCTGCCTCAGTAACATAAACGTTGCTTCTATCTGCCTGAGCACGTTTTACTGGGTTTTTACTTGAGCTTTTATGGGCCCATTTCAGATTGACTAAAGCTTTTAAAACCATTTTACCCAGAGATTTGGCATCGAGGAGCACATGTAAGGCATGTTTTATTGTTTCATTAGAGAACCAATATCTTTCACTCCCCTGCAGCTTTATAAGGAATAATTAGCCTGGTGAACAATGAGTGAAACACATCTGTGAAGTCCAGCAGCTGTAGCTTTAACGATTCACTTCTCAGTGCTGCCTTCCCACCTCCCAGTCAACAGGCCGGTCTGGGTGTCGTTTCACATCAGCGGCTCCTCCACTAATGAGCTACTGCTGTGATTGTCAGCCATAGAGGAGGCTGAGGAGAGGCCACAGTAAGTTAGAGCTGAGTGGTCGATTCCAGGAGTCGACTCTGACACTGCAACAATATCTGAGATGTCTAGATGAGAGGGTTTTTTTTATTGTCGGAGACTCAGAGGACATCCGCTACTATGATGAATCAGCTGTTCAGTAAAGTGCTAAAATCACCAAAAATATCCGGATTCACTACATTTTAGGATTAGGGCTCTCAGTCTGTTGATTATGTTTTCAAATAATCATTCAGAGCTCAAGGTGAACTCTTCAAACGGCTTGTTTTGTCTGATCAACAGTCCAACAACTCAAAGATATTTAATCAACAAAGGTTAAAAAGAAAGAGAAAAGCTGCGTTAAACAAAGTTGATTAATATGATGCAAAACTGCAAAGCTTCTGAGTACATGTGCAACGCCATTGCCGTGGTGATGCATTATTCATCATGAAAAACTGAGCTGTTTTTAGGGGCTAAAGATGCTCGAAATCAAACGTAACTTGGCTCATGCATTAACCCCCCGAGACCTGTGGGATCATGGGCTATCCGAACGACTTCTTTCAGAGGCTGTGGCAGGTTCAGTTTTAGAGCTAGAGTGAAGGTATCAGATATCACATGAAATCTTTGCCCACTCCCATGTTGATAAGAGTATTAAATACTTGATAAAGCTCCCTTTAAGGTACATTTTGAACAGATAAAGCCTTATAGTTTTTGGATATGTGCAAATATCACAACGCCAACCTTTTTTAAGAAGGTGGATGAAGGAATGAAAGAGGGAGGCTGTGTTCGAACCATGAAAATAAGTGGAATATTAATTTTCATTAGCCATGTAAACAGCTTAGTAGGAATATTGTCTTTTACTGAAAAGGGCAGAAAACAGAATATTTTGTGCTTCCACTGCTGTATCTTTTGTTTCTGTAACGTGGAGGAACATTTCTTCTGTGTGATCCAGACTTGTGTCCTCCCTGTCAAATAAAACCAACACTCTTATTTCTTCTTTTATCCCACTTAGCATTCGCTTAGGTTTTAGTTGCTCGGCTCTATCTTGATCCTCGGTAGACGTATCTTGATGGACAGACACACAAAGACGGGAATGAAAGGCATCTCAGTGGAAGCGTGATGGAATCAACATTGTTGATTTGTCATTTAGTTGGTAGGTGCACTGCAGGCGGCTGCCAAACGGGCCACTGATAACGGTTGCCATGGAAAGAGCTCTGGTTTGGTGCATTGCGAGGCAGAAATCTGATGTGCTGCCATTCCTGGGTCAGGTTCATTTTTGTGTTGGAGATTCACTCGGCAAATTCAAGCACATGCAAAGAATGGATAACTCCCGCTATCACTCTGCTTATTCCCCGTTCCCTCCAGCATCACAAGCGTATCATTTCCTGTCCTCTTACTGTACAGCTGACAGCAGGAAATGGTGAAATATGTGCTGGAATCCTGATAAGCATGAGATCTCATAACCTTTTGAAATGTTAGTTAATATATAGAAACCAGACTTTTTCTCTCCTCAACTTGCCTCCTCTACGTCTCCCACTTTTCATTTTCCAGAATACTTGGACAAACTTCCAGAGAAGGATGTTTGAGCTTCAGGTTTGCAGCAGCAGATGAAAGCTTTTTTCTGCTCTTTTTGTTTTTCTTGTCACGGAAAGTGAGACTTGCTCAAAACACAACTTGTGGCTGCGTCGTACTTTGTACTGTGTTGAAGGCGACTGTCAGCGGAGGAGTTTACGCCCCTGCCTGTTCTCTGATGCGCTTCTCACCGAATGGTTGTTGAGTATTTGTTTTTAGATGGTGAGTCATAATAGAAACTTCTTGGTGGCTTCATGTTTGGACGGGGTCATGGAGACAAAATCAGATTTAAATCAGATTTAAAGTAACATGACACAGATTGTTTTTATAGCTACATACATGGCGTTGTTGTCTTTGTTTAGCTTTTTACATTACAGCCATATTCTTTGTATGTTTCAACGAGGGCTGCAGCTAACGACTATTTTTGTTATCAAATAATCTGCTGATTATTTTCTTGATTAACCGTTTGGTCTTTATGAAAAGTGAACATTAGGGATGTCACGATGAGGAAAGTATCACACCTTGTGACAACACATGGTGTTACTGATTACACCGGACATTTTGAAAACATGATGCTCAATAAATGTTGCTCTTACTCTGATCTTTACATTGGATGTCTGTGTGTCTGGCCTCTCCGATTGAGGTTTCGCTGCAGGGCCACAGGTTACCATCTGGCACTGTGATCGTTCCGTTCTCCGTGGTGATTGCCTTATCAACATTATGGCTCCCTTATGGCATTGGGTTTGAATCTGAAATATTGCCAAATAGGCGCTTTTGCTTTTCACTTTGCGAAAATGAACTAAATGGGTTTTATTTCTATAAAAAAGCAAACTGACGGTGGGGGCGGTGGGCAAGTAATGTAATCAGTGTGTGCCCGAACACTGTTTAACAGCGGTAACACCGATTACAAGCCTAGTGACCATTACTTTTTCCTAGTAAATCCCAAGTCAGTGAATTTCAAATTGTTTTGTCCAACCAACAGTCCGAAACCCAAAGATCACATAAAACAGAGAACAGTACTGAATACAGCCTGAACGCATCATAATGTAACTCAATGGATCCTCTGTTAACCAAGCAGGACTGTGCCGTCCACCGGCTGCTAACAGCTAACGGCGACTAGAAAGCATTAATGCCGATCTCCCAATCGCTTCCCTAAAGATAACTCCTTATTTCGACTTCACAAATCAGCCGTTCCTCGTCCATTGCGGTGCTTTCAAAGCAAGCGACAGGTATAGAAATGGAGCATTCAGTCGTGCTGAATTTCACCATTAACGTCTGTAGAAGGTCGTCTTTACATTTACACATTTCTTATCATCTCATCCACATAAAGTCGAGTTGTGAACAATGCGGAGAAAACAACAGTCTCTGGTAAACTGCAGTAATTACAACAATGCCTGTAAATAGCACTTGAAAAAAAGAAATCTCTCGTAAAGACACGAGTGGCAAAAGGAGATTATCAGACGCCATAAAAGAATTTCATGGCTCATTAACCATTGATTTCTGTCTGCACAGACTCCTTTCTCATCAGTGTGAGAACATGAGTGAGGAAGTATAGTCGGGGTTAAAGAGACGGAGGAGGCTCTGCACAGGCAGCATTATAAAAAATATATCTGTGCAACAATTAGCAAACACTTAAACTTCGCCATATTGTCACCATGACAACACTGGGACAATGTCGGTCAGGGTTCAAGCGGTTACAAGACAAACAGAAGGCGACGGTAGAGTGAATAGAATAGAGGAGAGGAGGAGGAGAGTAGACAGATGGAGCTGAAGGAGGAAGATTGTCAGCTATTCATTGTTAAACTAGAAGGGCACAATCTGCTCCAACATGTAATGGGTTCTTCCTCGGCCCAGGCTGCACCCTTCCATCGAGATTCGTGAAAATCAGGAGGGTAGTTTTTCCATAATCCTGCTGACAAACAAACCCAAGAAACCGGACCCAAAACATAACCTCCTCGGTGGAGGTAATTACAGGAATCTGTGTTGAGGACAATGACTATAAAATATTACGTTTTTTGCCCTTATTTACGAAAAAGACAATATTTAGGGATGCACCGATTTATCGGCCGATATAGTAAAGTCTATGTGTGAGAAACACTGCTTATGTTTCTAATCACTTTTACATTTACATTTAATTTATGTTTCACAAAACGAATATTTTTGTTGGGCTGTGCACTGATTCTTCTTATTGAGTAGGTAGTTGTAGGCTAAAGCAGCTAAAAGGCTTTTGAAGCAGTTATTTAAAAAAAAAGAGAAGAATATTTTCCGTGTGAAAGAAGGTTATATTAAAGGTCGTTTCATAAATTTGTATGATTGAATTTGTGCTCATTCAAAGACGATGTAATGAAATTCTTAATGACTTTAAAACAGCTCAGTTTTATTTTTTATGTTGAAGATGTCTTTGTTTCCCTGGCACAAAAACATTGGATCATATCAGTCCAGTTCTGAGGTCTCTACACTGGCTCCCTGTCTCTCAGAGAATTGATTTCAAAATACTGCTGCTGGTTTACAAAGCACTAAATGGTTTAGGGCCAAAATACATTTCTGATCTTCTGCTATGTTATGAACCATCCAGACCTCTCAGGTCATCTGGATCAGGTCTGCTTAGTGTCCCCAGAGTCACAACTAAACATGCAGAAGCAGCATTCAGTTTTTATGCACCAAATATTTGGAACAAGCTCCCAGAAAGCTGCAGGACCGCTATAACTCTGAGTTCTTTTAAAACAAAGCTTAAAACTTTCTTGTTTGCTGCTGCCTTTAATTAAACCAGATAATGATCTGATACTGCACTATAACTTTTACTCTTTTGTGTTTTATTCTATTTTAGCTTCTATCCTAGCTTTTATTTTTAGCTTGTTTTTATTTTCTAATCTTTAATGTTTTAATGTTTTTAACTGTTTTAATTATGTCTTAATGTTCTTTTGCACTTTGTCGCAATGTTTTTGAATGTTTATGTAAAGCACTGTGAATTGCCCTGCCTTGCCTTGCCTTGGTGTCGGCTATCGGCCAAAATTGTTATTTTAAACATGGGTACATGGGTGCATTCTTAACAATATTCTTATGAAGCTGTTTGCATGGCAAATGAAAATGAATATTCCACTCCGTTTACATGCAGCCGCGTATACTCTGATTAAGTGACGTATGTCCTACGGTTACGCCCCTTAAAATAACTTCAATTTCTTTCCTTTTCCAACTGCTGTCACCGTTCTGCAAGTTTTGCAAAGCTGTGTTCTTCAAGCTTTTCTTTTTACGGCTATGCACGAGAACAGACTCCGACCGGACAAGGCCGTGTGTCGCAACCTGCAATAAAAACCAAAAATGTGCTGAATACATGTCCAAAGAATGCTCCTAAAACCTGAACAACGTCAGCATATCCCACATGTCTTAATCTGAAAATGCTAATTTCGGAATAAAGCCTAATTCAGAATATCCAAACAGAATATGCTGTTTACATCATAATATCCCATTTACTGGATAATTTATACAAAAGTCTGTATAAAAAACTATTTAAAAAGATATAGCCAATATTTCTGCTGCTTAGCAGGACACATTCTGTTTAAATCTGGTATTTCTGCACAGTTACAGACAAAGATTATTAACTATTCTTAGAATTAGATTCCAGTGTTGGCTGCGTAGGATTGTTTACGACTCTTGTGATCCAAACATTTCCAATAACTCCAGAGCGTTGTAGGCAAAAATCTAAATTTATTGAAATAAGATAGATGTAATCATTTCCAAAATTCACAACATGTTTTTATCTATCGAAATATTCTGCTTCAATCCATATTTGTTGGCGTTTAGCCTTTTTAAAAACGATTTGCTCTCCCACTCGTCGCACACAAAGGGAGGTATGCACCTGTATTAACGGGGCGGTCTAGCAGCAGTCTAACAGAACCATAAATTACATTTATATAACCACAATAATAATAATAATAGTGGAATATTAGTGTGCATGTAAACATCTTAACAGCACAGAGTGGAAAAGATGAGAAGCTATAGCATATGATTGACGGTTAACTATGAATAGCATTATACATAAATGATTTAGAGCAATTAAATATTCGCTCAGTAATTATTTTAGCATAATAAAGCAGGGATCTATACGAGCGTCCAGTGCATAGGGAGCAATACTAAACAGACTGTGAGTGTCCAGTCTTGAATCCCGCTGATGAAAGCATAAAGTTGCATAAACTTCTCAAGTTGGAGTTACAGAGCTTTATACATAATTCCTGAGGCTGTGAAATGGCACAGTGAGCAAACGCTGGGGTAATATAAGGTTGTGCACACAGTGTAAAGCAAAGTGAGACTCTGCAATTACTGCCTCAATAGCGCAGAACAGCAGGGGAGCATTGCCACGGGGGGGTGGACACAATAACACGAATACCCATCCAGTCGATCATACAACAACAATGCGACAGCTGGGCAGCAAAGCTAATACTACGAGCAGTAATGTTCAGGTTTGGTTGAGGCTGTGTCACAGAGGTGATGGCTTTGTTATATTCAAATACATTAAGATATAAACCTCTGATATAACAGCAGGTACTAGTGTGGGAACCTTTATAGTTTGGAGGAGGAGTTGTTTCATGTGTTGTGATGCTCCAGATGAATGGAATAAACGCGCTGTGCATTAAAGGAGGTGTCCAGCTCGCTGCCTTTAAGGCACCAGTTAAAAAGCGATGGACTGTAACCCACAGGTCAGATTATACCAGCAGAAACCCTTTTTATGTTTGTGCATCAAATGTGCTTTTGATGAGCTGTCTCTGTTTAGATGTTTTATATCTTTTATTTTTATGCCTCCGCATTGGCGACAGCCTCGGCCGGAGGCGTTATGTTTTCGGGTTGTCCATCCGTCCACCCATCTGTCCCTTTCTTTCTCTTGATATCTCAGGAACGCCTTGAGGGAATTTCTTCAAATTTGGCACAAACATCCACTTGGACTCAACGATGAACTGATTGGATTTTGGTGGTCAAAGGTAATTGTGACCTCACGTGCGTCCCATTCTCGTTAAAGGTAGAGTGTTTAGGATTTTGTGGCATCTAGTAGGCTGTTACATGGAGGTCGGGCACACAATGATTACAATACGTACCCACAATCGTATTGCTTTTTTTTAAAGAAATAAAACCCATTTATTTCATTTTGGCGTATCAGCGCCATGTTATCAATACATAATTGGACGCCAGGCCGATAATCGGTCGATCTGTACTTCATTCAAACTCTAAACTAAATTAAACTCACTACAGCCGTCTTGGTTTGTCTTCAACCACCAACTCTGATTTAGTCAAAATAAACTTTTATTTCACAGAGTAAGATGTGAAAAAATGCCGCGACTGAGCGGTTCTCATTCTTTGGAGGCAGACTTTTAAATTAGCAATATAAAATCGCCCAAAAAAACAGCCAGTGATGTACTCAGCTAATCACAATACCCGATTTAATCACTAAATCATTTTAAACACTAAAAGGTACCTCTTTAAAACACAGAAAGTTATGTTTTCATTCAGTGTTTGTCACCAAAACTGAATGCATTTCCTTCCTCATAAATCATTTGCAAAGCCGATTTATAAATAAATAAATAATAATCCTCCATCATCACATTTCTTGGGGTATTAACACTGCCAACTTTTTGTTTGAGATTCAAACAAATCCTCATCAAAGCTTTGCTTCAGCGCGCTGCTGGTTGCCAAAAACTCAACGTGGTACCTTTAAATAAATAATAATAACTTGGTTAACCAGGTGAAAGTCTTGTTTTTGTTGACGTTCAGTAGTTGAACTCAGCGCACCGGTGTTCAGTTCACTGTAAAATCCCTCTTAGGTCGGCCACTTTAATAAGAATTCCTGAAATCTCAGCGTTGTGGCTGCTCAAAATGTTGCAGCTGTAAATATTTCTTTGCTCCAGGTTTACCTGTTTGGGTGAATCTTCTTCTCCTCGCAGTAATAAAACTCTACAACTAGTGGAGTGGAGCGACCACCTCACCCGAGTCATTACTGCAGCCATTTTATTCATTTTATTCATTGAGTTGTCATCCTGTGTGTTCACGCCTCAGTGCGACTCCGGTGCCCTGTGGGCCACTGTAAGGTAAATTGTGGGAGCCTCGGCTTATGGCTAAGGTGATTCTTTCCAGGGCGGTCAGGGTGAGGGGAAATGGAGTGGGTTTTTATAAGAAGCGAACATGCAGCCTGAGGCACAACGAAGAAACTACTGATAGCGC
Source organism: Sebastes umbrosus (assembly GCF_015220745.1). NCBI lineage: Eukaryota > Metazoa > Chordata > Actinopteri > Perciformes > Sebastidae > Sebastes > Sebastes umbrosus. Next base: position 2,690,597 of record NC_051278.1, read on the forward strand.
AGAGCAGACCTTTAACAAAAAGAAAGACAAATCTTCAGTACTGAAAGGAAAGGTTAGAAGATGTGCTGATTGTGGAGGACGGACTAAACTAAACCTCTTTCTGAATGCCGTCCAGAAGTTTTCAGTAAGAGAAGAGAAGTTTAATCATCTTGGAGGTCCACATTGTTGAAAACACAACATTCAATTTGTACAATTTCAGACTGTTCTCAGACACCGTTAATAGCTTTATGAAAAGTAATGCATTCTAATTTGTAAATATCCCACAAATCAATTCGTAGGAAGTATAAAGAGCACACGTTGTAAACACCGTGTAGAGATCGCTGTTCGTGTCCCGTGTGAAACCAGAAGTCCATGTTGATTTATTTGTCACGTAACTTCCGTATTCATATAACGCCACCTCCATAGTTATTTTAACCAAAACCACGATCTTTTCCTAAACCTAACTAAGTTGTTTCTTGTGAAGACAGAAGTTTATTTTGAAAAAACTGTAATCATGTAACGAGCAGAAATTGACACGTGTTGCTGGAAGTGTTGAAATCTTTAAACGTAAACTTAAAACCTACCTATTCACCAGGCCTTTCATTAAGAATGGTTATTATTTTAGTCTATTTTATTGTTATTTTATGAATCACTTATTTTATTGTATTTAAGTTGTAAAATTTTATTTCATTTTAGTTTCATTTTATTTTATTTTATTGTAATTTTATTAATCACTTATTTTATTGTATTTAAGTTGCATAATTTATTATATTTGATTGTTATTTTATTATTGTAGTTTTTACTTCACTCTGTTTTACTACTATTACTCTTAATTCTATTTTATTAGATTTTTATTATTTTATTGTCTCTCATGCATCGTTTTGCTAATAATTAAATATATATATATAAATAATTGCTGAATTATTTTGTCTTTTCTTTCGTTTTCACGGTCCACACTGGTCAGTCATCTGTGAAGTACTTTGAACTGCCCTAACCTTTATGAAAGGTGTTTGATTGATCGAATGATTGATTTGACATTTGTAGGAAAACACACAAAAAATGCGGAATCACATTTCCTACGATATCATACGAACCGTTGTATGAGGATATGTTGACTATTTAGTACTTTACCCACCGACCTGTACCAACACCAACATCCCACTGAATATCTGAGTAAAGAAATTAAATCCATCTCGTTGATTTTTGCATAACACAGTTCGCAGCAAGCTCGTGAGCCAGTTGTATGGGAGGTTTCAGACGGAGTCCAGATCCTGTGGAGGTGTGCTGGGGTGACAGAAAAGAACAGCACATTCACACGGCGCTCCTCGCTATAGTTCCTACACTCAAAGCAGCACAATGTTTCTTTCACTCTTCAATTGGCTCCTATTACCAACCTCCTGACAGAGAAAACACTGGCTGTCTGCTACAATAAATCACTCCCTGTTTGTGTTATTGGGACGCCGGCGCTCGCAGGAGCTAAATTCAGAAGCGTACTACTGTAGACGACGCTCTCAAAGGGAAGTTTGACTTCAATAAAAACTTCTCCAATGTGCAGAAAGAGGCGAGTGGAGTAACTACACAGGGTTATTTAAGGATGAGTCGATGTTTATGTTTACGACCCAGGTTAGCCCGAGATGACTCGTACATTATGTTTTTATGTTTTCATGATTAATGTTCAGGAGTTTTAAAGTGTTTCCCACGTTTTTAATTGGCATTTAAGTAACTTTCTAGTACATCAAACACATTACTGGTGCTTCCTACTTCCTCCCTGTTTTTGATGTCGTAGACTCAGAGCTGAACTTTAATAGCAACATCAAGGATTACAAAATGTGCTTACTATCTAAACATACCAAAGCAAAAGAAAATCTGTGTTGTAGCTTTTTTCCAGCTGGTTTGACTAAACTTTTTTCTCTCGTCTCTCCCCAAAAAACTGTATAAATACAGCTGCTTGGCTGTTAATGTCTCGGTAGTTTAAAATACGTCTGTGAAATACCAAAATACATCTGTGACTTAATGTCTTTTACCAGTAGTGGAAGAAGCATTCAAATCATTTACCTAATATGTAATGATGTGAGTAATGTGAGTTTGATGATGTGGTGAAGCAGCGTGGGATCATGGGAGTTGTTGTCTTCGTGTCCTTATCGTTCAGGAGGTTTTTATTATCAGTAGAGGTCTCCTCCTCTCCAAAACAAACCGACTTGCTGATTAAAACCGGTAAAAACACTGACTAAAGCAGCTTCACGTTAAAAATCTGTGTTTCCACGACGCCGTTCGGCGGGCGCAGGACGTCCCGGAGAGGCTGTGAGGCGAAGTGCCGCTATCGTTTCTCTGATAACTTCAGATCAGGACGTCCGATGACTGAGATAAAATTCACCAAGATTTAAAAAGTGCATCGTAAAGATGTGGCTTAAAGCGGGATAAAAGCTTCTGGCAGACAGCTACAACACTAATGCATGCACCAAATGGAGATGACGCCATTGACAGGCGTCCAAATGATTAAAATTACAGATTTCACTGGATTTGAAAATTGTTGGAAATATTGGGGATAATGTAAGTACACAACTCAACAATATATACTGTATATAACATAGGTCTAGTGTTTTTAGACATTTTAATGCAGACAAATTACATAATTTGTCTTTAAGTTAGTGATACGACACTATTGAAATACTCAATTACAAGTAAAAGTAAAAAGTATTCTTTAGTCCATCATACCCAGTCAGTTTTATATCATTATATTATTAAGCCATTATTATTGACATGTAAACAGTACTTTAATGTTGTAGCTGATTGAGGTTAAATGCTTTATATTAGGGCTGTCAATCCTTTAAAATATGTATTTATCTGTTCAAAATGAACCTTAAAGCGAGATTTGTCAAGTATTTAATACTCTTATCAACATGGGAGTGGACAAATATGTTGCTTTATGCAATGGTAGTATATATTTATTATTGGAAATCAATTATCAACACAAAACAATGACAGATATTGTCCAGAAACCCTCACAGGTACTGCATTTAGCATAAAACAATATGCTCAAATCTGCTGACTTGACTATGACTTGCCTCCAAACTGCATGTGATGATCATAAAGTGGGCATATCTGTAAGGGGGAGACTCGTGGGTACCCATAGAACCCATTTACATTCACATATCTGGAGGTCAGAGGTCAAGGGACCCCTTTGAAAATGGACATGACAGTTTTTCCTCAACAAAATTTAGCCTAACTTTGGAGCGTTATTTAACCTCCTTCACGACAAGCTCGTATGACATGGTTGGTACTGATGGATTCCTCCTTTAATGTATTCATTTAGATATTTTCCAATGTAAAAGTCCCTAAAAGTGTTTGATTCAACTTTGTCTTGTGTTCAAAAGGTTAATGAGAATCGCATTACATATTGAATCGGCACCCAAGTATCGTGATATTATCGAATCAGGAAGTGCATCGTCCCAGCAGTTGGATTATTGTATTTATTGTATTTGTATGTGTCTCTTTAGCTGCTAGATGTTCCACCTCCTTCTCCATACTAGTCTCTCTAACGGAGTCTGTTTGCAGCTCGGTGATGGGCAGGTAGTTTTAGGTTTATTGGAGCTTGTTTGTAGAAAGCTGCTGCAGCTGCTTGAAACAAGGTTGATGAGAGCGCTGAGGCCGAACCGTAGACGGTGAACGGGCTGCAAACACACACGCAGAGATCCTCACTACGAGAGGCAACCTCTCTGACATCATACCGTCATTATATACGAAGAATATCTTACTATTTCTGATTATTAGAGCTCCTCATATTTTGAGTTGACACTGTACTTCACATGATTTGACCTCCTATCGGCTGACTCTGTGAAAACGGACACTTTCTGTGCTGCTCACAAACTGTGTGTGTGTTAGTGTGTGTGTGTGTGTGTGTGTGTGTGTTTCTATCTAAAGTGGCCGGCAGCCTTTGTCCCTCAGCACTCAGACTTCCTGATTGCTGTTATTTGGTCAGCCATGGCACCCGCTCGCTGCAATTTACAAGACGCAAGAGGTTGTGTGTGTGTGTTGGTGTGTGTGTGTTGGTGTGCGTGTGTTGGTGTGTGTGTGTGTGAGGCGAAGAGACAGAAGAAGAGTGAGGACGGAAAGAAGAGGAGAAGAAGAAGAAGAAGAAGAGTGTGGCAATTTGGAGTAAGCACAAGTGTGTGTCTCCAAATGTGTGTGTGTGTGTGTGAGTTAGTGTGTAGTCGGTTCAAGCAGCAATTTGGAGTAAGGAAGTGTGTGTGTGTGTGTGTGTGTGTGTGTGTGTGTGTTTGTATGTGTGTGTGTCGACAGCTCCAGCAGCTTTTCGAGTGGCTACTTTGATGTCTGACCCACTTTGGCTGTTGCTGAGTATAAAGCTATTTATTTAGTTTTCAGTGTGTGTGTGTGTTCGTGTGTGTGTGTGTGTGTGTGTGTGTGTGTGTGTGTGTGTGTGTGTGTGTGTGTGTGTGTGTGTGTGTGCGTGCGTGCGTGCGTGCGTGCGTGCGTGCGTGCGTGCGTGCGTGCGTGCGTGCGTGCGTGTGTGTTTGTGTGTGCATGTGTGTGTGTGTGTGTGTAAAGCTATTTATCTGGCAGTGGACTGGGAGAGTTTTGCTGTCGGACCCCTCAGCATCTGCTGGTAGAGACAGCAGAACATCTCCTCCTCCTCCTCCTCCTCCTCCATCTTCGCCATTTTCTCCTTCCTCATCCCCCCTCCCGTCACACCGCTCTCCTCCTCCTCTTCCTCCTCCTCCTCCTCCTCCTCCTCCTCCTCCTCTTAATGTAATGTCGTCTCCTCTTCATGCCTCGTAGTACTCGGGTACTTCCATCTTCCCCGTGCCATTAACTCTCTCTGATGTAGTGGTTAGTTGCGGCGCTCGGCTCTGATTGGCTGCGTCGTGTTAGAAGATGTTGTAAAGTACCAGATAAATCTTTTTTCTTCTTCTTCTTCTTCTTCTTCTTCTTCTCCTCTTCCTGCCAGACTTCACCACGACGTTAATCAGAAATAAACACTGGGGAGTTCAGAAGAGCTGCCACTGAGAGAAAAGACAAGTTTCTGAGCCGTACATGAAGAAGTTACCCAGTGAAAATATCTCAGAGATGAAACTGTCTACGTTTCTACTGTCCACTGTTGAAGGGTGTGTTTGTTTTTAATCAGCACTTTTAATGCAGTCTGTTTTACTGTAGACTGGTTGTTGCCAGGTTGCCATGGGCAACCATTCTGAGAAACTGGCAACCAATTCTTGGCTTTTGGTTGCCGTCAGTGGCAACAACTTTTTAACATAATCAGTACTTAAAAAATAGGGACAGCAAACAGCAAAATGTGAAGCCTGGTCTCTGTAGCCATGTGTGAGAGGAGATTCAGCGCCCAATAAAAGATTTGTCAAATCTTACCAGATGTGTAAAATGTGAGAGCCCACACATAACGACATATGACCAATTTAACAGTTTTGTTCCTATAGTGTGTGGAAAGCAACGATTTGGCCAAAACAGCCACCGCACACTAACAGATTCATTCATCAAGTCTCACTAAAAAAAAACTCTCAATCTCTCCGAATCCCTCGCGATCAAACGTGACTTTAGTGTCAATAAACATGACGGACGACGGGCAGGAAGAATTAGTGACGTTAGTTTTTACTAAGTCATGGAGACAAGTTAAATAAACACTAATCAACAAGTTGGTCATCCATTTCTGAGCTCCATCTTACTACTACTTTATGCTTCACATTTAGCATTAGTTCATGCATTAGCCACGGTTGCCATGACGACGGTGGTTGTCCATCTTTCTTCAGTCAGCTTCAGTCAGCTTCAGTCAGCATATGTTTAATCATCACTGCCCAATATCTCATTACATCATATCTGCGGGAAGTGATGAGGTCGGAGTCTAGACGCCGAACTCTAACTGATAACTATACTAAAATATTATTACTTTCTAATGAAGTAAAAAGTAATTTATTACACTTCCTGAGTAACTTGCCACTGCTTGAGGGACACACAATCCAACAGCTGCACTAACTGTATATTTGTAAACCAGGAATTGAATGTTAACTAATAACACACTAATAACAAAAACAAGATTCAAATTCTGTATCAGATGAAACACAAACTACAAAGAATATTTAATTATTAAGCTGTCTTAATTACTTAAAAATATAAGGTGACTAAAAATGGCAACAATATTTTCAGTATCGGCAAAAAATGCTGATGCCTTTTTAGTGTTGAGCCCCGTTAAAGTGTTAAATAATAAGAAAAACACCCATTAATTGAGCCTCATATTGTGCATTCAATACATATTATTTCAATGATGAAGCTGGTATTATTCTCTATTTTTATAATCGTCAACAATTCCCCATTTAACGACCAAAACCCACAACGTGTTTGTCCATTTCTAAATCCTCTCAACCCCAAACTCTCGTTAATCTCCAGCTCACACATCTTTAGTTTCATTTTGGTCGCTGTAGTTTTTTGTGATTGTTACTCAAACAGCAGTAAATAAAGTATTTGGGTCTCTAGTGAGTATTAGTGTCAGCAGGATGGTGGATGTGGGATTGACTCAGAATAAACTACAGTGTTGATGGTAATGACGGAAGATGTCACCCAGAGCAACAGTGTGACTCATGATGTGTTTCTGGGCAACAATGGAGCTCTATGAGAGGAAGAATATACATATATATACATATATATATAGTATATATATATAGACACACAGACAATACTTGTTAGTGGGATCTATTCAGTTTTGTTTTGGTGTTTTCACGAGATTTATTGACAGTTAAAAGTCTGTCAATGAGGCGAGCAGATGTCACTGGTTTGTTCCCAGTGCAGTTTCCTTTGTTTCAGGATTTCTCTACAAATGAATGAAACAAAACAAAACGAGGCAGATCAGTGCAGGAAGGTGAATAAAATGAGTCAGTTTGTATGCAAAACAGGAAGAGAAACACCTCCCTAGTAGATTATTCTGGCAAGGTTTTAGGACGGAAACATATGCTTAATGACAAATAGAATAAAAAAAAAAAGTTAGTTAACTTTGGAAAGTTACCAGATCTTGTTTATTTTGTCCCTCTCTTCATCCATGTGTAGCCTCCGTAATTAGTGAGTCACTGCAATTAAAACAGATTTTAATCATATGATATTATCATCATCAGCAGATGGAGTTTCTTATAGTCTTTACATTTCCCTCTATTCTATTTTTACATGAACATTTACATTTCTGTTTTTTTCTTCGTGGGTGTTTTCTGTAACAATGCCGGAGCTCTGTTGCTTTTTTTGCGCTGCAGTTTCCCAGAGATCATCTGTCAAAGCGGCCGGTATACCGTGACGTCTCCTTTAGATAATCCGTCAACCACAGTCTGGCTACAACTAACGATTATTTTCATTCATCCACATATCTGGAGGTCAGAGGTCAAGAGAACACTTTGAAAATGGCCATTTTTTCCTCGCCAAAATTTAGCGTAACTTTGGTTACGTTATTTAGTATCTTATCTCTGGCTTCAAGACTGAGCCGACTACAACCTCTGAAAGACAGAATAACGTCTGACGGATTGTTAAGAGGTTTCTAGTTTATATAATAAAAGATCAATACTTAACGTCATTGTATCAATACAATATTGTCATGCAAAATATCTCGATACTATGCTGTATCGATCTTTTCTCCCCACCCTTATGGAGGACAGAACCTGAAATGAATGAATAAATAAATAAATGACTTGATAAATAAATAAATATGCCATTAAATGTACCAAAAATAATATTAAAAATAAATGTATTAATTAATTAACTGATAAAATGTGACATAAATTGATATTTCTGTTTTAATTTGCTTCTTTATTTATTTAACTTTGTATTTATTCCCTTATTTATATACTCTTTTGTTTAATTTTCCCTTTTATTTATTTATGTATTTATTTTATAATTTTTTTAAATTAATATATATATATTTTTGCATTTATTTTTTATTAATTAATTTTTTATTTGTATTTCCATTTTTGGATGTGAAGATAAAAAAATGTGCGATTAATTTGCAATTAACTATTTTGACATTTGACAGCCCTAATATAAATAGATAGATGGATTGATTGATTGATGTAATGAATGATATTTCTATATGATATGATGCCATAACACTGATTTTATACATGAAATAAGGCCCGTTACTTAATAGTCAAGTAGGCCGATGTTCAGATAATTGCCTCTTCTACATCTCTGATACCTCATCAAATAATTAGCAGGTCTGTTTTTATGTCATAGTGGTGCAACAGGTTCAACAAGACCACGGTTCGGTTTTGCATCCCTAATATTTAAACTACATGGCGTACAAATGACACGCCAAAAGCAAGAACATCGTTCTTATTGCACGCTAAATGACTTGCAATGACCGTGTCATTCATACAGCATTTAGTGCGTCCGGGCTGCAGCTGGACTCACTATTATTTTCCTATATTTGCAGCGATACAACAGCGAGTCAGTCAAAGTTAGTTTCCCCGGTTTGAGGAGGAGGAGGAGGAGGAAGGAGTCTGGTTTTGATGGAGTCATACGAGCTTCACCTTTGATTTTCAAATGAAAACTTCCCCGACTGTGGAAACCTTCTTGGCGGTGTGCTGGGATTTAAGTCAGGTCACTGGAGTTGAAGGTAAATACACACTTTGATCCGGCAGCTCAGCCTCCGCACTTTGACAATTTGACACTGTCAGACCTCTGACTGTATGTGCCACCGCCTGCTTCATGTACGCTTTTCATGTGGGGAAGCAGATTCCTCTCATTCTCCATGCTCTCGCTGCTCTCACACCACGCTGCGACTCCTCACCTCTGTCTATCACCGCTGTCTTATTAGTCAACAACGGCAGATAATAACTTTATCATTTAAATTACTGCAGTCCTTTTTTATTGCAGAAGCTATACGCCACTTTGATGGCCGATGTTAAATCAGACTTTAAAACAGACTTTTCTTCTTTAATCTCTGTGGCCTCTCGTGGCTTATTCTTTAATTTTCTGCTCCTCCAGTCTCCCCTCTTTTCTCTTCCCCCTCTCACATCTCCTCCTCGCCTCTGTGTTTTGATGTAATTGAGGAGGAGGTGGTGCGCAGTTCTCCCCCAAAGACAAGAGTCCAGAGAGCGAAACCCTCTAATCAGTGATGTCAACACGCTGACATTTCGCAGCGCTGCACCACAGACCGACTTGGTGGACTCGTGTAATTGTTTCAGCTCCTGACACACAGATCATTTCAGCAAAGAAAGAAAAGGCAGGAACCGTAAAAAATACATACATCCACAGTCCCTCTGCTGGCTGTTAATGTGACGATGCTTGAAGCGATGAAAGCTGAAAGATGTGAAGCCTCGCACCATGCTGGCTTTTTATTTCTTAAACAAAGAGCAGAAATGCTCAATAAATGAAACTCTTTTCTTCTCCCGCTGTAATAATAATAATAAGTGAATCCTTCCCATCAAGCGGTTTAGCTCCAATCAGATCTTCCTTTCGGCGCATTAACATTTAAATTAACATTAATGCGGTCGCAGGTGTGCGTTTATTGGATATTTAACAACGAATTCAGCGCGGCCAATCAGAGCCGAGGACGAGGAGCATCAGTTTTATAAGTCATCATTAACGTCGAGCGGCGGCACAGATGTCACACTCTCTGGGTACTTTCTGGGGAGCTCAGATCTATTCCTGACTATCCAAGACGTCATCTCAATTATTTTTTTTTACACTTTCTTTGAAAGGACGAACGCAGTTTCAGCAGAAAGAATCTGTTTTTGTTGTGTGAAGAGAGAAGAGCTGATGAATGAACAGAGACGGAGCTCAGCAGACTCATCTGGACGGCTTTAAGTCGGATGTCACAGTTCAATCACTGTGGATTACTGCTTCAAGAGAGGCTGTCTGACAAAATAGCCCGTATACGTTCTCTACATATATACAGAGAAGGTTTTCTGTCAGTTTTCCTTAAGTGTGGCCCCTTTTAATGGATAAACTCACAGACCATTAACTTCCATTAAGATGAGTTCGAAGACGTCTTGTGTGTTAGCTGGCCACTGAGTCAAGTATGAAAGATCATGTTTACATGTAAGAGAGAGAAGTCCCAAAGGGTAACTAAGGGTAATTATTTTTACTTCAGCTCCTTTCCTACTGGACAACAAACCCTTAACATCCACTAACATCTTGCTTTAGTCTTCAGTGTGAAAGGTTACAACCTGCATTCATTCCTGGGACAAATGCAGTTGTCACAGAAGTAGGGATTTATCGGCTCCAGCTCCGATCGGCAGTGAAACATGGAAACATGACACCCGGGTGGTCACGCTAAGTTTACGACGGGTTGCCAAGTGACGCACGTTGAAGTGAATGTATGATAAATAAAATCAACAGAGATTCGGACAATTATTCTTATTTATTAACGTATAAAACATACAATTAATCAGCCCTGTCTCCTAAAAATTACGTTACGATACAACTAAACTGCATTCTCAATTATGTTTTGAGGGAAATGTATTTAGTCACGGATTCTTTTTTTCTTTGATGTATCACAAATACGTCTGTTATAATAGTCCGTGGAAGGCCGCAGCAAGTGATGTAGTACAACGAACAATCTGCAAAGCAAGTGACGTAGTAAATTGAGCGACCATTAATGAAAGTTACGTGGAATAATAACTAGGGATGGGTCAAGATTTTTAGTTGTTAAATTATAAAAAATCAAATAGTTTATGCAACTATTCGTCCCGTCTTATTATAGCCTATATTTTCCTTTTTAACCGCCACAGGCGCTGCCCGGTAGTAACGTTATTATGGATAAAACGTTTGTGGCACGTTCAGTTCGTCTCTTTCTGTCAGTGCAGGCGTGCCAGAGCACATGGTGCCGCGCCCCTCCTAGTTTCAGCAGGTAGATCAGCTGTTTGAGCAGCGGAACATATGATCATACAAACTCGACAGAAACAAAATAAATCTCACCAAAACCGTCTTGGTTTGTCTTTTCACCGGCCTCTTCAACTGTTCCAGCAATATGGTTGAAATAAACTCTTAATCAATAGCATTAGATGAGAAGATGTGCCGACGCTACATGTCGTTTTCCCCCAATGTGTCTCTCTCTCCCCGCGGAGCAGCTGCACAGTCCTAATAATAAGGTTATTGAAAGTTACGTGGAATAATAACGAGTATAACAAGCAAGAAAGTCCACTACAGGCAGGAGGGAGGGATGGTGGACGGGTCAAACAAATACCGGACTTTCACCCAGGAGTTCCCGTTTGTGTCCCGCGTGGAACTAAAGGTGTTTTTGTTTTGTTTTGTTTCGTATTCATTTTAAGCCAAACTATGATGTTTTTTTTTACTAAACCTAACCAAGTAGTTTAGTTTAAAACTGCGACAGTAATCTGGGAGACAATATGTTTCCCTTGAAACGTAATTGATGATACAGTTTAGTTGTATAGTAACGTAATTTTGTTGGAGACAGAGTTGCAATTAATATGCTCTCCTCAAAGCCACCAGACTCCATTTGACAGAAACAGTAATTTTACCTCACTGATCATCGAAACACACTTCATTCAAACTCATCCAAACCGTCTTTGTTGGTCTTTCTACTGTTCCAACAATCATCAACTCTGGTCTGAGAGTTTGACAGAGAGACTGAATAAGTGACAGATATAAAAAAGAAGTAACTACCATAACATTTTCACTGATTACTAATCTTGTTCGGGTTACTAACGAGAAGAAATGTGCTCCATGAAGTCCAGGTTGAGTAAGAGATCCATGATTTTAAAGGCTCATCAGAGGCCAAAACGCTGCACAGTAGTTAATAAAACTAAGAGAAAGTATTCTGCAACTCTTGAAAGTCATCATGGTGATAATAATTCCATCCTCTGTCTCAGCGATCATCTGGTAAATAGTAGAGTTTCCACATTTATCAGGAATGAGCACCTGCACATATTTGACTGGCGAACACAGTGTTTTGCTGGATGATGACGCATTGTGTGTTTGTGGCCAAAACTTTAGCCATTTTCAACTCTTTTATTTTCCTGGACGAGTGTGAGTTTCTTTTTGCCAGAGTCCTCAGCATCAGCATCAGCATCAGCATCAGCACCGCCGCCGCCGCCACCGCCACCGCCACCGCCACCGCCACCGCGCTGCCAAAGCTGTATCACTTTGAAATGAATGCGGTTTTTCAAGCACGGCCAATGTCGGTCAGAACACAGCGTTATTAAACATCCAGATTAGTAGTTTCATGAATTATTCACAGTGATAAGTATCATTACAGTCCATTAACAGGAGCAGAAAAACCAGGTGTCATTAACTATTATACCTTTGTTTATATGTAACAGTCATATGGATGGATGCAGTATTATCTCAGTGAGTATTTAATCAGCCAAGTAAATATCAGATACTAAAAGATGTGAAGACTTTCTTTTCTGTCATCGAATCATCATAAATCCATGCAGTAAAACCTAAGAATGACAGCTGATTAACTCACTAAGGAAACTATTTAAAAGTGTGCTACTACTGTCAGTGGTGGAAAAAGTACTCCGATCCTTTAGTTAAATAAAAGTAGAAATACCACATTCTAAGTAAAAGTAAAATGTTTCTCATGTAAAAGTAGAGAAGTATTATCAGTAAGATATTCTTAAAGTATCAAAAGTAAAAGTACTTGTTATGCAGAACGGCTCCTTTCAAAGTGTTTTGTTATTATAGAATATTAAATTATTTTTCCCTATAGAGGGATTAATAAAGTATGCATTCTTCTTTTATTCTGTTTTTATCACTATATAATAACAAATACACGTAACAGCATTTTAATGTCAAACTACTGGGAGGATTAGTAGTATAGTACAGCATTATAATAAAGTAATTTTCGATAAATTTTGAGGTAAATATTGTCAATAATTCCAAAGAAATTTCAAATAGGTTACTTGCTAATAATCACCTAATTACCTTGAAATTTGCGGACCTGTAAAATTACCCTTATAACATATGATTAAATTACTAATAACAATAAAATGATTTATTTCCTAATCATATGAATTGTGTGTTTTTTATGCAAATAACCACGATAGATGACAATAACGAAGTAAAACAATTTAAATTTTAAAAGAATATTTAAAGGTCCCATATTGTAAAAAGTGACATTTTCATGCTTTTATATTATAAAGCAGGTTTAAGTTCAACATAAATGCTGTGAAAGCATCGAAACGCTTAATCCACAGAGAAATACACAGAGCTTGTATTCAGAAACTTAGCTTTTTAAACAAGCCGTCAGGATTTCTGTCCATTTGTGATGTCACAAATCTACAATATATATATAGACCATTTCACAGTTTTAAACGTAAACATTCTAAATGGGTCCCAGTTTATTTCCTGGTTGCAGTGTGTGTGAATGACATCAGCTGACAGGAAGTAAACATGGACCCAAGCTGTTGCCTAGCAATGCAATTCCGTTGCAATTCCATTGAAATGTGCTAAAACGGAGCGTTTCAGACAGGAGGGTAAATACAGGTATGTTCAAGCAGACAGTACGAGGAAAATAAAGTTTTTTTTAAACATTAAAGTATGTAAACATGTTGTAGTAGAAACCCACAATACAAGTATGAACCTGAAGATGAGCACGATATGGGACCTTTAAATTTAAAAACAACAACAAAAACGATGTGGCTCATTGATGATCGGCAATCTGTATCTGCGGCAAAAAATGCGATCGGGGAGTTTATAAAGTTACATTTGCTCCTTTTTTTATCTGCTGATCTGAACCGTGACTCAAAAGATACGTTCCGAATCGTGAGTTTTGTGATCCGTTGCGCCCCTCGTTGTAAATCTGTACCAGTCGTGTTGCATTCCTTAAAACGCAGCAACTACAAGTGTTGAGGAAAACGTCCTCTTAACTATAAACTACCAAACCAACATTCAGCTTGTTACAGAAAATAACCGTCCTTTTAAAAACAGGATGCTGTTAAAATATAAATGTCCAGGTTTCAAAGCTGCTTCATCCGTCTGAAGTTCTCAACGTGGCAGAAACAGTTTTTAGTCAAATTGATGGCGACAGAATGCAGTGACAAGAAAATCGCTGCCAGCACTTAAAGAGCCGCGGCAGTTAACGGAGAGACTTTGACTGCAGGATGAAAGCAGCGGCCATGTTTCCTCATAGCCACATTATAAAGTCCTCCTGAGTGAAGTCATTTAAGAGATTGACAATCAGCACATTAACGTCACATCAGGTGAAAACCTTTCAGACTGATCAGCTTCACTGAACCGACATGCAGCTCTCTCAGCTCCGGCCGGTTCATCCACTCAGCTCCTGAACCGTAATCACTCCACCGCCGCCGCTGCTGGCCAACGTGATCGCCACCTGTGCTGACGGCGCTGGCAGCGGCTCAACAATCTGCAGCCAGGAAGTGCATCAGCATTTCATCACTGAAGTTTGATTGAAAAACACACTTTTTTTTTTGTTTATTTCATGCTGTCACAATCTGTGAGATCTTCATTTCACGGCTGCTCAAACAATGAAGCATCAGTTTCACAGGTGAAACGACAGACCTGACAGTTGTTGTTGACATAGTTGAAGTTTAAAGAGTCGCAGTGACATCTGGATAGTGATGAATCTTCTGATAGATCCTCTTTAACAGCTCAAAACGTTGTTTTATCAGCGTTATACTTCAGGACTGTCTGTTACAGAAAATCATGCATAACTTCTGTATTCAAAGCTGTAAAACATGATTAAATACAATTGACAGTATTTTTATGCAGGAATACTTCTCTAAAATCACAAATATCTTTAGTACTCTTTCTGTTCACTGGTCTGAGAAGTGAAGCTGAAGTGCCTTAAACCTGCATTCTCTCTAACAGCCAGCAGGGGGCGACTCCTCTGGTTGCTAAAAGAAGTCTGATTGTATAGAAGTCTATGAGAATATGAGCCTACTTCTCTCTTGATTTATTACCTCATTAAACATTGTAAACATGAGTTTATGGTCTCAATCGCTAGTTTCAAGTCTTCTTCAATACAGCATGATGTTCATTTAGTAAATTATGGTCTCATTTAGAGTCAGATAGACCATAAAGCAGGGGATGCTTTAGGGCGGGGCTAAGTCCATTTACCATAAAGAAAAGAATACAGAAATAAATAAGTTTGGGGAAATAAAAAGGGGTTAAAATCATGCAGATATATAAATAAATATGTAGATATATATAAGTTAGGGCTGTCAAAATTAACGGGATAATAACGCGTTATTTACGCCACTAATTTCTTTAACATATTAATGCAATCAATCTTTCAGGGGTTGTAGCGGGCATCATATGAAACTAGAAAACTTAAGGAATCCATTGGTACCAACGATGTGATACTAGCATCACACACTAAATAAATACATTTAATAATGAATAAATGCATTTAAAATACATTAAAATATATGCAAAAATAAATCTAAAACTTATTAAAAAATAAATATAGAAATGAATAAAAGTGAAAATGAAATAGTAGAGTTGATGGATAGGGAATCAATACAAAGGTAAATAAATAAAGAAGCAAATTAAAACAGAAATATCAATTTATGTCACATTTTATAAATTAATTAATGCCTACATTAATTTTAGATATTTTTGGTGCATTTAATTGCTTATTTATTTATTTATTTATTTTATTTTATTTTATTTATTTATTTATTTTTTATTTTGGCAGGGTCAGTCCTCCATACATACTGGTACTTTCCTAGTTTTTTATTTTGTCTGTTTCTGTAGTAAAAATGTTTGATGAGAGACGCTTTCAAATTGTGTTTACTCCTCAGGAATTTATTTCCTCTGTCGGAAACTACTGAAGTTTAAACTTTTAGGGAAGACTAAAGGACGCATCATAAACAGATTAGCTTAGCAACATTGGGGCTACAAACAACCCATAATGCAGCACTCTCTGTACAGTAGGATAGTAGTGCTACTCCATTCATAAAGAAGACCTGATGTTGTGAATACATTAACGTCTAATCCTCAAATATAACACAACCAATGTCGTTTGAACCCAAATTACCTTTCTGTCTTTAATTTTTTATCCTGAAGATCTTTTTTATTCTCTAAAAGGAGAAACATCAACTTCCTGAAACCCACTCTGCTTGTTTCAGACTTTTCCTCAGTCAGATGTAATCGGTCGATCGTGGCGGCCGTATCAAGATCCTGCTAGCGATTTCTCTTTTTTTAGACGGCAGCTCAATGTCAAATCTATCGCACCCCCAGACACTCTGAATGTGAACGGGAGCCAGACTTTGTGTAATTGGGTTTTAGGCTTCTTATGGAGAAGAAAAATAGGTGGTCGGTTATTGAGCACAGGAGCTGCTTCCTCGCCCCCTCCCCCATCCGTTGGGTTGTGCATCCCAGGATGAGCCTGTAAAGTTGTTTTAGCTCTCAGTGTCGGGCTGATTACAGATGATGAATCACGCAGTGGAGAGGCATATTCGATGCAAAATAACCTTTTTGTTTCACCTAAACAGGAGCAGAAAAGAAACAGTGACTCCGGGCGAGAAGTGAGACGCAATCAGTCATCATAAATGAGCAGAAAAGTGGAAAGGCTAAAAAACTTTTTAGTTCCTCAGCACTAAAACACTGTCGGCTTTGAAATGGTGCAGCGGTGTTGACAGCGTGGTGGAAAAAAGGCCCATCAGAGATTCCACTGACTCAGACGACTACAACGTGTTTGATGCGTCTCTGGCAGCCGTGACCCATTTCTGCACAGTAGCAGGGGTGATCAAAAATGTTAGAACAAATGCTATTGCTTTCTGCTGCTTCCCTGCGGTTTCTGAGTTTTGACTTCTGCGAGAGGAAGCGCTCGCCCGTCCTACACCGCCATTACCAGCGTGTGTCGGTGCACCGCACGCAGGCAGGGTAATGCCTCGAGGATCCACCACTTCCCTGAAGTCAATGCACTGATGCCACAATGGAATAACATTATTAAAGTCCTGAATTGACATTTCTTACTTGGTGAAAAGTGTGCAAATATTATTAGCAGTAAAACGTGCTTTAATATCAAAATTAAAAGTGAAAAATAGTCACAGTTTTTAAATCCTCAAAATTGGAGAAAATTAAATAATGAAGCGTGAAAATCTCCAAAGCTGCAGATAAAATGTTTAAGAGCCAACAAAAGAGGGATTACATGCTCCTTAACTGGCTGAGGAAATTCTCTCAAGCTCTTTAGATAACGTCTAAAAGTCATCGAGCTGAAGGAAGGACGTTTTCTCATTATTCATTATAAAGCTGATTGTTTTTACTTGACAACAGTCACATTCAGGACTTTAGCTGAGGCTGAATGTAAAATCTGAAGTTTACTTCTCATAATGGAGAAAGAAAAGTATAAACACGCAAACAAATAAGGTCGACTCGACTCAGCCGTTAGCAATAAGCAGTGACGTAGGTTACCATGGTAAGCTAATCAATAAGGTTATGAATAGGGATGCAAGGGGTTGTTTTTGCTGTTATTTACTCCCCTTTTGTTCGAGGGAAACAAAGATATATTCACTATAAGAAATGCTGCTGCACTCTGCTCAAGGACTGCAGAATGCAGCAGCAAGGACTGCTGCACGGGCTGCACGGCGTGGAGGATGTTCCCACTGTAACCTACTCTCGTTGGACTGACAGGCTTCTAATGACACATTACTAGAAGCTCACACGAGGTTCATTCATCATTACATTCTTGATGCTGATCTTTCTCCGAGAAAGTGTAACACTCCCACACGGCCGACTTTTTCTTTCTCTTTTATTTGTAAACAAACCGCACAGACGCTCGCCGTCACGCCAGAGTCGTGTCCAGTCAGCGGCTTCTTCTCTGAATCAGCAGCTGGTTACTGTTGTCAGAGACCGACCGCAAATAACCAACACAACATTTAGCCGGCGCAAAGTTGATGCAACACAACAGATAAACATCGATCACTGCCATCAGCAGATGTCATATGATGTTATTTACCGAATATCGGCCGATGAATCGGTGCATCCCCGGTTATGAATAATGTAAACGCTAGTTTTGATTTTTTGAAGTGGGGTTGTATGTCTACTCCTGTGTTCTGAGAGGTAAAGGCTTGCTTCAAAGCCACCAGACTCCATTCACAAAAACAGTGATTTTACCTCTCAGAACACGGGAGTTTCTGGTCTACCGCTGCATCAGTTGTGTGACTTTCTGATCTGAACTAACGTGGCGTCCACAGCAGTACGTCGCTTAGCTAACTCCTGTCTGCTTCTCCAAACTGGGAGCACACCGACCGCCATCTAAGTTACTGTATTAATACACTGACTATAAGGATGTATATATATATACTGTACATGTAGCAGCGTCATCATGCAGAAACCTACGTCAGGTCACCATGCGGGGAAAAGTTTTTAAAAGAGCTTGAAGGGAAAACAGCATTTTAACGCTGAAACATACTTGAATGTTTGGATTTGAATACATAAGGAACAACTCTGGGAAGATAGAGGATGATATAAAAACTAAAATAACGGATTACTCCTTTAAGTCGTATTAGAGTAAATGTACCTGCCACCAAGCAGCCTCTCTTTGTGGTGTTTTTAAGCCTTCACACACACACAAACATATCCATCTGAGGACGCTGAAAAGCTTGAAGTCCAAAACAAAATGATTATGAAGTCTCTCTCTCTCCCTGGAGGCCGACTAAAGCTACCTAAAGCTACCTCTCTGTCTTCAGTTTTTATCCCTACATTCATCCTCTGGGTTGCATCTCGCCGTCATCGTCTGCCCTGAATCCTTTTTCTCTAAAGGAAATATGTATAAACCAAAGGAAAGCAAGCTCTCTGTTCCTCTGAATCGCTGCTTCTCTGTGATTTAACAAGTCTGTGATGATGTTCAAACATCATTTAACATGTCTGATTTACTGTCGGCTCTTTCATTTCTCAGCTGTTGTGTCTGATTACATTATGCAACGTGTTGAACAGACAGAGAGCAGCATAACATGTTCCTGTTGATGTAACAACCGAAGTCTGCTCATAGTGATTTAAAGATGTTTATCTTTACACGGACAGTTTGTATAAGGTCGACTGTAATGAAGATTTATTATTATTATTATAACATTCTGGATCTTGATCTCTTGATCTTCATAAGATTGCAGATATTTTACAAGTAGATCAGCCTCCAAGGGACTGGATGGTGTTATTCAAAGACTTGATTTGAGACTATTTAGTATTTAGTCTCACTAATTAACCCTTTTGAATCCCTTTAGAAACGTTGCAGTAACGTCCTTGGAGGATAAAAATGTCCACATAAAAAAAAAACTGCCTTAAAACGATATATTAATATTATTTTCCACTTTACATCCTTTAACCAACATCAATCCTGATCATAACCACCAACTATTTATTAATTTCCAGAATTTTAACCCTTTAAATGCCAGTTTGTTTACATACCACGAAGTGAGTTCAACATACCGAGGGTCTCTTCTCGTTATCTGGCTTAACTAAACCTAACAACAGAGATCTCGCTAGACAGTCCTACGAATATGGTTATCAACTCAGTAAATCAACCCAGGGTTTCTTCATCTGGTTGGCGAGTTAAAATGCATAACCTTTGCTACGTTTATGCCTAGCGTCCACACTACTGCAGCGTTTTAGAGTCCTTAAAACAGAGACGTTTGAAAATGCTGCTGACCCCGTTTTAGTTTTAAACTCCGAGTCATGTTTTAGTCTGGACGGACAGAAACAGAGACCTTTGAAAACGATGACGCAGACTAGGGTTGCTAATTTGGTAAAATGTTGTTAACCGATAATCGACCCTCGTTAACCGACAAGATTTGACGCCCACGTTCGCTTCTTGATTGGGTCTTATATCAGTGATGATATGTCTTTCCCTGATTCGTCATCACGTGAACCTTTTCGGGAAGAAAACATCAGCCTCCAGCCTGACCGCCAGTGGTTAATCTCAACATGGATAATGAGTTACAAGCGTTGCTGACCTCATTGTCTCCGCTAGAAGCTGTTGTGCAGTTAAATTCTGCATTTTAAAACGCTACCACTGCCTACAAGTGCGGAAAGAAGCTATTATTTTAGCGTTTTGCATCAGTTCCCGTGTCCAGCGCTGCTTCCTGTTCACACCGTTATTACAACGATGAGATTAATTTGGAAACGGCCCTAAAATGCTCGTCTGGACGGACGTTGTTTCCGTTTTAAAACGTCGTTTTAAGACGTATTAGTGTGGACGTAGCCTCACTTCTCAACCTGAAACGTCTCGTGCCTGCTCACACAACAAAAATAGAAGGATCTGTTTATAAATCTGATTTTAATGCTGAAACATTACATTTTATCTGTTTTGTTTTAATTTTTTTTAACTATACAGCTTCTCTCATATACCATTTTTATAACTTATTATAACTTCTGTCATCTCCTAGTTAAGTATTTAAATAGGCCACCAGCACTATTCTCCTCTCCTTCTGTCTACCTTCCAGCTGCATAAAACATTTAAAAGTTATTTTTTTATGACAATATCATGAATTTTTCAACATATTTGGTTTCTCGTTAAGCCCACAGAGAGTGACAGCAGCCACAGAGGCTCATTAATGGACGTGTTTCTGAAGAGCTTTGTCTCTTTGCCCTCCCACTCGATGACGTTCGGTATACACAATAAGCCACTACTGAGGTTTCCTTTAACTCGCCGCTGAGTAGTTTCTGTGGTTGAAGCAAGAGGAAGTAAAACCATCATGTGCCGACGAGTCTATTGACTCGCTCGCCGTAAAGTGCCCGAGCCGAGGCACACATCAACCTTTCTGCAAAGAAACCGTGCAGAGAAAAGAATAAAAGAATCACAAAGACTTTAACACACACACACACACACACACACACACACACACACGCGGCGTTTGGAAACTAATTCCATGAAGTCGAGTTTTAATGTCAGAAGGTTTTTCTGTTGGTTTTTAAAGGTCACTGAAGCAAATTACAGAGAACCGTTGATTCGGTAATAAAGTGAACTTGACTTGTCACACTCACTGCGTTTGTTTCTTTCGAATCCAGAATACACACACACACACACACCGATACACACACACACACACACGCACACACACACACAGACAGATGGAAATATTGTACACATGTAAGACACACACACACACACACTCACACAGCCCCAGGTGTTGAACATGTTGAATTTTGACGCTATTTTAATCATTGAACATGATGGTCCCAGCTGTCAGGCACACACACACGCACGCGCACGCGCACGCACGCACTCTCACACACACACACACACACACACACACACACACACACACACACACACACATGCACAGGTCTCAGTCCCAAAGCATCTGATCAACTGAGGGAGTGTGTGTGAATTCACTGGCGTCTTTTTTCTTGGTCTATAATCCGTTGTTTATGCCTCCACGCCGGTGACAGCCATGGCCTGAAGGCGTTATGTGTTTGGGTTGTCCGTCCGTCCGTCCGTCCGTCCGTCAAAGATCAAGGTCACAGTGACCTCCCGTTCTCGTGAACGCGATATTTCAGGAAAGAAATGATAACACTAAAACGGTGTCGACTAGGAAATAAAAATATGTTGGGACGGGGGAGGTAAGTCTGAAGAGTTGTTGTTTTGACACCCGATTCGACTGTTATCAGTCGCAAGAAGCACCATAGATGTGGCTCATTAGGGGCCTGCTACACCAAGTCAAAGTGAAACTAAAAAGTAACACGTTCTAACATGTAAAACTGAATGAAAAGTCACGTTTTGAACACAAACAAAAAGGCTGCTTTAGGTTTTTGGCAACAAAACTACCACTTCTTTAGGTTTATACAACAAAAAACACTTGGTTACTTTTGCAAACTCCAGTCTCCGGGGTGAAAGACCTGTGTTTTGTTGCTAGAGGTCGTGTTCTTTTATACCTTCTTTCGGCGATCTACCATGTGAATAGATGATAAAACCTACTAGCGGGTCTAGTAGGCCCCTATTGACCCACATCTATGGGGCTTATAGCGACTGATAATTTCTATTTAATAGCCTAACAACAGTCTAATCGGCTGGTTTTGAGGGCCTTCTTGAATGATGACAGTTTTGATTTGGTTTGGTAATGAATCTCTGAATCCCACAGAGACGGGGTGACGACTGAAAATGTCCTGTCACCACCAGGTTCGGCACTTGGTCCTATAGAGACGTGCAGGAGGTTGGTGTCAGCAGACCGTGACGGCATCAGGAGGAGCCGTGCTTGTGGAGGAGGTCGGAGAGGAGCCGGGCTGTTGAGGCCTTTCGAAGTGGTGAGTAGAGTCTTCGTCATGTGTTTAACTGGGAGCCAGTGGACAAGTGATGTGAGTTCTCTTGGACTCGAGAATGAACGGATTAGACTTGACTGGTTGGCGGAGACCTACAACCACGAGGTTGTTATTCTAGTTTTTTATTTAAATATTGAATACTGAATGAGCTCCGTACTCTTATTGTCTTTATACGTTTACATCTTTATTATTTCACACACACACACACAAGGGAAATCACAGGTACGTGGCGCTAAAAGGCATCGATTCACACGTTTTGTCTGGAGTCATTTTCAGGTGTTTCTCTGTGAAAGAAAACAAAGTGACAACAAGAGACACTGATATCAAGTCTACTCGTTTATTTCCATTCTCAGGGTCATTTGTTTTTCTCTATTATATTAGCAGGGATAATATCAGTGGATATGGAGTCAAATCAGATTACACAAAAACAAAAATGCCAAATATTAGTTTAACATTTCTTAGACCAAGCTGCTTTCTGAAGGTCTTTTTTAACCCGTTCATTGATTAACTTTAAAGAACATTATGTACAACAGCTTTAACAGGAGGACAAATCAAGACGGTGAGGGAGTTCGTTTACGAGCTAAAATAGCATCAGAGTACATGATACAAAAAACTGTGCCTCATTCAACTGAGGTTTCTCTACAAAAATACATCTAATAACAGCGTATTTTTCTTCTCTAATGTACACAGTTATATCACAATAATAAATACGTTCATAGAGAACATAATGGTTTCAAACCTCCTCGTGGTACAGAGCTACAGGAAGAGAGCACGTATGAGCGCCGTCACACCAGATAAATAGGGTTTTATTTCTCGGAGATGTAAGTGGTGAGTTTCATGTCGCTACCTGTTCAAACACACCGCAGGGCTGCAACGCTGTAAACTGTGTATGTAAAGGATCAATACGACCAAAGTATTTTTACAGTGTGCATGAAAATCTGTCTGAGAATGAGGATGGTGAAACACGGTGATCCGCCCACAAAAACCTACTTCTTGGGTTTTTAATTTTCATGCATATTTGTATTTGTTTTTTGTTTGTTTGTCGTCGCTGCTGCTTGCACCAGAATAATCTATAGTCGTCGCTGCCAGTTGTGCCCCAAAGCCATCGCAGCCAGATGTTCAACTTCAGAGGAGGAAAAACAATGTGTTATAAGTGTGGGAGTTACTCTGCACTTCCCTTATCGTTACTGCCACCATTCACATCTCTGAAAGTCTGAATGTCTCTGGAGGTTTTGTTAACTGTGAGGTGTTTCTGATGCACTTAAAGGGATAGTTCAGGTGTGTTGAAGTGTGTTTGTATGAGGTCCATAGTCAGTGTATTACCTACAGTAGATGGAGTTTACAGGAGTACCAGCAAGGGAGCAAATAATGTACTGCTGTGGACGTTGGCAGCAGCTAAACACATTTTAGACACCTGAAATAATCAATATCAGTTTAAGTGTACGCTATATTTAGAATGTTTTCACTGCTTTACCTCGCTATCAGACAGCCCTTTCCGACGGGGATCTGAAGCCATTGTATCTATTTATTCTCTCGCCAAAGCCACCAGACTCCATTGTAAAAACAGTGTTTTTTGAATAGTAAACACGGGAGTTGCTGGTGTTATTGTGTGACTTTGTCTTCACACTTTACAGCCCTGTCCCACTTTCTTCTTAAGGTTGGGAATCACTGTATTCCCGCAAAGTCCCCGATATTGCAACGCGGTAAAAAAGACGTTTCAATCATTCCCGTCCACCCCGTGCATGTCCACACTGTTCTCTCATTTTAATCTGGTCAGCAGCTGTCTGCACGGCTCCGTCTCAGCTGAGTCTCACGTAACCGCAATTTACGCTTCCAAATCTATTTTCTTTCCCGACAATACGTGCTTAAATGCGAAGTTGATGCCCGATAAAAAAAACAATGAATAATATATTTATCCACATTTTGAAACCGGTGGAGCAGAGTGTGGATTTTTATCCAATCATAATCAACCGTTGTGTAGCCTAATTCAAATGAAATCAAAGTGATCTGACATCGAGCCTGTTACAGTTTCATAATGAACCCAAAATATCTATACGCTTCTCAACTGGTGGGCTCGCCCCTCGCCGGGCGCATCGTACGGTGCACCGCGACCGAGGCCTGCTTGGAGAAGCACGAACGTGAGTTTTACATCAGCCCTCGCCCGGACCTCGCCACTGCCCGGGTTGCCGTTGAGTTCTCGCTGTGGGGAGGGACTGTCAACCGGGGCGGACTGTCCGCAATGGCGATGTCGGGCATCCCGTCTTGTTAACCGTGCTTATGCTGTGTGATTTTCAGCATTCATAACCATAAAACCTTTATGATTAAATTGTTTACTAGAACACAAAGTTCTTCAGAGATCTAGCCTCGTAATTTTGCTTTCAAAGTGCTCCAGATTGATGCATTCAACTTTAAAATGTTCAAACCTTTCTCGGCTTCCGAGGTCACCCGCCAGTCTCTCAAAATCCTGTGGGAAACACTGTATTAGCCTACATCATCCAAAGATGGCCCCGCTGGACTGTATAGCTGTCAGACAGCGAGGTAAAGCAGTGAAAATATTCTAAATATAGCGTACACTTAAACTGATATTGATTATTTCAGGTGTCTAAAATACGTCCACAGCAGTACATCGCTTTGCTCCCGTGCTGGTACTCCATCTGTTTCTCTAAACTCCATCTACTGTAGGTAATACACTGACTATAGATACTAAGTACTTCATACAACCACACTTCCAAACACCTGAACTCTCCCTTTAATAGCACAAGTGGGACTCGAAAGAGGAGAATTTGAAGAAAGAAGAAGGATCCACTGGTATTCACATGTGGCTTTTGTCCTAAGTCTGTAGCTTTAAAGGAAGAATCCACCCTGAGGGGCTCAGACGGAAACGCTTTGAACTTCCTGCATATGAATGAAAGAATGAAAGTGCCCGAGATGCTTCAGACATGTGTGTTGAAAATCACCTGTCAAGCTGCAACAAGCAACCAATGAGTGACAACTGAGGGGGGGATGTTTATTTCGTTATTACCTGACAATCAAATCTCTCTCTGGAGGACGCCGTCCTGTTGAAGGTGTGTCATATGACGCACTGAGTCGCTCTCGCTCTCTCAGTGTGTGTTTTGGCCTTTGTTTCCTCGCATGAGTCACTAAATGTAAAGTTATATCCACCACACTCTCGGGGTATTTTTAGTGCAGCTGCAATGGAGCGAGATGGAAGAGAGTCAACAGTCTAAAACGTCAAGAGAGGAAAGGTCAGACGCTGGAGTCAGTCCCTCAAAATCAAAGAGCAAAGAGCTTTATTTCAAACTTAACATTTTGCTCTGACGTTCAACTCTCACGCAGAGAGAAAAATACACTTCAGAAGAGGCTGGAACACACAATTTATACACTAATGACAGCACCGGCAGGCCTGTATGCAGCAGGAACACACCATTTCCATACAGCATGTTCTACTTTTCATTTTCTATTTTGACTTTCTCCAATCTGACGTCAATCAAACTACTTTAAAACGCCAATTAAACTTCCCAAAGAGAAAACAAAATGCTTTCCTAAAAAGTTTCTTATTTTTCTGAGACGTTCCTGAGGCTATTTTTACCATCATCATGAATTAATCTTTTCCAGCTGTGAGCAGCTTCTCAGTTTCCTTCATGCAGTTCAATATCCATCAACTATTTACCAAAAACCTTTGTGATTTAGCCCACAGACAGGGAGGGATGTCAAGATACCAGAAATTCAGTAGTTGATACCAAAACCAGTGAAACTCTACGATTCTTGATACCAGTTCGATATCACGGTAAAAAACTAAAGTAAAACAATAAATCCCATGTACTTCAACATCCCCTCTTTTATTACTGGTTTTTGTTATGCAGTTAAACAGTTCATAATTCCCTCTCTATTATCTATTTCGTATTGCAGTGAAACCTTCAAACATCTGGATTTATTCAGGTTTCTCGCCAAAAACTACGTTTTACAAGATTACATTTGAACATATCAGAACGTGCGAATTTACCTTGGCCAATACTATTTTTTACTGAATAGAGTCGCATCATAATGTAAATCAATGGCACCTCCCGCGTTGAAATCATCAGGACGAGAGCTAGTTAACGTTAAATGTTAGCAGCCGGTAAGCAGCACAGTCCTGCACGGAGCTTACAGCTAACGTTAACTAGCTCTCGTCCTGCAGATTTCAACAAAGATTTGTTGTTCACAATAGGACGCATCACTTGGACGCGTCAATAGTGAGTTTACTGCGTCCCAATCTGTGGACAACTCCGGGTCTGAAATTGAAACCTTAAACTTGCATTCTTTCTAACAGCCAGCAGGGGGCGACTCCTCTGGTTGTATAGAAGTCTATGAGAAAATGAGCCTACTTCTCTCTTGATTTATTACCTCAGTAAACATTGTAAACATGAGTTTATGGTCTCAGTCGCTAGTTTCAAGTCTTCTTCAATACAGCATGATGTTCATTTAGTAAATTATGGTCCCATTTAGAGTCAGATAGACTATAAAGCAGGGGATGCTACCTTGTGATTGACAGGTCGCTACCACGGCGTTGTCCGGTCTGGGAGTTGTTTTTGTTTTCGTCTTACAACTTTAACCCTTTCACAGTGTGTTTTCACTTCATGAAAGTTAACTCTAACAATTTGGTCGCCTCGTGTTACTTCTGGTCCGTCACGGTGACTACGTCCACTTTTATATACAGTTTATGGTCCCAAACCCGGGACGCCGGGACACCATTAATCTTGAACCCTGACGATACCTACTATACCTGTTGTACTATTTTCAGAATTTTGACATTGCTTGGTACTGAAGTATTGGTTCTCATGACATCCCTACATACTGGCATCTTTGAGTGAACTTAATTTAATCACATAATTAGTGTGTTGAAAGGAATTAGGACACGACTATTATCTAGTTTGAGCCTTTTTTAAGGTTGAATGTACGAGTGCTGTTCAGAGACGTTTGTGACAAAATGATTGTTTTTTCTTTGTTAAAATCATCATTTTACCGCTCAGTAACGTAGTAGATATATTCATTTTTAACATTAATTTTGGACAGGAAACCCCAGGATCTTGTTTCAACCATTTAGAAACCCTCTACTGGGGAAAAACAGACTTCCTAACCGAGGATATGGCTAGCTTAAAAAGGCAAGCGGGTCATCAGCTCTTAATAACCTCCAGCTGAGAGCAACGACTTCACATCTGTCTCCAACGCCATTCAGGGAAAAGTAGGAAATCACCAACTGAAGTAGAAGCTCTCAGGAGGACAGAAAGATATCTGATGGATTTGTCCTTTACAAGTCACAAACCATAGTTTCCAACACGCGTTAAAACCGAGCAAATCATCGGTTTAAAATGCAAAACAGGAGCGTCGCCTGATTTCTGCCGAGGGGAAACGAGCCCAGCTGTGTTTCCCCGCCGCTGCGACTCCACTGGCTGCACACCTGAGGCTCATTTGGAGCAGGATTGCGACTGATGAAGATAATTAGCCATCATTTTTTTTTCAGACGTGTGAATCAGTGCTTTGAGTGTTTTGGACGAGGTGATGAGGTTGCCGGGGGGTTGGCTTCAACAAAGATCGGCATTGTTTTTCTACTTGAAATTGTTTTCACTCGCGTGTCGAGTATGCAGGTAATGACACGTGCAAGCTGCTTTCACCCAGACAACTTAGAAAAATGTGAGAATGCACCTTTAATGAGTGTATTTAATGCATTTGTTAGAACAACACCTGTAAGGGCAGGACTGCAGGATGATGCGGGGGATACAGAGACGGGTGGTGGTGGTGGTGGTGACTCTGCATGGGATGAAACGCCGTCGCTAAGGGATACGGACCGGGGGCTTCCAGGAACGGGATGTGGGGGGATGAGGAGTAGAAAGAGGGATGAAGAGGAGGAGGAGGCGGTGGAGGATTAAGAGTGAGAGGTGGGGAGAAGGAGGTGAGAAGGTGAGGGTACGAGTGGACGGGGAGGTGCGACGGCGGCGGGAGGAGGGAGAGGTGATGCTGGATGATGGTGTGACGGAAGGAGAAGGAGGAAGAGGAGGAAGGCGGGAGGAGGAGGGGAGCGTGGAGGGGGACGCACTGCGGAGGGAGGGCGTGGGGGAAACGAGGCCTCTTTTCTGCGTAGAAATCTATCTCCTTCCTCCTCTCCCTGTCCTCTCTCTCCTTCCTCCTCACCCACTCCTTCTCCCACTCCTCCTGCTTCTCCTTCACCTTCTTCCTCTCTTTCTCTGCATCTCTTTCCGCCTCTCTCAGTACGTCAGCCTCTGTCGCATTTCTGACGCCAACGACATTAGCGCAGCGATTACAATCACTAAGATAATCACACTGAGCAGCGTCAATATCGTCTCCATTTCCCTGATCGATACGGCTGCAGGTTTTCTGATCAATTGGATCAGAGAGGTTGTGTTGGATGTGACTCGGCGGTTTGGTTTCAACCTCCTCATTCAGCCCACTTTTGTTATGTGTGTTGTTGTAATCACAATTGTGATAACATGCGTCATTGGTTTTACAGTTACAGCCGTCGTTACACTCTGATCTCTGAGCTGCAGCTTCCTCACAAACATCAGTGGTTTTATCAGTATCAGAGGACACGTTTTCACTCTTGTTTTCACACTGACAGCGGTCAGCGTCCACGCTACAGGTACAGAAGTCCACAGGTGTGTCCGCGGTGTTGCAGGTAGGTTTGTCTACGTGATCAGGAGAGCGACCCTCGTCTTTGTCCGTCTCGCCACAGCTTGGATTGTCGTCAGGATTGTCACGAGTAGCGTCATCGTGTTTTTTATCACACTGACTGTGGTCGCTTGTTGTGTCACAGTCAGTCCGGCACTTCCTCTTTCCCTCGCCTGCACAGGCGTCGCCGTTGCCGCCGTTACTGTCATCACAGCGGCAGTAGTTGTCCGGCTCACTGTTATTCGTTTTATGACACACGCTGTGTTTTGTCCTGCAGACTAAGTGGCAGTTTTTCTCCGTCCCGTTGCCGTCTGGACCGCACAGGATTGTCCCAGTCTCCACGCCGAGGTCAGCGGTCGACCCGACACAAGCTCCTTCCTGTCTCGGATCACACACGGCTCGCCTCGCTTGCCTCCTTCCCCTTTTCCGTTTCTTCCTCGGCGTTTCCCCGGCCTCGGGCGGTGCCGTCTTCCTCTTGGCGGCTGCTCTCTTCGACATCGCTTCCTTTGACATGGCATTGCTGGGGAGGGTCACGTCTGCGCCGGCTGATCTGATTCCTGTCTGTTGTGCGGAGCAGCGTGGCGCCAGGCCCGACGCAGGGCGGCTGTGTCCTGCCGGTATTGTTTGTCTTTGACTGCACGCTGTTTCTCTAAAGGGAGTGGGGACGAGGCTAATCGCCGGATCGCACGCTGTTTCCCTGCGAGGCGCAGGAACAAGACAAATTTGCAGCTCGCGTGATGTTCCTCGACAGGGAGAAGAAACCACGAGGTTAAACGCGTCTTCTCCTATTATCTCCGTCCTCCTCGGATTCCTCCGCTCCTCATCTCTCTGCCCTTCCTGCCTCCCTGTATTTTTGTGTATCTCTCTGTCGTTCTGAGCAGGGTCGGGCGTAATTGCAGGGCAGCGTGGCGTCTCTGTTACAGACCCGGGGACGGGGCTAATCAGTGAGTTACATGCTGCACCCCTACAGAGGAGCTTTCTGAGCCCGTGGCCCCACCCGGAGGCTGATTGCTGGGATTGATGCTGGCTGGCCTCCCTCTTCACCTGCACACACAGCTGGTTACACCGATTACACCGATTCACAGGAAGATTACTTAATAGCTCTCCTCGCTTCTCGTCATTTCTACCTACCCTCTCTCGCTCCGGCTGATCTCCTCTTATCCTCCTCTCTTCTCCCCTCATCTTCCTCTCTCTCCCTCCCACCAGCCGATGCACCGCCAGATTACTTAATAGCCCCTTTTCTCTGCGCTCCTCTTTCTCGGCGCCCTCTCTTTTCAACCTCTCGCCTTCAAACATCTGATTCACAGAAACGCCGCTTATTATCCTCCTTCCCCTTTCTGAGTCTTTTCTATCCGTCTCCTCTCCTCTTTTCCTCCTCCCCCTCTTCCTCATTCCTCTCCTCACTCCTCCCCTCCTCTTCCTCCTCCTCCTCCTGCCTGTTTTCTGAAGGCCTGGCGTCGGTGCAAGGTGGCATTCTGCGGGAACGAATTTTAAAGCGCTTTCATCACGGCAGCCGCAGCGGTCCGGAGCACCGTCACCACCGCCGCTACAATGGGCTATAGGATTTCCTGCCTCATCCTCTTCTTCCCTTTCATCTATCTTCAGCTCCCTTCCTCCCTCCATAACTTCCTGCCTCCGTTGGCAGTCGGGTTGTTTGATCACAGGCGGCTTTATTCCCTCCCGCCCTCCTTTCTTCTCCTCGCCCCCTTCCTTGGCCTTGTTGTGTGCTCTGAAGTCGTACAGTAGAGGGTTGATGCTGAAGGAGATGGAGGGCGACGTCTTGGTGTAGCTGACCATCTCCGACGGCCATAGAAGAACCCGGCTGCCGTCTCGGCTCAGGACTCGACAAAACGGCTCTTTGGGACGATTTGGAGGCGAAGAAGTTGCGTCTTTAGCGCCGTTTGATTCTTTGGGCTGGATTGAAGACTCTTTGGTCTCATGTAAAACTGATTTTTGAGGCTGATTTGTTGCAGGACAAAGCAAATCTTTCACCTCGTCATCGTCATGGGTTTCAGCCTCGCTGTCTCTACGCACTGAATCTTTAGCCACAACTGTGCTAACACTGTTTAAATAAAGATGAGCTCCAGTCCCGGTCTCACCGCCGACTCGGGCTCCAGTCCCATTGTCATTACATAAGGAGAGCTGGCCTCCATTCCCGCTGATAACAGAGTCCTCGACTCTGATCACATTGCGATTACATAAAGAAACCTGGGCTTCGGTCCCAGAGACAATAGACATATTGGCTCCAGCCTCAGAGTGCTGGATTGCACTTTTAATGTCCCCACTGCACTGGTTTCCAGTGTCCCCCCAGTGATCCACACCTACAGCGTCCACAGATACTGGAGATTTGAGCTGCTGATCTGCGACTTTCTCCCCCACGTCTTTGACTCTCTCTTGCGCCGTCACGCCTTCTTGCTTCCCCGAGGCTTGGATGAAGACGGCGGCTGATTGGTGGAGGAGGACGCAGCTCCTTTTGGGCAGCGAAAAGGACACGGGGCGGAGTCTGCCGCGTACGGACTGGACGTCTGCTCTGCTAGTGTTGATGTCTGCTGCGTTACCGGTGGTGATTTCCTTGCTGAAGTTTTTGTTGAAAATGGAGCCATTAGTGGTGGTGGGGATGTTATTGGTCATAATGGGGTTGCTTGAGTAATTATGAGCCCAGGGGATCTTGTTAAAGTGCCTGGTTTTGGTGGTCATGTCGTTGTTGAGGATGCAGGATTCAGTGGTCGTCGTCGTGGTGCTGTTGGCGTCCGTCGGGTCGTACGGCCACTGCGCGTTGCCCAGGAGACTGGTTTCCAGTGCGGGGTCCAGTGGGAGGAAGGGCTGGATCAGCGGGGTTTGAGGCTCTGGGTGGAGGGGAGAGAAGAAAGGATTAGACAACGCTTACATTTAAAAAACATAACAGGATTATGTGACTATAAAGAAAGCGGTAGGAAGAAGAAGATCCACGTAGAAGAATAGCATTCATTTTCTAAGACTTCCCATACAGTAAGCTCCTTATGCATTTATTCAGCGTCCTGGCTCCTCTTTTGTTGCTTTTAACACATCTGAATGTGATTAATGGGTGTAGGATGGACTTAAGAAAAAAAACATAAGCACACAGATGAATGTGTGTGTGTGGGGGAAAAAAACAAGATTAAGGGTTTTTATTCCAACATGTAATTTCCACTTCGGAGCTCAACATGCTGCCCGACATTCATCCGTCTATACATCAGAGTGGCAGATGATGATTCAGGCAAATTATTTCTTGAGTGAAGGTTTTAAGATGATTCATAACTTTAAAAGTAATCCATAATGTGCCTTCCACTCACACCAGAAACCTCTTTTGTTAAACATTCGAGACGTTTTTAGGAGGGAAATGAATTATTACTCCTCCGATACTTTCACATTTAACACTCGGAGAGGTTCGACTTTAAGTGCAGTCGTTGAACTTTTCCATCAACTTTTAAAATGAGAAAAACTTTTCTGAATATGATTTATTTTCAGGGAAAAGACTGTGGTGACAATTGATTGTTTCTTTGAAACCACAAGAACGCTGCTGCTAAATTTCATGTTCATGCTTTCTGTATTTCAAAAAAAATGAATCTTGCACCCTAAAATCCACCTGAGATGGTCTGACGGGAGCCGATATCACCTCCTGAATCAGAACCAATTCACACTGAACGACACGTTTAATTGGAAAATATTACTCCAGACACTTTTCTTAATGTTCAGATTTTGGTTGAAGGTGTTTTGGAGAGGCGGTGTTGATTCAAACTTCATGGTCATTTTGAAGGTTTGTGGCGCTGTTGAATAGATTCGTGCTAAGAGGTGTTTTCTAATAAGTTGATGAATGGGGAGGACAAAATATTGACTGCATTAGTTGAGGAAAGGCGTATCTCGGTGCCGTTTTCTTTTGCATGTCTTCGTTTGAAAAGTAATATATCACTAATATAGCAAAAATAAATAAATAATAAAAAAAGGTTTTGCAGTAAAAGTGACATTTGTGCATTTGAGCTCTGCAGCAGAAACCTAGAGCATTCAGAGGATGGATGGATCAGACTACACACCTAGAGCATTCAGAGGATGAATGGATCAAACTAGAGACCTAGAGCATTCAGAGGATGGATGGATCAAACTAGAGACCTAGAGCATTCAGAGGATGGATGGATCAGACTTGAGACCTAGAGCATTCAGAGGATGGATGGATCAGACTAGAGACCTAGAGCATTCAGAGGATGGATGGATCAAACTAGAGACCTAGAGCATTCAGAGGATGGATGGATCAAACTATAGAGACCTAGAGCATTCAGAGGATGGATGGATCAGACTAGAGACCTAGAGCATTCAGAGGATGGATGGATCAAACTAGAGACCTAGAGCATTAAGAGGATGGATGGATCAGACTAGAGACCTAGAGCATTCAGAGGATGGATGATCAGACTAGAGACCTAGAGCATTCAGAGGATGGATGGATCAGACTAGAGACCTAGAGCATTCAGAGGATGGATGATCAGACTAGAGAAATAAATTGTTAAATTTAGCACCAAATCTGTGTAACAAATGGTATCAACCCCCAAAATTGCGGCAACAACTTATGAAACATAATAAAGCAGCATCTCAAATTAATCTTCAGGTTCCCAGCTTTCAGATGATGTACACCACTTCTATGTGACATCTACTGTTGACCTGCTATCTCCCCCTAAAGATCCCCTGTACCCCCCTAAAAAAGACTAAAACGGCTCTATAGTGGGTCTCAGAGGGTTAATATTATACCCACTCCTGTCTCATGCATCTCTTTTGTGGAGCAGTTTACACTCCAGCAGAGCCGGGTTATATCATGTTCGGTGGTGTGACTCAATACGATAGCGTCCTTTATTCTCCGACTCT
Organism: Sebastes umbrosus; assembly: GCF_015220745.1. NCBI lineage: Eukaryota > Metazoa > Chordata > Actinopteri > Perciformes > Sebastidae > Sebastes > Sebastes umbrosus. The sequence continues at coordinate 2,724,296 of NC_051278.1, forward strand.
GTATTTTAAAGGTCAGCTCTGTCGAGACGGGTTGCTTTTGGTCAACGGCAGGAATCCGTGTAACAAAGTTCACCAACGTTGAACTCCATTGATTTCAGTGTGACGTTCTGCTTGTGTGACCGAGGCCCCGCAGCAATGTTTCATTGAGTTTATAATTGTTCCACTTGTTATGTTGTGGACCGTTTCTCCCCTAAACGCTCCTCTGTGAGCATTGCAAAGATTTCAGAGCTGTTTGTTTCTTTGCTCTGCTGTCGATAAAGTTATGTCAGCATCGCTGCAGCCGACCGCACTCGGTTTAATTCCTCAGTATGAAGAGCGGTGCCTCCATCACCAAAACCAAACACACACTCATTAACTATTTAAGCAGACGACTACACGCCTTTAATGCAGATAACAGAAGCTCTTACTTGGTCCCAGCGCGGCGCCGCTCGGATGGACGTCGCCCCAGTTCTGCACGAAGTCCGGTCTGGTCTGGTTTGACGGGTCGACCGCCACCGTGGTGGACCGGAACATGGGACCAGAACCTGGAGCACTGAGGACAGGAGAGGAGGACAAGATAAAAGTCAAAATGAGGAAAGGATGTAAGAAAAAAGGAGAGGAGGGAAAGAGGAAAGTGAGGATGAACAGAAACAAATAAAAAGGAAAGGAGGAGAAAAGGGATGATAAGGAAAGGAAAGGAAAAAAGGATGAGTGGAAAGAAATGAGGAGGGGGATGAAAAGGAACAAATGAAAAAGGGAAGAGGGGAGAGGAGGAAAGATGCAAGCGTGAAGAGAATAGGAAACAACAAAAGGAATGGGGAGTAGAGAAGAGGATTAAAAGTAAAGGAATAAAAAGGAGAGGAAACAAATGAAACAGAGAGAATGAGAGGACAGGAAAAGAGAAAAGGCTGTGTTGAAAGGAGAGATGAGATGAAAGATTGAAAGTAAAGGATAAAAGAGGAGAGGAGGATGAGGAAAAGGATGACGAAGAGAGGCGGAAACAAGGAGACAATCGGTGAGGAGGGCGAGAGGAGAGGAAGAGAAGGAGAGGAGACGAGGAGACAAGTGTTGAGGAGGGTGAGAGGAGAGGAAGAGAAGGGGAGGAGACGAGTGTTGAGGAGGGTGAGAGGAGAGGAAGAGAAGGGGAGGAGACGAGGAGACGAGTGTTGAGGAGGGTGAGAGGAGAGGAAGAGAAGGAGAGGAGACGAGGAGACGAGTGTTGAGGAGGGTGAGATGAGAGGAAGAGAAGGAGAAGAGACGAGGAGACGAGTGTTGAGGAGGGTGAGAGGAGAGGAAGAGAAAGAGAGGAGACGAGTGTTGAGGGTGAGAGGAGAGGAAGAGAAGGGGAGGAGATGAGTGTTGAGGAGAGGAAGAGACGGAGAGGAGACAAGTGTTGAGGAGGGTGAGAGGAGAGGATGAGAAGGAGAGGAGACGAGTGTTGAGGAGAGGAAGAGACGGAGAGGAGACAAGTGTTGAGGAGGGTGAGAGGAGAGGATGAGAAGGAGAGGAGACGAGTGTTGAGGAGGGTGAGAGGAGAGGAGACAAGTGTTGAGGAGGGTGAGAGGAGAGGATGAGAAGGAGAGGAGACGAGTGTTGAGGAGGGTGAGAGGAGAGGAAGAGACGGAGAAGGAGAGGAGACGAGGAGACGAGTGTTGAGGAGGCTGAGAGGAGAGCGGAACTGAAATCCAGCTGAAAATCAATCTGAATGCTCTTCCTCTCCTCCTCTTCCTCTCTCTCTCTTTGTGCCTGAAGCTGCTTTGTTGCAGATGTGGAGACGGCAGCGACAGCCGATACCGAGACACGGCTTGAGCCGCTCAACGTGATTGGTCACTTTAAAGCCGCGCTGATTATCCCCATCAAGCACAGTGAGATGCATTTCATCGGTTGCTGTGCCAACGCTGGTTGTAACCAGGGAGCTAGTTAGTGATGTCTCTTCTTCTTCTTCTTCTGCAGTTTTATTTTTACTCACAGTGTGAAACAAACATGTCAGAACATGTTATTAAATATATGGAGGCCTTCGACGGTTAGCGAGTATTCAAATCCAAACGTTCCCTGCGTGGATTTAGAAGTCGTGGATGTTTCATCGTGTCTTCGGGGACTATTTTCTGGCGGAGACTCACATTTTGGTTTTTTGCGTGGGCGTCTTCAGGTTGTGCCTCGCAGCTCAGAGTTTCAAATTTTGCATTCATGTGCTATCGTATATATATTTTGAGAGACCAAATTCTCTGTTTGGTATCTCGCCAGATGAACTCTCATCATGTTTTCAGCAGCCAGATCCACATCGTCTGTTCCCAGACCTCCGTGTTTGTTTATCATTCGCCTTAAAGCTTGTTTTTTTTAAAGACAAACAGCATGTGAGGGCGACAGTGTTTGTCCACCCGATTCCACTGTTATCAGCTCATTAAATGTTAATTATCAGTCATCATAAGCCTGATAGATGTGGGTCAGTAGGGGCCTGCTACACCTACTACGTTGTTAAAGTTAAAGTGAAACTTAAAAGCAACACTTTGTACAGCCTGTTTGGACAAAAAGGCGTATAAATGCCAAGATAATGCGCAACAAGAACGCCTTTCTTGATTTCCGGGTACCTGTACCGACTACGATAAGAGTTAGCGACGTAGAATAAAGAGCGAGAAAGACCACTTTTCAGTTTAGGAGGATGGGTCCAACAAACACCAGATTTTCAACCAGGAGACCGGTGTTCAAGACCCGTGTTTTGTTTTGTAAGTTACGTTAGTGACGTTTGTTTTTTATTGACGTGTTTTCTGTAGTTGTTTCCGTACGTATTTTACTTAGTTTACGTACTTATTTTAAGCCCAACCATGACGTTTTCCCTTACCCTAACTGAGCGGTTTTCTTATCTAAACCTAACTTTGGCGTTTGCATTGCATGGCGTCCAAATCACACACGAAAAGGCTAAAATGCGTACTCATGATAGGCAGAGCCCAACAAACACCGGACTTTTAACCTGTGTTTTGTTTTGCAAGTTACGTAAGTAACATTTGTTTTTTATTGATGTTTGTGACGTGTTTTCTTTAGTTGTTTCTGTACGTATTTTTCAAAGATTATTTTTTGGGCTTTTTCCTTTATTGACAGAGACAGTTTTTGAAAGGAGGGAAAGAGAGGGGATGACGTGCAGCAAAGGGCCGCAGGTCGGATTCGAACCTCGGACCGCTGCGGTAAGGACTTAGCCTTGGTACATGGGGCGCCCGCTCTACCAGGTGAGCTACCGCGGCGCCTCTTATGTAGGTGTTTTACTTAGTTTACGTACTGATTTTAAGCCCAACCATGAAGTATGAAGTATGTACTATGAAGTAGTGCAAAAACTAACATCGTTAATTCTTCCTGCCCGTCGTCCGTCATGTTTGGTTGCACTAAAGTCACGTTTAAATCGCTGGAGATTTCGCAAGATTCCCGTGTTATTTTTTCCGTGTGAGGACTCTTGTTGTTGATGAATGAATCTGTTAGTGTGTGGTGTTGCTCTCCACACACTATAGGAACAAAACGGTTCAATTGAACAGAACTTGTCGTTATGTGTGGGCTCTCTCACATTTTACACATCTGTTAAGGTTTGAAACATCTTTTAGTGTGGGCCAGACTTAATTTGCTTAATCTTCGCAGGTCTTTAGACCGCGGTGGAAACACAGACACAAATGGGCACCTTTTGATTTCCTTGAAAAGTAGTTCCAGGGACTAAAAGTCGGTGGAAACCCTGCCTTTAGGTGATGCTGTGGCGGTGCATGTTACTCACCAATCCCCCGTCCTCCTCTCTTCATGCTTGTGGAGCCTCCTCAGCGCTCGCTCCTCTCTCACCTCCTCCCTGCGCCTCCTCTGCCTCCTGCAGGCCAGCGCTCTGTAAAACTCCCTCTGCTTCAGCTCCTTGAGGCGCTGCACGACAAGCACATGCATTATTCAGATTAATAGTAGTAGTAGTAGAAATAGTAGTAGTTTTACTTTAACAGGTAGGATTAAGAGGTCAGTTTGTCTATAAACGTTTATCATGCAGCATTTAGCTTCTGTGTTTGTGTGTGTGTGTGTGTGTGTGTGTGTGTGTGTGTGTGTGTTTGTCGTCCGCTCTGCAATTCTTTATCAGTGTGTGTGTGTTTGTGTGTGTTTATGTGTGCTCACTAAGTCAGCCAGTGTCAGCTTTAGTACAGTCCAGACCAGCTTAATTCACTTACTGAGCTCCGTCTGCAAGCTGTCTGCAAGCCGGAGATACTGATACTGTGTGTGTGTGTGTGTGTGTGTGTGTGTGTGTGACAATAATAATAATAATAATAATATAGCGGTGGGTTCATATCACAGGACAGACAGACAGATGACAACAGACAGACAGGTAGACAGACAGACAGACAGACAGCGCGGCGAGCAGAGAAACCGACAAATAGATAAACAGACCGAAATAGACGGAGAGATGAAACACGGAGGGACAAAGAGAGACAGGAGGCAGGAAGACACATGAAGAGTCTTTTTTTATAAAGCTTGCAGTGAAGCTCCAGCGTTTCTTAGAAGGTGAACATACAATGTGAGGGGTGGACAGGGGAATGACAAGAAAACCTCACAATAGAAAACCAACACAACACAAACCTTAAAAATAACCACAGAGGTAAATCAACCGCTGTGTGACTCAGTCAGAGACACGAGGAAACTTCTTAGAGTGTTTTTGTTTACGGGACGTATAAAATAAAGTTCTTCATTACAAATAATATTTTAATGTTGCAGACAATTACATGAAAATCTAAGAGACACATGTCATAAAAACACGGAACGTAAAACCCAAATTATTCTGCCTGATCTGTAGAGCAGGGATGATTCACCCATCTCCTGATTCATTCTTGGGTGCCGATTTGTTAACTTTTTTAACACTAGACCATGAGAAAAAGTTGAATCATACACTTCTAGGGACTTTTACTTTGGCAAATATCTAAATTAATAAAGTAAGAATGTTTGATCTTCAGCATGTATGTAGTCAGAGATGTCCTGAAGTCAAATATATCAGTCATTGACAGGAATTATTTATTATTTCCAGCAACCCAAAAATCAAAGAATAAAGACATTTCCCTCACAGATTAGTGGTATTTTCTTTTTAATTTAGAAGGGACATGTAATGTTTTATACTAACTTTGGTCTCTAGCTCTCCCGTCAGCTCCGTTCTCTTCATATGTCCATGATCAGCTCCATCGGGGCCGTTTGAATGCATTTAACATAAATGTCAGTATATGGGTGCTCTACACTCGTAGCGTCGGCCCATTTGACCGCGATACGATAACGTTTCCTGTCCGTGACAGAGTTAGCATGCAGCTTTTAGCCGTGATGTCTAGCTCTGCTTTTCCTGTCAATGTGTGAAACCCAAAGTGTTTCCATCCTTTACTGGATGTGTAGTGTTTACCACGCTGGATTTAACATGTGAGGGTGCAGGTCGTATCCACGACGACCCTCCAACGTTTTCTATTTTCTGAGGTTTGTTTTGGTTGCCGGATACGGAACGGATATGACGTCACGTTACCCAGACTACAACAATAAAAGCAGCCTAAAATGTACATAATTATGATGTGAATCAGAAATTAAAGTTCCTCGTAGTAGCTTTACATTTTAAAAAGATACAATTATTTAAAAGAAAGTTTATAAATCTGCCTTTGATTTGTTTTTTTACAGAACGGCGTGCAAAAAATAATGTGATATTAGTAATGTTTTTACTTTTAGATTATATTTCATGTCCACCTGATGTACGAGTTCTCACCACACATTCTTCTTTTATAAATACCAGTTTATCGGTGGGAAACTGTGTATGCACATTTTTTCACGTTTATTAATCTGGCACCAGGTGAAATGAGCATAAGTACTGTTGTTGTTGTATATTAATTGTTGATTTGATGAAGTTTATCGGCTCTGGACATGTGCAAACATATACTCTACCTCCCCCAGTAGAAGACTGACACATAGGACCGTCCTTTTAGTATATAATAGATGATAGTGATAATTGATGCTTTCACACATTGAATCTGTAATGAACAACGGCTTTGTGTTTAAAGAGCCAACGACTGGGATCCTTTCCGATCCAGAGCGTTGAACACAGAACTAACACAACAAATAACGTGTCACCTTTCTGCTACTTAACAGATCTCACTGAATAAATTATCAATTCAATTAGAAAGACACACACAGCCTCTTTAAGCAGAATAACGTCGGATAAACTGCCTGTTTCTTCCTAAAGTCTGCATCCGTCACAGCAGCACATCAAGTGCTTGTGACGTCTGCAAAACCACTTCATTTCCAAAAGAAGATGGGACCGTGACTGACCGCGGACCAAAAGACGGGCGGCTTAACTCTCCCTGTGTGTGTGTGTGTGTGTGTGTGTGTGTGTGTGTGTGTGTGCGCGTGCAGGCTGGATGGAGAATATTACTGCCAGAAAATCCATTTCCTGCAAGTGTTGCAGTCTCGAACAATATGCCCTAAATGCTCTGCATCCTCAAGTAAACCTAATAACTCTGAACACACAGCTAACTGTGAGGAATATTACGCCTCGTTCATCGCTCGCTAGAAGTGAACAAAATGATAATTGCAGCGAATACATTCCTCCCAGCACCTATAATTTTGTAAACACCCAAACAGCTGCAAGATCTGCGAAGTCGTTCTTCCTCCACATCCCACTATATATGGAGGAACAAACGTTTTTTACATTACGCTGAAAAAAAAAGTAAAATAAGTGATGAGAGAAACATCACAAAGCCTATTTCTTTAGATAAACACGGTGCATTATTGATGACTTGTGTGTTTATTATATAATCAGCGAATATGTGCTATTGATTTTAACCTAGAAGGATGCCCTAGATAACTGTCATTAATATTTTTGGTATTGATAGAAGTGTAATAACATTTTTTTTCTGAAGAGATTAATGAGTTTTTTAGATTTACTTATTTAGCATTAAATCTAGGTCTATAAAGAGTTCCCTCAAGAACAAAGAAAGAGACAGAAAAATCTTCATGATGAGCATTCAAAGGCTTTTGGTCGCATTTCACAGCCCTGATTCGTGGTTATTACACAGAAAAGTGTTTAACAGGTCACAGCATTGAACACATCATTATACAGTAGTATTACGTTGAAACAAAAGGAGGAGGAATTTTAGCATTATAATACGACAATTACCAATTTTCATTGATTTTGAAGGTATTACTGAGAGTAGCCTATAATATTGTACAAACATCAACTTATATTATCTCATTATTATGAGGTTTATTATTACCCCATTAATGCCACCATATTAAAAAAAAAAATATGCACTGATATAACTATTTTATTGGAAATAACTGAAAGGTTGTATAAGGCTGTTTTTGTGAATGGAGTCTGGTGGCTTTGAAGAGAGCGATATAACGGCTTCAGTTCTCCGTCAGAAAGGGCTGTCTGTCTGACGGCGAGGTAAAGCGGCTGTGGACGGTAGCAGCAGAAAAACTCATTTTAAACACCTAAAAAAATCAATATCCGTTTAAGTGTACGCTATTTTTAGAATATTTTCACCGCCTTACCTCGCCGTCAGACAGCCCTGTGCAATCGCTGCTGTCAAAGCCACCAGACTCCATTCACAAAACAGTAATTTTACCTCTCAGAACAGGGGAGTTGCTGGTCTATTGGTTAGTTAGTTTGTGTTATTGTGTGACTTTCTGATCTGAACTAACGTGGCGTCCACAGCAGTACATTACTTAGCTTCCTGATGGTACGTCTGTCTGCTTAAATCACTGGCAAATCACAACTCTACATCACATTGATGCAAAAATCATTAAGAAATCTAATATTACCAAGAAGCGGCTCTGCTCATTGATTTGCAACATTTCCTCTGCTATATTACTTTTCTTTTTGACTTCTATTTGGTAGATAATCATAGTTTTGGGGGATGTAAACAGGAAGTGAGTCAGCTTTTGGCTACAACTTGATCCCTGTTTGCAAACTGGCACCGTTAATTAGTATGCGGAATTAGTTATTCGCAGCTCCTGATTGCAATGTCCCCATAAATGTACACACAACTATCAGTGGATTACTGTGATACAGAAGACAACTGAAAAACGTGATGATTCTCAGGCAAGTTCTGCAGCTATACGGAGCCTCTTTATTTATTGATGTGAACGATATCCTCTGAAAGTGTAACTCACACACTGAATCTAAAAACTTCACGTGACATAAAATCAATGAGTAGAAGTTTGCAGCTGATATTGTTTTTGTGTTTGTGTGATTTCCGTGGACCACAGTGAGTGTAACAGAAAACCGGAGCAGAGTGCTCGCCGTCACGGCCCTGAGATGTAATGAATCCGTGACCTTGGTCAGGAGGGCTTAAGGTGTAGCGTGGCGGGATCAACCAGACCGCCGGGTGCCTTGTTAAAGGTGGTGTGACTCACCTGCTTGTGGTGGTGGTCGTGGGAGTTGATGTGGTTGTCGTACTGTTGGTGTCTCACGTACTGCTTATCGCAGAGCTCGCAGTAGAAACTGGAGTCCCCTTCCTCCTACAGACACAGACAGAGAGAGGAGAATAGAAGTTAAAAAGGAAATCTCTCTTATGTTATTGAGTCTTTGTGGTGATCTTGAGAATTGTTGTACCATTAACAAGATATATGGCTCTTCATTTTCAACCTGAATCTTTTAAATAAACAGAATCCAAATGTTTTCTACGGAGAGGTTGCTTTGCCATTTATCCAATTTTCTATTTTATAAAACTTAAACCATTTTGCTCAGATGGTTTAAGGTGCAAAGTTTCCATCAATAAATTTTTTCAGACTGTTGTTTTTCTCATGAATACTTTAACACAGAATGCCCCCACTGATCCACATTTATGAGGCTGATAACCACTAATAACGCCCTTTAATGACCCGATAACCGTCTGAAGACTTTCAGTCACTAGAAGCCCACAAACTTCTGTAGTTTTCTAATGACGTAACGCTCCTACTATACATCCATACAGCAGAGCAGATGAATAAACTGTTTAATCCATTCCTCGCTTCCTTTGCTCTTCTTGTGTAAATGTAAATCATGACTTCAGACTCTTTAAAGTTGGTCGTAAAAACAAAATGAAAACAAAAGTGTGTTTATAACCCCTGGTGTGTGTGTGTGTGTATGAGTGAGTGTTGAGTTACAGTCAGAGCCGGTATACAGTCGGCTGTTAAATGTATTTATGGTGAATGCATATTCATCATACTGGAGCTTTTAATTTGTTACCTGTCGTACAGAGAGAGTGTGTGTGTTAGTGTGTGTGTGTGTGTTCCCATAGAGCTTGTCATATAGAGTGATGCTGTCTCTATTGCTTCCGATGGCTAATGGGCCCTTCAATCACAACTATTGATCAGCAATCTGACTGTCTGAGCCACACAAATACACACACAAACAAACACACACATTTCTGTGAACCCACGTGCGTCCACAAGCTTTTAACACATTCAGTACAGCAGCGTATCTTCAGCCCACACACACACACACACACACACACACACACACACACAACATCCCCATTAATGGAAGATTGATTTATCTTTAAAAGTAGGGAACATTCAATCTGTGACACGACCTTCACTGGAGATCTGGTGTGCGTGTGCATTCGTGCATGCATGTGTGTGTGTTCGTGCGTCACTGTTTGCATAAGTTGGAAATTTCCAACTTTTGTTTGGTCTCTAAACCAGTGGTTCTCAAACTGTGGGGCGCGCCCCCTCCGTACAGCGCCAGAAACAGATTGAGATAACAAAAATGAGAAAAAAAAAGTGTGGAAATTTGCCGTAAATCGGGAGAAATTTGGAAGAATTGTGACCCGGGAAAAGGGCGATGAAAAACAGGAATCTCCCGGGAAAACCGGGAGGGTCGACAAAAATGACTACATGTTTTTATCTAACGATATATTCTGCTTCAGTCCATATTTGTCGTTGTTCAGCCTTTCAAAAACAACAATTTCACTGCAGTTAAAAACTGTTTTATCTCCAGCACGCACCTTTATTAACAGCAATCCAACAGCACCATAAATTATAATATTATTCATATTATTCTATATATATTCATTATATATTGTAGCATTATGTACATAATTTACAATAATTTAAAATACTCCTTTATTTCTATTTTTCTTATATATTTATAGAGCAACTGTAACGTCCCAATTTCAAAAGTTTTGTATTTAAAGGTGCTACATGTAAGAATTTACATGTATTAAATGCTTTGTATTACCATTGTGTGAACAGATTGTAATGCAACTTAAAAACTGAGATCCTCCACGACTTTCACGGTTGCCTATAACAGCCTGTGGACTGATTTCTACGTGAAGGACTCGGGATGGTTTTGCTTTGTAACGTTAGCTGATGAAGTAATTTGCAAATGCCAAGCTAGTTAGTTTACATGGAGACTGGACATGACAGAAATGGTGATATATGATAATGTAATGTCACGTCACTGTTTTGGCCGATGCCCAGGATGATCGCTTGTGCCTACAGAGGAAACAACAGGATGCTGACTGCAGTTCACTTATAACAAGGATTTTCTGAAAGTTACATATAGCACCTTTAATAAATTAAATCTAATGTAATAAAAGACAGAAAAACAAATAAGAAAATGCCTCGTGGAACAGAAGCTTCTCTAGTAGCTTCTACTGCTTCCCTCTTCAAGAAAGAAAAGGGGGTAAATCAAAATGAGAGATCGTAATTATTTCCAAAATTCACTACATGTTTTTATCTAACAACATATTCTGCTTCAGTCCATATTTTTTGTCGATCAACCGTTCAAAACAACATTTTCACTGCAAAAAAAAAACTGTTTTCTCTCCTGTGCGCACCTTTATTAATGGGGCGGTCTAGCAGCAATTCAACAGCACCATAAAATACATTAAATATAAATAATAAAGAAGGCGGTGGCAGATGAGGAGAGACCAAACCCAACAAATAAAGAAGACCTTTAGAAACATTCAGGGTCTTTTCACTTCCTGCCACTCAGAAAGTGTTTCTGCCACTTTTGAAATCTCTGCACTAAATGAAGGAATAACATTTTAGATCTGATGTCATTCAATGATCAATATATTTTACATAAAAACACTATTTGCATTGTAAATTACAGTGTTAAATATTTAAATATTTGCTTTGATTAAAAAAAAAAATCTTGGCATTAGTAGTTGAATGATGTGTTATAAGCTGCTGAGAGATAATGTTAGTGTTAGGAAGTTAAACAGGTCATAATTCTCTCTCTATGATCTATTTTATTTTGCTGTGAAAACATCTCCTTGAAACAACTGGATTTACTAGATTACATTTGAACACATCACGATGACGATCGAATTTTCCTTCACCCATTACTAATTGTTACAGAACAGAGCTTGAACACACCACAATGTAACTCAATGGCAACTCGTTAGTAGCTCCGTTATTTAACCAGGCAGGTCTGTGCTGCTCACCGGCTGCTAACAGCTAACGTTACAAACTCTCATCCTGCTGATTCAAACACAGATTTGTTGTTCACAGTGTCGCGTTATCAGGGAAAAATATGGTGCGTCCCTTCAGGTTTAGTAGCGCCACGCTTTTGAGTGTTTCTTTTTCTCTCCGCCACCATGGCTCCGGTCCCAAACTGAAACATGATACAGCGTGCGTATGCTGTTACGTTATTGTGCATGCGTTACTGTTGGAAAGCATCAATAAAAGGAATCTATAGTCACGGAGGTATGACATGCCAAAGAATCAGACAACTAGGAACCGGTTGTCTGCCAAAGTGGCGGATGATCTGACGATTTTATCCACCACTGCCAACAATTTACCCGCATTTGACGGGTGCTAATTTCAGACCCTGATTACATCCCAGTCACGCCAATAAAAAAGTGGTTTGATAAAGTTCAACCCTCATCCTACCAACCTATTTAACATACCAGTACTATAAACTCTAAGAAACAACCATCGTAGGCGTGGAGGCGTGAAAACATTTCTTCCTCCGTCGGAGGGAATGACAGAAAAAGTTTGAGAAGCACAGCTCTACTAGAAAATGTCTTTGTGAGCTCCATTAGAAGACAGACGGAGGGGCAGAGAGAGACAGACAGACGGACAAACGAGCGAGTTAGACTGAGAATGTGACGGAGGACAGATGGAGACAAACAGAGAGACAGTGGCAGAAGCAGAGGGGAAACACAGACGACCTCGTTTAATCCCTCGCGGTCCCAGAACAGCCGCCATCCTGCAGGCCATTACCGCGGGGACCTCCTGCTTCAGTCAGCATTAGCCCGTCAGACAAGTGATTACTGCAGCTACCGTAATCCCATTAAGTAACGAATTTATGCTGCATTATTCTATTACACAACGAAACATTACATTTGCATTATTTAATCAAAGACGGCATTGGTTTGCATTATGTCATTAAAGATGTCGTTGGGTTGCATTAGCCCGCTGAAGATGGGTTTTGATGTCCATTAAACATGGCTTGCTGGATAGCTTTGGAAATTGCTGCTCAGCAAAGTCAAATTAAAACACATTACAGTGGAGAAGCTTTTTGGTGCTCAGCATGGCAACACAACAGAGGATGTGTTGTCTTGTTGCCATGAGAAAATCTCTCTTTTTAACTTAAGCTGAGGGAAAGAGTTTAGGAAACATCCTGACCCGTAGCGAGAATGAATGTTTCTAAAGCCCCCACAGGACAAACTCTCTGGTGTTTGGTTGTGAGGCAGAAAAACGAACCTCCCTAAAGCCAGAATACATCTTTTAACTCCGATTTAAGTGGAAAATAAAGTAGAGAAGCGACTCAGCCGGATCAGATACGTGTTGAAAAACTTAAACACTGATATATTTTAGATTATGATGATGTGTCTCGCCTCCACTTCAATCTGCCAAACCTTGTGATCAACTATTTAAACTACAGATTCTATTGATTGACTAGTCAAGTGTGAAATGTTGAAGAATGAGAAAGCTTGTGACCCGGGCCGCCATGTTGAAAACAGTCGAGCCAAAACCAAGCACCGCCCACCAGCCGGAGCAAACATTCTCATTTTACAGCTAAACGGTACACTACACGATGTTTCTGAAAACCTCTGAGGAGAGAAATAGTCATTACAGTAGCAGAATATTGATTCATATTTGATCAGCGCTGCCTAGTTTGACCGTTTGGTCGGAGTTTGAACTTCACGAGCCGCATACTCGCTAACCTTGAGACCTTAAAAATAGGGAGGATTTCAAAACTAAAGCGGGAGGGTCTGGGTCTCAGAGACTTTGTTTTCTGCATTCTGGTGACCTTTAAAGAACAGTTAAAGTACACTGTAACAGCATTTTTATGTTAAACTTTTAATTTTACCTTTAACTCTCAGGAAAGTAAACTAAACTAAAAAAAGAATAATTCACCCCTCTGGCGTAAACTTGGCGTGAATCTCTGGTATAAACTAATATTCATCAGTTTTTATTCATTTTTTGCCGCTGCTTGAGTCTTTCTTTCAGTTCGCTAGCTCTCTCCATTTCTCTCTCCGTCTCTCACTCACTGAAGGTTTATTTCATATAGCTTACGTCGCTCCATGATGGCTTTTCGCTACGTTGAGCAAAGCCCAACTTCGGGCGGTGCATGCTATGATGTGCGCTGAACCGGCGAGCGCAGCTCAAACATGAACTTAAAGTGCGCTGTATCGCGAGCATAGACAGCTCTCCTCCTCTGGGAAACGACATTTAGTGCAGCTCAATAGTCGTCCGGGTGGAAACAGTAGGGCTTATACAGCGCCAGACACAGGTTATGAAAAGGAAAAAAAAAAGTGAAAATTTTCCATAAATCGTGAGAAATACGGGAGAATTGCTACGATGCTGCGTGTAGTGTCACGGACATGCAGCCACTTTCCCAGTAAAAGTCTCCACCACACATTTAGTTTAGTTTAGTTTAGCAGGTTGTCAGCTGTGTGTCTGGCCGGCAAGTGTCCAGCAGTGTGTGTGTTTGTGCTACGCTAGCAGCTCTAGCATTGCCGGAGGCTTTGTGCTCGCTGCCGCGCACGTACAGTGTGTTCCAATCCGCGTACTTCTGTACTTACACTTACTACTTTGAGTGCATAAGTGCGTTCACACTGGGAAGTACTGCAAAATGCAGTGCACTCAAAGTACCCGGATGTTGTACACAAAACGGTCAGATCGTTGAGTGTGGAACGCTGGACACTTTCCACACTCAATTGTCGCCATCTTGGCTACGTAGCGGAAGGGGCGGAGCCACGACCACTATTCAAACATACGTAGATAACAGAATAAAACAATACAATACGTAAACATACCGGTGCATTTTCAGCCAACAGGAGGACACATCGTCAGCGTAGGCGACGACGTTGGAAACATAATTTCCACTCTGCTTTAATATTTTTTCAGAAGATATTTTGGCGGGTAGCGAGCCGCGTTCAAATGTTGCGATCGTCATTTCCGGTCAGTGCGCCGCAGAGTATTCGATTTGAGACGACCCTACCCCGCTGAAATTTACGCACTACTCAAGTGAGTACAGTGTGCTCACAGTGCACTACATTGAAGTGTACTTCTGGAAGTACGTGGATTGGAACACTCGGGTAGTCTGCGTAACTTTAGTGAGTTTCAGTTTTCAGTTTTCAGTAGCAGTGTGTGTACAGTTTATTTGTCGGTGAATAAATGTTACGAAACTACAACTCCTCTGCTCCGCTCAAGCGAGCCGGAGAGACCGGAGCTGACTTCCTGTATCCTGCAACTCCGGCAATTATTCATATTTCTTTTAACTGTTTTAACCGATAGTGTTAATCAGTTAAAATGCTTAATGTGGGTCAACGGTTAAACGGTTAATTATGGACATCCCTATTGTACATTGAAAGAGTTGTGTTTTGTGGGACATTTTAATAATCACACCTGAAAGCAGTAATCTAAACCTTATTAAATGGCATCATCACTCACAGTTGGGGTTATGCCGTTGGGGCAGAACAACTTCAAAACAAAACCCTGACATTTCATCAGCCATTGAAGTCGTGTTCGTGATCTAATCACAGCTTCATATTCACTCTCCTTTGAGCTCCGGTTTACACCAACTCCTGAGAAAAACATCTGTCTCTGTGGCGAGAAGATGTTCCTCTTTTCCTCAACAGCCACTTGTTTATTTCGGTCTGTCGTTTGAAGCCGGCAGTTAGCGAACACTTGTCTGATTTTGTTTACTGGAGACTGCAGCTCATGTTCAGCTGGAAGAACAAGACAGCGATCTGAAGGAGGCTACGACGAGCTGCAGAGATGCAGAGCTGCATAGATATGTTGTTTATTAACACACAATTAGCTGATCTGGGTTGTTTCATTCTGACTTTTACTTGAGACTGAAGAATAAAAAAAGGGAAAAGAAAGCATCAAACAATGTACATGTGAGGACGTCTCGCTCAGCTCGGCGTTGTGAAATGTGTTACTTCAGCTGAAACAAAGCTGTCGGCTGTAACTAATTTGATTTTGGATGTCTTATAAATGGCTTGATAAGTCTGAAGTGTGAAGACTTGTGAAGTGAAGCTCCTCTGCAGCTCGCCAAGCAGCTCCTGTAAATGACTTTCTTACTGACAGATCTCTCTTTCTCCGTCTCCCTCGGGGTTATGTTCTTTCTCTGAGCTCGCACTTTCTTAACTCTAATGACTAACCGCAGCCGGTATGTAGATAGAGACGGGTTCTAATCTAGTTTTTGGGGGTCAAGTTAGGTCATATTTAATCTTTTATAAAAGACAGAGAATAGACTTTATGTTGATCACCGTCCGGTGTGGCGGATTCATCTCCATGTTGCTTTACAAATTAACGACGAGGTCACGACCTTTTCTGAACCCTGCTGTGATAAAAGGAAAGAGCAGTGAACGGGTGGAGCTGCAAATATCTGTTATTGATTACAAACAATCGGTAGGAAGGCATTTTGTTCCAGTCTTTAATTGTTGTTTCATGAGTTTAAAGCCTCCATGAAATGAAAAATTATGTGTTAATTGTTCATTTACCTCTTGTTATAAGCCAAAATATATCTAAAAAAATGCAGTATCAGAGTATTTTTACATCAAAATCTGATCAGAATCCCGGTCTTTTCTCTTCCTGTAAATGGTTTCAAATGTTTGATGACTCATCCGATCAAATGAGACTTTGGGCGACTAGCTAGCCAATCGTCTGTGGATCGAATCAATATACGTTCTTTGATCGAAGTAGCTAACAAAGCAACAGACGGGTTTCTGTGCAACGTCATCACAGAGAGGCAGCTAGGGGGGTAGAAAGTATGGCATGTCTAGCGGAGCCAAGCTCCAAAGCAGAGATGACGAGAAGTTGTTGAGCAGTAAACTGCACCGACAGCAGAAAAGATGGATGTAAAATGTTTAATATTCAGAGGTGATCACATGACTTTGCTAAAAACAGAAGGAGATTATGGATCCAGGCCTGATGAGTAAAAGCATTCTAATCACACAGCGCTAGCAAAGCAGCGGGTGGTCATGGCGAGCTGTCACGCTCCACAGATCGATAAAAATGATCAATAACAGGGTGATCGACCCACTCTGAGGAATATTAATTTATATATTCAGCGACTATGCTTTAGAACTTAAAAGTGACGAAAGTTACGGCTCTAAATTGCTGTAACGTTACGCGACTACGGCGGGGAAAGCTCACTCCGGTATGCCGTAACGTTACGTTTTTTTTACTCCTCTACGGTCACACAAGCGGACGTTAACGTTAGCTAAACGCTGTTTTCATTTCCAAAACAATGTGGCCGAGGTTGAACTCATTAAAGGGACTGTTTGTAACTTTTTACACGTATAAATCTACCGGGTCGGGATCCCATGCGCGCTTGCGTGTGGCTGGAGTCTCTGCTCCGCTGCCTGCCTTCACTCACACACCGTGCACGTTCTTGCTGTCTCGCTCCACCTCTACACGTTCATGCGCGCTCACTCCACACTGCAGAAGAGTTAGTTTAGCTCTGAGAATATCTAGTGAATGTACAGTGGACGTTTGTGCAGAAATAACTGCTGCAGCTCCTCCAGACCAACAGAGGTTTCCTGTGTCTTGTGAAGTGACGGGGCTCCGCAACGAGTAACGTTATCGTCTCCGACCGGGTGCCGGTGTCTCCCTGCGGGCGCAGTCGGGAGACGATAACGTTTCTCTTCCTGCTTCAGCCCTGGAGGCTGAAGCAGGAAAAGCCAACACTACGATCAGCGTTGATTCATGGAGAGACCTTGGTCTGGTCAGCTAACATTACTGCTAAGCAGCTGAACTATAGAGTGATATTGTAGTTTTAGCTGACGTGTGTCGCCTCACTGTTTTGAGCGATGCTTGTTCATGTCTATGTAGAGCGAGCACAGGCGCGAGCAACAGGACGCTGACTTTCGTTGACTTAACGGCCACAGGTGTCGCTGTTAACAAGCATTTCTGAAAGTTACAAATAGTCCCTTTAAAAGGAAATTTTACTGATTTTCAGCTGTCTCTGTGTCACTGCAGCGCGGCGGTACGGCGGTATGTAGTGAACGTCCACTGCATGACGACGCAAAACGACCAGTGGAGTTTTGTGGGTAGGTGAGCGGGGGGGCTACGCGCGGCGTTCATCTGCGTGTACTGCCGCCCTGTGGTAGCGTTACCACACAGCAGGTTGAAAATCTGCAAAGTTTTCATCTCGTCCTCCTCCTGATCTGCCAACAGGTGAGCGAGGTGTGTCTGTAGAACTCTGTATTGAAATAAACTCTAAGCCCGCCCACTTTTTAGCGGCCCAATCAAATGTGAATGATTTGATTTAAATCCCCTCACCGCTCAAATATTCTGTTTCCCTGTGAGATACGTCACAGTGCAGCAGTTAGAGACGCTCTAACTTCTGTTTCATGGGGACTTTAATTGCATACTTTGGAGCATTTTTTGAATTGCAGTTTGGCTCAACAGCCTTCAGCAATCAAAACTACATCAGTGAGCCGGGAAGGTTACTGGCGTGCAGCAGCAGAATCACACAGCGAGGGAAGGCTGATGCTGCCCCGGTCTTTTAGGGTGGTGTGAGCTCTCTGGGTGCCAGAATGTAGAGTAAAACAATACAGCATCACTTTATCCAAACTGTAGTGTAGTTTAGAGACAATGTCGCTTTTTATCCGCGTGAGAACGTCACATTTTCCTCCGATAATCAACTTTTTATAGGACTACATGGAGCTGTTGTTGTGTTTTGTCTGTATATTACATTCTGTGTGTTTTATTGTTTTGTTTAATTGGTTTTATTATTGTATGTTTTTCATCATAAATCCCATCTAGAAACAAACCAAAACAAATCCCTTCTGGGACGATAAAGGTTTAAATTAAAAGGGGAATGAAGTGAAATGAAATTAAATGAGTGTGTGTGCATGTGTGTTTGTGTGTGTGTGTGTGTGTGTGTGTGTGTGTGTGTGTATGTTTAGTGGTACGACGTCCTCAATACAATCAGAATAAATGCTTTCTTCTAATTGAAAGGAAAAGAAAACAAGTGATTGACCTCCACCGCCCTCATTTTACCAAATGCACCACTCAACTCTAATTGAAGGAACTATTATATTATATTATATTATATTGTATTATAATATATTATATTATATTATATTATATTATATTACATTATATTATATTATATTAGTGGACTGTTCTGGTCTTCTAGGGGGAAATAAGAGTTTATTAATTTGTTGTGAAGACATCCAGACTTCCACATTATAGCAGAGCAGCAAACCGACTCTCGTCTAGTTTAGTTTAGACTCTATGGGACTGATTTAAACCATCTATAGATCATGGTCTACAGTGCATTTAATTGCAAAATTCAATATATGATAGTAAGCATTAGGCTAAATATGATAAACATGTATTGATATTAGGGCTGTCAGTTGATTAAAATAGTTTTTTATCTGTTCAAAATGAACCTTAAAGGGAGATTTGTCAAGTATTTAATCCTCTTATCACATGGAAGTGGACAAATATGCTGCTTTATGCAAATGTATGTATATATTTATTATTGTAAATCAATTAACAACACAAAACAATGACAGATATTGATCCAGAAACCCTCACAGGTACTGCATTTAGCATAAAACAATATGCTCAAATCATAACATGGCAAACTGCAGCCCAACAGGCAACAACAGCTGTCAGTGTGTCAGTGTGCTGACTTGACTATGACTTGCCCCAAAACTGCATGTGATGATCATAAAGTGGGCATGTCTGTAAAGGGGAGACTCGTGGGTACCCATAGAACCCGTTTACATTCAAATATCTGGAGGTCAGAGGTCAAGGGACCCCTTTGAAAATGGCCATGACAGGTTTTCCTTGTCAAAATTCAGCGTAAGTTTGGAGCGTTATTTCACCTCCTTCACTACAAGCTAGTATGACATGGTTGGTACTGATGGATTCATCCGTTTTTTTAGTTTCCTATGATACCAGTATCTTCACTCTAGCTTTAAAACTGACAAACCAGCAATGACAGTTACGCTGCGCCGTGCGCCGCTTTGTATAAGATAGATGGAGCCCTGAATGTGTAACTTCCAGCAGCTCTCTGCGCCTGAAGCAGATGTAAAAACTCTTCAGTTCGAAGGCAAAGAACAAGTTTCATTTAGTTTTCTCTGTGTGGGTTAAACGATGAGGACTTTCCAAGGTCTGTTAGTTTGTCTCTTGTTCAGTTAATGGAAATTAGATGTAGGTCAGGAGCAGGATGACCCTTTCCTCCTCTCAGCTCAGCAGACAGACTTTTATATATATAACTGGAGAGAGGATAAGAAACTAAGGGATGTTTGTTAAAACGAGGCTAGCAGATTACAAAGAAAGTAGCGGAGAATACCCCCTATTAATGTACAGGAACATGTTTATAATCCATCTGAGAATATGGACAGAACATCCCAGGATTTACCTTTACAGAAAGACAATCGCATCTTGAGTTTATCCACTATGAATGCACTTATTGTAAGTTACTTTGGACCAAAGTCTCTGCTTAATGTTAATTTAACTGCACAATAATTTGTGCAATTATTCAACTGTGCAATACTCTGGCATTAATATTGCATTTACATTTCAACAAATATTCTTATTTAATTATTATTTATACTATACTTGCATTAATATTAAATTAAAATCGCATCACTTATTTGCATTATTTATTTATATTTCTCTACATTTATTGCGTTATGTATTTGTTAGCTTTGTTTATGTACATTTGTACTGTTTCCCTATTCAAGAAAGAAAATTAAATAACTAGAGACACAAGTTAGTATTCTGAAGGAATTAATTAAGAAAACGGTTTGTTATTTGACAGCAAAAATATACTCCCCTCCCAACCTGGCAACCCGGTCCTGTGTTCTTATATTTCTAATTTCTTATTCTTGTTATTTATTTATATTTCTCTACATATATTGTGTTATATATTGTAGCATGATGTACATAATTTACATTTTCCATTCTCCTTTAATTCTATTTTTCTTATATTTAGAGCAACTGTAACATCCTTATTTCCCCCTGGGGATCAATAAAGTATGTCTTATTCTGTTTGTGATTCTGATTAATAAATTAAATCTAATGTAACAGAAGAGAGAAAAAAAAAATGCATTGTGGGACAGAAGCTACTTCTTCAAGAAAGAAAAGGGGGCAAATTATGTAACTAGAGACACAATTTTGTATTTTGAAGGAATTAATTAAGAAAATAATATCATAAAATTAATGTATCAAGTAAACAGAGTGCACAGAATATTAATTTTGAATTAATTATTAAAGCAACAGTTTGTAATTTGACAGCAAAAAAATTCTCATTTGAGAGAACGATTCATCAAATAATTCCCCTCCCAACCTGGCAACCCGTTGGTATCTACAGTTACCGTAACGACCAAACAGGCAAACAGAAATCCACATTCATTATTTCAGATCTGCGATTCATTCTAGATACAAAATGCTCTAATAACAACGATTCTTATGATAGTTGAACATTTTAATTAGAAACCTGGTGAATAATTAAAATCTGCATGTGAACAGACAGTTATTTTATGTATCAGTCATCCGTCTATTTTCAAGAAATATTCTTATTTAATTCTTATTTATACCTTTCTTGCATTTATATTTACACACTTAATAGAATCCCACTCAACATTTTACTTATTTACACTGTGTTTATGTATTGTATGTGTTTTCTTATTCTTATTTATATTATTTATTTATATTTCTCTACATTTATTGTGTCGTATATTGTAGCATTATTTACATAATTTACATTTTACAAACTCCTCTATTTTTCTTATATATTTAGAGCAACTGTAGCGTCCCAATGTATAAATTTTTCTTTATTAATAAATTAAATCTAATTTAACAAACGAGAGAAAAATTAAGAAAATTAATCGTGAAACAGAAGTTAAAAGTGGAAAAATTAAGCAACTAGAGACACAATTTAGTATTTTAAAGTATTAAATTTAAGAGATCAGGTAAACACAGTGCACAGATTATAAATTTAAAGCAACAGTTTGTGATTTGAAAGCAAAAAAAAATACTCATTTATTAGAGATACAATAATAATCGCTGAAAATATGTACAGATTCTTGTGATAGTCGAACATTTTAATTACAGTTGCCACTAAGAAACCTGGTGAATAATGAAAATCTGCATGTGAACAGACAGCAAATCAATGGAAAAAAGGGCGGAGTAATGCACATTAAGCAGGTTTATAACCTTATTTTATGCACCAGTCATCAGTCTATCATGATAATAACATTGTGTTTATCCCTACAGGTTAGTTTAATAAGCTGATATAATAACGTGTTTATCCCTATAGGTTAGTTTAATAAGCTGATATAATAACGTGTTTATCACTATAGGTTAGTTTAATAAGCTGATATAATAACGTGTTTATCACTATAGGTTAGTTTAATAAGCTGATATAATAACGTGTTTATCACTGTAGTTTAATAAGTTGATATAATAGTGTTGTGTTTATCATTATGGGTTATTTTTAATAAGCTGAGAGATCTTCGTGGAGAGTTTGGCTGCGTTTCAGCTCTCGGCCTCCGGGGAGCGCTCTCCTGCTCACTCAGCTGTTGGAGTTGCTGCATTTCAGTTAGCCAAAACAACTTTTCCAGTTTGTAGGTCGCTGGAGACCTCCCGGATCACTTCACATTTCATAAAATGTTGTCAGAGTCAAAGCGTGCTGGTGGAGGCGAGCTGCGCGCCGAGGGACGGCAACAAAGAGAGGCCGAGGCTGAGGCCGAGGCTGCTGCCCGGCAGCGGCAGCTGGATCTGGGACTAGAAAGGCTGAGCCGCCCTGAGCCCACTGCATGGATCTGAGCTGCTGCTGCCCACCGCGCTGCACTCATGTTTATCTCTGGACTTTCTTTCATTGTTGGTGTTGAATTCACCAGCTCTGAAGGAGTGTGTGTGACAGCGGGAGAGCTGAACATGCTCTCAAAGGCAAACTGAACGAAACAACCAACGCAGATAGAAGCTAGAGAGCTTTTATTAGCATCAAATAACTAACTTATCAACTACCCAATGAGCATTGGTGATCTACATAGAGCTGGGCCTTGTCAGTCAGGTGGAGCAGCATGCTTTATGCAGGGTTACGATACAGCCAAGTACACAGAGGTTTACCACACTCTCGTCTTATCGTACAGACCCTGAGTGGGAAAACATTCATGTCAGCTTCATCGTCATAATAACAGCTAGTGGCGCCCGGTCGCACGAAAAGGGGGTATGAATCACAAGGTAATTCGTAAGTCATTCTGCGTGCAATAAGAACCCTGTTCTTGCTTTTAGCGTGTCATCTGTATGCCATGTTGTCTGTACTGACTGCAATGTAAAATCATCCATGTAAATATGGTATGCTCACAGCTAGTGACAAAGAATAACCAGGGAGACAGACTGCTGATGGTGCAGGGGTCCAACAAACACAGGACTTTAACCAGGAGACCGCTGTTTTATTTAGTAACTTATGTTAGTGACGTTTCTTGCGTGTTTTCCGTAGTGATGTTACGTTTCCGTACTTATTTTAAGCCTAACCGTGATGATTTCCTAAACCTAAGTGGTTTTGTACTAACTGCGAACATTACCGTAGTTTTGTTTTTTGCGTGGCAAAAAGGTTTAAATGCATCCTCATGACAAGCATAATGTCCTTGTAATGTGCTATTAATACGCCTTCCTGTGACGTCAGGTTAACTAGTGAATACAGGAGACGGCTACTACATCTCCCAGTTGACGAAAAAAAAAGCACAATTGCCGACAAATCGGTGTCAAAATGGCTGCAAAGCAGTTAAATTAGTTAGACTACAATTGATTCAACTAATTAGAACAGATATATACAGTATCACCTACATAGTGTATTTATTTGTGGTTTAATGAACCTTTACAAATATGTAACACAGTGAACGTGTCTAATATAGTTTTCATGTCTGTAAATCTGGTGTGACTATAGATCTAACAACAGGTTTAACCATCCTGAAAATGATGTCATAACTCCTGTTTATGAAGGATGCTGATGTGGTTATTTATTACACATGATATAAACATAATTAGCTTGATGACATGACAATAAAGTTGCATTTGCAATCGTGCAAAATTTGCTGAAAATGATATCATTCTTAAAATCTTCCATGGAAACTGGGAAGATGTTCTGATCCGGCATAATTTGTCCCACAGTGAGCTGAAGTCCAGCATCAAAAGGTGCAAAAAACAGAATAATGTTTTACTTAAAAAAAGGTGAAGAACAAGAACCGTGCTTCTTTCTCATGACTTTAAAAGGACGGTAACTTCTTCAGACTAACGCTGCTGGATGCAGAGCCTCAAACACAACTAGTGAAGATGAATGTGAGCTGGAGCCTAAAGACGTGAGGGATCAAACATATGGCCGCGCGTCTGGCTTAATATCTGTAATGCAGAATTTTATGCATATTTGACAAAGTTGTGTAAAGAGGGCGAACGGCGCTGTGCTGCAAAACACATTTAAACTGATGCTCCTGACTACCGCTGACAATAGCACATCCACAGAACGGCTCATGTGATGCAGATGACGAGTTTATAAGTCCAACTCTTTGCCATCAGTCTTGAACATCCCAAACACTGAAGATAAACAGACATGTATGTCTTTTTTCTCCTGGGTGAGTCAAACTTTTCAGGCTGTTTTCCTACGATGTTCTGGACGTTTATCGGACTGCTGTCCTCTGGTTCAGCCCGGTGTTTTGTCCCTTCTGTGCCTGGTTAATTAGAACAACTTAACCTAATTATCTTGATGGGACATCACGTCATTTTGAACTTTGACTGACCTCTGTCAGGAACCAGGTAATTGCTTCAACATCAACAGATCTGTGGTTCGATCTGTAGCTTCCAGTAATGTACAGCATTATGCCACTAACCAATAATTGGATGGTTAGCAGGTCAGAAAGAAGCTTAAAACTGAGCTATCTTTTCACCAGCAGGTCATCAAATCAATGTTTCTGCTGCTTTCTGCAAATATATGTAGATTATTTATTATTGGAAATCAATTAACAACACAAAACAATGACAGATATTGTCCAGAAACCCTCACAGGTACTTAAAGTACAGTTGATTAAAGTAGTTTTTTATCTGTTCAAAATGTACCTTAAAGGGAGATTTGTCAAGTATTTAATCCTCTTATCAACAAGGGAGTGGGCAAATATGCCGCTATATGCAAATGTATGTATATATTTATTATTGTAAATCAATTAACAACACAAATCAATGACAGATATTGATCCAGAAACCCTCACAGGTACTTAAAGTACAGTTGATTAAAGTAGTTTTTTATTTGTTCAAAATGTACCTTAAAGGGAGATTTGTCAAGTATTTAATCCTCTTATCAACAAGGGAGTGGACAAATATGCTGCTTTTGCAAATGTATGTATATATTTAATATTGGAAATCAGTTAACAACACAAAACAATGACAGATATTGTCCAGAAACCCTCACAGGTACTGCATTTAGCATAAAACAATATGCTCCAATCATAACATGGCAAACTGCAGCCCAACAGGCAACAACAGCTGTCAGTGTGTCAGTGTGCTGACTTGACTATGACTTGCCCCCAAACTACATGTGATTATCATAAAGTGGGCATGTCTGTAAAGGGGAGACTCGTGGGTACCCATAGAACCCATTTACATTCACACATCTCGAGGTCAGAGGTCAACGGACCCCTTTGGAAATGGACATGACAGTTTTTCCTTGACAAAATTTAGCGCAAGTTTGGAGTGTTATATAGTTACTTAACGACATGTTAGCACGATATGGTTGGTACCAATGGATTCTTTAGGTTTTTCTAGTTTCTTATGATACCAGTATCTTCACTCTAGCTTTAAAACTGAGCCGCTAAAACCTAAAAAATTTGCGTCAAAGAAATTAGTGGCGTTAAAACGAATTTGCATTAACGCGTTATTATAGTTGTCACGTTATTATCTGAACACAAACCTTGGTATTTTTTCTAACTTTAACCAAGTAGTCTTATTGCCTATACCTAATCAATCGTTTCACAACGTTAACCACATGACATTGTGCATTTCTGCAAGCATAATATGAGGCTGATATGAAACATCGACATTCAGCGCATCCTGTAGTTTGCAATAACGTACAATGCCAACATTTTTCTCGGCTGACTTAGTTTTTCTAGCTTTTGTTTCCTGAAAAGATCTATATATATTTGGTACAAATTATATTTAAATATATAACAGATAATTTAAAACATAGACGGTATTGAATTGGTATACTCCAATAAGTTAATTCCAGTTTATTGGTGGTATAACCCAGACTGGAGTCATTTAGTCGGTGCACATCAGGTCAGCTGAGATGAGAGAAATCAAAAATTATTCCACAGGATAGCGTTCAATTCAACATTTATGACAAGGAAAAAGTTTCCAATGATAAATGAGCCATGACTGAATATTTACATGATTTTAAATGAGCTCGTTCTGTCAAGGAACTTTCTTCTCCCTTTTGAAGATATTATTAAGACACTTTAAGTAAATTATGGACCGGTAAAGTAAAGCAATACTTTAACTCTTTTATACAACAAGAATGTCGATATTGGACGTTTCTGCAAAATCTTGATATGATCAATGACAATACTTAATATTTATTACTGCACAACTTTTCGTAACATATCATACGAACCGTTGTATGAGGATATGTTGCTATAAATTACATTCCTTCACAAAGAAAACATGTTTTTTACTTCAATTAATTAGATAATACTTGCATATCTGGTTTTCATATATTTTATATGTTAAATGTTAAATTTTACATATAAATAAAACAAAAACTCATGTAATAAATTCACACATGCGTTTTTTGGAAAAGATCTATTTCAATGGGGCCAATTTATCGTGTCGGCCACAGATACATGCAAATGAAGCCGTAGATAATACTGTAAATCAACCTACACATGTACACCCTGTATATAAACGTGTAAATCTAACTAAGCAGTTTTTGTCACGTAACTTCCGCACTTAAGTTACGGCACTTATGTAGTTATTTTAACCCAAACCGCAATCTTTTCTTAACCTAACTAAGTAGTTTGTTGCCTAAACCTAACCAAGTCAATCTTTTCCTAAACCTGACTAGTTTGTTACCTAAACCTAACCAAGTCGATCTTTTCCTAAACCTGACTAGTTTGTTGCCTAAACCTAAGTAGTTTGTTGCCTAAACCTAACCAAGTCGATCTTTTCCTAAACCTAACTAAGTAGTTTGTTGCCTAAACCTAACCAAGTTGATCTTTTCCTAAACCTGACTAATTTGTTACCTAAACCTAACCAAGTCGATCTTTTCCTAAACCTGACTAGTTTGTTGCCTAAACCTAACTAAGTAGTTTGTTGCCTAAACCTAACCAAGTCAATCTTTTCCTAAACCTAACTAAGTAGTTTGTTGCCTAAACCTAACCAAGTTGATCTTTTCCTAAACCTAACTAGTTTGTTGCCTAAACCTAACCAAGTCGATTCTTTTCCTAAACCTAACTAAACAGTTTTGATACCTAAACCTATCCAAGTTGATCTAGTCCGAAGCCAAACTAAGTAGTTTTATTTTGAAAATTTGGAGCAGAAATTGACACGTGCGTCATATGTTGCTGGGCATTTGTAGGAAAACGCACGAAAAATACGTTGTTGAAAGTCTTGCTGAGCGTCACGAAAAAAAAAGGTAAATTAGTGTTATGTATACAAATCAAATAGATTAAATGTCATTACTATTTCACGAACTGTCGTGAGACTGGGTTGTAACTGGTATGATTAAGTTTAGGGGAAAGTTGTGGTCATGGCAAAACAAACTATGGTAATGGTGGATTATGTTTAGAGATTCTAAAACACTTGGGTACGTTGTGAAATATCATGGTTATGGGTAATAAAAAGCAACAGTAATGTGTAAGCCAAATAACAGACAGTAAGACTTTTGTAAAGCAGAGATCTCTGCAGATATGTTCTCAATCTTCTCCATCAGATTGATACAAACAGTCGTGCCCATTTTTCAGCGTTGTGCTTTCATTTGATGAATATTTTTTTTTCTGTGAGATTTCTGGCTGAGATCTCCATCAAACATCCTTCCTCCTCCTCGGCTGGTCAGCTGTGCAGCAGCCAGTGAATTCACGATTTCTAGCAGCCAATTTGATTTCGCGCCTGCCAAATTATTTTTTTGGATCGCAAAAGCCGGATCGAACACAGGTGGGCTACCTTCCAGAGCGGCTAGTAGACCCGACAGACTTCAAAGCCAAAGTCAAAATGAGCGTGCACGGACACACACACACATGCATGTGCACAGCCTGCCACCCACACACACTCACACACACACTCAGTGAAGTCTCTCTGTGTCTTGATGGCGAATATTTCATGGCTCATTTGTCTGAGTGTCTGAACAACAGAAAGCGAGAGACACAGAGAGATAAAAACTAATGATAGAGAGAGGATGAATAATAGAAAGAAAAGATGAGAGGGAGCACGAATAATAAAAAAGAGAAGATGAGACAGTGGAGGGAGAATGGGTGTTGAAGTAATGATGCAGGAATAACATCCTTCTTATTGTCTCTGCATCCTTCTGTGTGTCTCCTGTCTTTGTCTTGTTCTCCTTCTGTCTCCTCTCTCTGCCTCTCCACATCTCCGTCTTTCTCCGTTTATCTCTCATCTTTCAAGTCATTTCATCATCAGCCACACAGCAGAGACAAGGCCAAGTCAAAAATCACTCCAAGACCTTTTCTTTTTTTTCACTTGAGCCGAAACCGCAAAGGATCTCTTGGTGGTTCAAAACCATGGAAGATATTACTGAACAGGCCTACCCAAGATGTCACTGGAAGAGACGCCAAACGGCCTCAAAGAGACACAAAACGACTTCAGAGAGATGCAAAGCAGCCGCAAAGAGATGTAAATAGACCACAAAGAGACACCAATTGGCCACAAAGAGACACAAAACAACTTCAGAGAGATGCAAAACGACCACAAAGAGACACAAGACAACGACAAAGATACGCAAAATGGCCACAAAGAGATGCCAAACGGCGGCAAAGTAATGCAAAATGGCCACAAAGAGATGCAAAAAGCCTGTAAAGAGATGCAAAATGGCCACAAAGACACAAAAAGACCTCTAGGAAACTCAAAGCAGCCGCAAAGAGATGCAAAACGACCACAAAGAGATACAAAATGGAGACAAAGAGACGCAAAATGGTTTCAAAGAGATGCAAAACGGCCTCAAAGAGATCGAAAATTACTACAAAGAGATGAAAAATGACCACAAAGAGATGCAAAACGACTACAAAGATACGCAAAATGCTTGTGCAAAGAGATGCAAAACTACAGAAGAGGGCGGAAAATGACCAGAAAAAGATGCAAAACGACTACAAAGATACACAAAATGCTTGCAAAGAGATGCTAAATGACAGAAAAAAAGCGTAAAATGGCCACAAAGAGAAACAAAACGACTACAGAGAGATGCAAAACAACTGTTAATAAACACATAATGGCCACATAGACACTGAGAATGACTACAAGGAGATGCAAAATGATTAAAAAGAGATGCCAAACAACTACAAAGGGATAAAAAATGGCCACATAGACACTCAAAGTGACTACAAAGAGATGCAAAACAATTGTTAAGAAACCCATAATGGCCACATAGATACTCAAAACGGCTGCAAAAGAGATGCAAAATGGTCACATAGGGAGGCAAAATGACCAAATAAATATGACAAAGAGACACAAGATGACCACACGGTGCAGCAAACGACTACAAAGAGACACAAAACAACCACAAAGAGATGCATAATGAGAGTCTTAAGAGCAGGTCTTCCTTTTCCACCTTCTATTAACATGCAGCTCATTTCCAGGTAGATTCCCAGGCAGGAACCACCACCACGTCTCTGTTACAGCTCCCATTTAATAATGAATCTCAGATATATCACAGTGAGATGCACAGGTGTCCCCCCCGCCCCCCCCGCCAGGCACCTTTCTCTCTCTCCGCTAATTTAAAATGACTGGATCGGTGTGCTTGAAACGCCGCCCTCTCCGGGGAGGTCCTTAGGCTGCGCGTTACATTTCTTTAACTTTTGAAAGTAGCCTTAATTAACACCCCACAGGCATCAGCTGCTTGCCTTCATCACTACGCTCTCATTGAAACGGCGACCAAAAGGTCTGTGTTTCATAATTCTGTTAGTTTGAATAAATAAGCAAAACACACAAACGAAGGAGAGAATGAAGGTGTTACAGCATGAAGAGGAGATTAGTCTGAAGAACAAGTTCCTTTGATAGGAATGTGACATCCCCGAATCATGACTCCTTTCTTCTCTATCTGACCCTCCCCTTTCCTCCTCCTCCTCTTCCTCCTCCTCCTCCTCCTCCTCCTCCTCCTCCTCCTCTTCCTCTGCTCTCTCATTATGTGCTGCTTTAATTAGCCCGTCTGATACGGCAACTGGACTTCAGAGAGACAGCGAGAGAGAGAGGAAGATAGAGAGATAGAGACGGGAAGATAAAGGAAGAAGTAAAGAGGGTTTTTTGAAGTTGACACTTTGTGGGTTAATTACTCAGACTTTCCCTCCCACTTCACTTCTTATCCTTCAACTTTTCATTTATTTTGTGAAAGAAAAATATGTATGAATAAATTTATGTATGAAAAATAAATATAGATGGAGGGGTGTTTACATTTCCACCTATTTTGCTTAGTTTGCCATATTTTGACTTCGTATTAATTACATTATACACGTCAGTAAACCGTGAAGTTTAATATTATATAGATTACAAATACCACTTTATAATAACCATCATTTATAAATGGTAAATTGATTGTTATTAAAATGTAGTTATTATTATAGTTAATGTAGTAAAATGGCCGTCGCCATCTTGGTTTTTTGGCAGTTGCCGTCCTGGTTTTTTGGCCGTCACCATCTTGGTTTTTGGCAGTTGCCATCTTGGTTTTTTGGCATTGCCATCTTGGTTTTTTGGCAGTTGCCGTCTTAGTTTTTGGCCATCACCATCTTGGTTTTTGGCCGTCACCATCTTGGTTTTTGGCCGTCACCATCTTGGTTTTTGGCCGTCACCATCTTGGTTTTTGGCCGTCGCCATCTTAGTTTTTTGGCCGTCGCCATCTTGGTTTTTGGCCGTCACCATCTTGGTTTTTGGCCGTCACCATCTTGGTTTTTGGCCGTCGCCATCTTAGTTTTTTGGCCGTCGCCATCTTGGTTTTTAGCAGTTGCCATCTCAGTATTTTGGCCGTCACCATCTTAGTTTTTGGCCGTCACCATCTTGGTTTTTGGCCGTCATCATCTTGGTTTTTGGCCGTCACCATCTTGGTTTTTGGCCGTCATCATCTTAGTTTTTGGCCGTCGCCATCTTGGTTTTTGGCAGTTGCCATCTTAGTTTTTTGGCCGTCGCGATCTTGGTTTTTGGCGGTCACCGTTTTGGTATTTTGCAACTAGAAGGGATACGAGAGGGTGTAGCTGAGTACACCTAAACGCTAAATAAGACATTTGTAGGCGACCGAAAACATTATAATAAACTTTGATGAAGTGAAAACACACTGTGAAAGGGTTAAAGTTGTAAGACGAAAACACGGCAACTCCCAGACCGGACAACGCCGTGGTAGCGTCCTGTCAATCACAAGGAAGTCCCGCCCTAAAGCATCCCCTGCTTTCTGGTCTGTTTGACTCTAAATGGGACCATAATTTACTAAATGAACATCATGCTGTATTGAAGAAGACTTGAAACTAGAGATTGAGACCATAAACTCATGTTTACAATGTTTACTGAGGTAATAAATCAAGAGAGAAGTAGGCTCATTTTCTATCAGACTTCCATATAACCAGTGGAGTCGCCCCCTGCTGGCTGTTAGAGAGAATGCAGGTTTAAGACACTTCTGCATCGGCTTCACTTCTCAGATTTTCTGCTTTTCCGGGATTTTTCTTGGAGGAAGGTAACGAGGAATTTGAACTGCAGTTTTCACAGTTTTATTGACCACAATTATCTGCTTCATTGAGAAAATAACCAGCAGATTAGTTAATGAAAATAATCCTGATAAAAACAGTGTATATCTGCTGCTGGTGACTTTGGTCTGTAAATATTTATATGAGCCGTTGTGACACCATATGAGTTAAACTCCATTGTGTATGTGTTGTTGTTGTTGTTGTGCCTCAGCATGCTCCCACACTGACCAGATTGCCAAATTGTGTTTAATGCCAGGAAGCTACTTTTTTACTTCTTATATGGAAGACATGCTCGTTCATTCATCCTGTCCTTTTTCCGTTTACTACTGTCGTTGTCACTCTGTGCTTTGTATGAGTTGGTAGAGAAGAATGGCATGATCCCTCACTGGCTTCCCACATCACTGGAAACAAAGGCCAATGAATACCAGGTGTTTTTTGCTTGTAATAAGTACAAAAAAATGCCAATAGAACAAGTGAAAATTGACTAAGTAATATTTTTGGAAATAAATGTAATATTTAGGCCTTTCAGGATAAAAAGAGATGTTGAAATTAACTCGTTTTGAGAAGTGTTGTGTGTCATAATAAGTAGTATTTTTCCACTTAAAAAGCTATTCAGGATACATTGTTTAAAAATGAGAGATTTTGACAAGTAATTAGACAGATATACTTCATAAGATTTTGTGTTTTAATGCTGTATAAACACTGCCAAAAGAGTTATTCCAAACCTTTTTTGACTTTTGACTCTGGCTACCTTACCACGTTGGTTATTTACAGACAACACTTAGTCAAACGTGATTCAATCAGATATGTAGAGATGTCTGGATCAGTAATATCCGGCCTCTGTGTTGGACGGGGTAAGACTGAAGGGACATGGCGGCGATCAACCTTCATTTATTAAGGTATCGCCAGCGCTCAGGTTCAGGCAAGGTCGCAAAATAATTATTAGACATGTGTGTAAAACAAACTTTTGTTTACTAGAGATGACTGTATACAAACTTGGCAAAATTACAATCCAAACATACGTCAAATTGCATTAAAGACTATGAGATCTTCTGATTTCTTTCCCCCAAAAGGCGGCGCGGCCTTGACTTTTTGCGAAGTACCGGTATGTGCCAGTCTGATGTATCGGGCCCTTTAACTCCGCCTCCCGGCCCTCGCTCCAGCCTCGGTCTGTGGCTCATTCACATGAACAGAAGAAGGAAAATTTGTGACGTTGTAATTCCACAATTTGCTTCAAATCCCGCCGCTCTTCGTGGCGGCTTGGCGACGCCACGTCCCCAAACACTTTAAAAAGACTTTGATGCACTCTTGCATGCAAGTTCTTCTCTAATAAACGGCCGACTTGAATCTGGCACCAAATGTGAGACGACGACAGGAAAATGAGACGGGCATATTGACATTAATATTGCATCACTTTCAAGAGTGTTTGCCATGCTGTTTCGAGAACACGACCCACATTCTAGCCAAACAGTCTAATCCTATGAATAAACATTGTTCAAATTAGAAACACACACACACACACGCACACACACACACACGGTGTACGGTGTCCTGAGTGTTTACAGCAAAGCCTTCTTCACTGAGGCTTCGACGCAGGACTCATCTCTCTCAGTTATGGCAGTTGTTTCATGTGAGACTTTATTGCTTGATGAAAGAAGGAGGTAATTGTGTTGTGTTCTTAATGCAGAGAGGCTGAGTATCACCTTTCCATCTCTAAATAAATGAGAGGCCAGGCTGCTCCAAAATGAGCCGGTGGGCGCTCTGCAGCCCTCCACCTCCACTTTACAGTCGATATTAAAGGCTTTTATCCTGCAGACTACAGAAAGTGGAAATCACAGAGAAGCTCATTGATTGAAGATGCAGATTAAAATGCATTTGAGTGTCGGCTTTGATAAAATGCTGTCAGTGCTGTTGTCTTCAAAAAATGTTTCAAGCGGTGGCGGGTGAGGACCTTGGCACGCCGTGGGAACACCGGTGCCGAGTGGATGCACCATTGGCGTGTTAGTGAGTGTGTGTTAGTGAGTGTGTGTGTGTGTGTGTGTGTGTGTGGCAGGGAGCTATCTGCAGCCAGAGGGCCAGATGGAGACAAATGGATGATCTTTCAAGACAACAGCCCTCCAACTAACACACAGACACTCTCACAAATCACACTCACACACCCCAAATCCACACACACTCATGCGAAACAAACACACACTACTCATACTACACTAGCCATACACACACACACACTTACCGTATTAAGTTCAATATATTTTTATATAGTGTCAAATCATAACAGGAGGTATCTCAAGACGCAGTACAGTACATAATGTAAGGGATAATGTACAGCGAGCCGGTCATTGTAATGAAAGAATCCCTGACAGGGCGATACCGCGGAAGGGGTTTATTTCACAACAATGACCGGATCGCTTTACATTATCCAGCTTATTACACGGCTACTTACTGAAGAAATCAATATTTTGACACAAAAACGGCCCGCCAGAGTCCGACATTAGAACAGCGCTGATAGCAACGGTCTGTTATACATAGCAACGGTCTGCTATAAAGAAATAACAGACGCTGTGATTGACCAATCAGAATCGAGTATTCAACACAGCCGTGTAATAAATGGAGATACATTTTCTGGTAAACACATTGTACTTAATGCAAGGACCACTCATACGCATTGGTACGTATAAATACCCCGACATTACACGGACATTCCACGTGTCATTCGTACGCAGCTTTTTGTGTGTCATTTGTACACCACGCAAACATCCACAGTTAGGTTTATGCAATAGAACCACTTAGTTAGGGTAAGGGAGAACATCATGGTTCGGCTTAAAGTAAGTACGCACGGAAACAACATAACACAAATACGAAAAACAGGTCACTAAAAAACACGTGACAAACGTCACTAACAAAAACAGCGGTCAACAACGGTCTCCAACACGGGTCTCCTGGTTAAAAGACCGGCGTTTTTTCTTTGTTTTTATACTACGTCACTAACTCTTACCGTAGCATTTATACGTGGGTGCGTTTACGTTACAGTCAGTACAGGATACACAGCGTACAAAAGACACCCGGAAATCAAGAAAGGCGTACTTATTCAACGCTAAACGTGGCATTTACACGCCTTTTCGTGTGAACGGGCTGATTAAACCGTCAACATGAAGCGTCACACAGTGAACTGCAAAAAATAAATAGTTTCTGTTTCTCTTTAATTCAGACAACAGAAGTGTGTATTGATTCTCTTTAAGGAAACAGTATTGATCGACTGTCCAGCCCGATGTGTAAAATGCAAATCTGTCCCACATTGTCTCTATTTCATTTATAAATCACTATTCCAATACTTGAATTTATGCCTTCAATTTCTCCACCCGAGCCGACTCAGCTGACACTGATTTATTGGATTAACCGCATTTATTCTACTCTGAAATTCATTACCTAAATCTGTCATTTAAAAAACGTCTCTTTCCATTACGGGTTTTAAGCTTTAAGTAATTATGTCGCAGGTATCTCCTGCAAGAAGTTAGTAAACCTTTCTAATTGCAGTATTGGATTGCTCATGCCTTGCTGCAAACCATTAAGTAAATGTCTCGGGGAGCCAGATATATACGCTGTGAGGTAGTTAATTAGAATGGAGCAATGCCCGCGGTTAAGACACCCCATAATATAACTATAATGCTTGAGAGATCTCGGCTCTGACTGGAGGAGATCGAGCGTCATTCATCAGATCCTTCAGTCACCGCTTCACCATTTTCGGAAAAATAATTTCCGATGTTTCAGTGTCTCTCTGTTCATTATTTACTTCTTCCTCCATCCCTGGCCTCTCTATCTATTCATCTCCATCCCCTTTTTCTATCTCTTTGTTTCTATCTTAAAAAATTCCTTAACGGCACTTTTTTTTTTTTTTTACGGGGAGCAAAGACGGAGATTGATTGAGTGAACAGCAATAAAGAGACAAGAGGCGAGCGGAGAGTAAGAGTGAAAGAGTGAAAGAGCAGGGAGGGAGGGAGGGAGGGAAAAAAGAGGAGAAGTGAAAAATCTCTGAGCCATAATCTTCACTCAGCCTGGAGAAGCTCTGCCAAGCTGACCACACACACACACACACAGACACACACACACACACACACGGGCGGGCGGGCTAAGTTTAAGACAGAGTGGAAATCAATGCAACCACTACCACTATGCATGATAATGAGAAACACTGTGCCTCTGCATGTTTGTGTGTGAGGCAGCATGACAGAGGATGTGTGTGTGTGTGTGTGTGTGTGTGTGTACAACGAGCATCTGTTTATGTGGATATCTGCAGAGTGTGTGTTTGTGTGTGTGTGTGTGTGTGTGTGTGTGTGTGTGTGTGTGTGGTCTAATCCTAACTAAGCCTGTGGATGTGTGTCCGCCTCTGATACAGAGTCATAGGCTGATTGGTGTATCTACCCCGACAATATGTGTGTGCACGTCTATATATGAGTGTGTGTGTGTTTGCCGTTGATGGAGAGTTCAGGTTCAACAAAAAGTCACTTTATTAAAAGTGCCAGGAAAAGGGCAGAGGTAGTAAGTGAAACTAAGCCTCTTCCTGGTCACGCTATCTTTGCTCGGAGGAAGTAGAAGCAGGAGGAGGGGGAAGCGGGAAGAGAGAGGAGGTGGAGGCAGCGGCGGCGGCGAGGTGGAGGTTAAAGACAGGGCGGTGCAGCTACAAGCAGCGCTAACCTGTCCAGATCCAGCGCTTGGAAGTCGCGATCCGAAATCGTTATTCCTGGTCATGCAGCAGGATCCGAGAAATCCATAAAAACCCACGGCTGGATCCTGACATGTCGGGCAGTTCATCAGCAGCTTATACCCTCACATTAGAGACGTCTGGCTGCCGTATGGAGGAACATTAAGGTGTTGAATGTGCGCAGGACTGTCTTTACTTTAACTCTATCACCTTTAATTTACATATGCAACTATTCTGCATTACCAGTATAGTATATGTTTTAGGGGAAAGGATTATTTCCCTTCAGAAAGAGCATCAATATTGTTCGTATTGGCCAACTACCAAAGTTTTCTGGCTGGTATTTTCTGTTGGCTAAACCTTGGAAACATCACGCATTTAGAAAGAACATACATTTTAAAGCTAAATACATAAATCTGGTGCACTTTGAGAGCAAAATTAAGA
Source organism: Sebastes umbrosus (assembly GCF_015220745.1). NCBI lineage: Eukaryota > Metazoa > Chordata > Actinopteri > Perciformes > Sebastidae > Sebastes > Sebastes umbrosus. The sequence continues at coordinate 2,760,746 of NC_051278.1, forward strand.
GTCTACATCTAGGAAGAACTTATTGCTCTTGTAGACAACTTAATCATAAACAGGAAGCAAGAAGAGAAGACACAGCGAGCATTAAACGGCGAGAAAGAGGCGAGGGATGCTTTAAAGCGCCACTTTCACCAAGCCTTCACGGCCAGTGAGCTACCTCTGGGTCTGAGAAGTGAAACCAATGCTGAAGTGCCTTAAACCTGCATTCTTTCTAACAGCCAGCAGGGGGCGACTCCTCTGGTTGCTAAAAGAAGTCTGGTTGTATAGAAGTCTATGAGAAAAGGAGTCTACTTCTCACTTGATTTATTACCTCAGTAAACATTGTAAACATGAGTTTATGGTCTCAATCTCTAGTTCCAAGTCTTCTTCAATGCAGCATGATGTTCATTTAGTAAATTATGGTCCCATTTAGAGTCAGATAGACCATAAAGCAGGGGATGCTTTAGGGCGGGGCTACCTTGTGATTGACAGGTCGCTACCACGGCGTTGTCTGGTCTGGGAGTTGTCCGTGTTTTCGTCTTACAAACAACTTTAACCCTTTCACAGTGTGTTTTCAGATGGTAAAGGCCAAAAACCAAGATTGCGAAGGCCAAAAACCATAATGTCGAAGGCCAAAAACCAAGATGGCAATGGCCAAAAACCAAGATGGCAATGGCCAAAAACCAAGATGGCAACAGACAAAATGCCAAACTTGAGGCTTCAAAACAGCAGTCCACAAACCAATGGGTGACATCACGGTAACTACACTGTCTAAGCTAAACAATGTAAGCTGCTGGTTTCCGTCCAGGATTGTTTTGGTACAAGAACACCAGAAAATTGGCATTCTCGCTGGATTTGCACGGTCGTCTACCTCCAGAAGGTTTCTGCTCCTTTCTGACTGTCAAAGACTAAAAAACAAATCTGTGCAAGTTGGTGGAAACAATCTGTATGTGTGGTTTGTCTCGTCTTTGTAGGTTTCAGCCCCGTCTTACGTTTTGTTGCATATTGGACTATGATTTGTGTCAAAACTAGTTGTGATGTCACAACATCATGCCTGAGATTTAAGACCCTTCAGCCTTTTATTGTCAAACTCTGCACATACGTCATTCTGAACAGTGAAGGTCCTGAGTGGAGGGGGTCTTTAAATCCAGTGGAGCTCAACAGAGACCGGGTAGGAAGTATCAGTGATGATAGACCGACTAACGCATTGTTGGTTTTAATCATTTCATGGCATCTAACATATAGAATAACCATCCTGGTCACACAAAAAGGTATGAGAATTACACAATAATGCTCAAGACGAAAGCCTGTAAATAGAACACCATTCTTGCTTTTGGAGTGTCATTTGTACGCCATGACTATGACTTGAACCAAACTGCATTTGATTATCATAAGGTGGGCATGTCTTTAAAGGGGAGACTCGTGGGTATCCATAGAACCCATTTTCATTCACATATCTGGAGGTCAGAGGTCAAGGGACCACTTTGAAAATGGCCATGACAGTTTTTCCTCAACAAAATGTTGTGTAAGTTTGGAGTGTTATTTAACCTCCTTCATGTCAAGCTAGTATGACATGGTTGGTACCGATGGATTCTTTAGGTTTTATAGTTTCATATGATACCTGTATCTTCAATCAAAGATCGATTTTATTAATACGTTAAAGAAATTAGTGCCGTTAATGCGAAATTTGTGTTAACGTGTTATAATTGCCTTAACCTTGACAGCCCTAGTGAAAATGTGTGAAAAATATGTGAAAGATAGGTGAAAAATTTCCAGAAAATGCCTGAAAAATGCTTGTAAAATTTGTGAAATATATCTGAAAATTTGCTGAAAAATATGTGAAAAAAAATTGGAAAATGCCCCCAAAAATTGTGAGAAATGTCTTAAAAATATAGGAAAACATTTTTGAAAAATATGGAAAAAAATATCCGAAGAATGTCCAGAAATGTGTAAGAAATATCTGAAAGAAATATATGAAACATATAAGCAAATTGTGTGAAAAACAGTGTCCGAACAATGTAAATAAAATGTAAGAGAAATGTCCGAAAAATATATGAAAAATGTATTTTTATTTGAAGAATGTCAGAAAGTTGTGTTAATGCGTTAAAGAAATTAGTGGCGTTAAAACTAATTTGATTTATTATTGCGTTAACTTTGACGGCCCTGATTTATTTATAAAAGTATCTTGTATGTTATACATCAAACCTCCCAGGCTGCTTACTCATCCTATAATATGTCGTACTCTACATGTAGCTGCCTCCAGCATGAGGAAATTATACAGTATAACAGACGTGAACTGACAAATGCAGAGTTCAACCTTGATGCGCCCGACCTCGATCCCTCTTGTCTCCCGTCTGCTCCGGCCATAACTAATTTTCCCCCCTCTCACCTAATCCCTATACATCTCCTTTTATTCTCTCGCCCTCTATCACTCATTTCCCCTAATCTATACAGCTTCCTCTTCCTCTTCCTCTCTCTCTCTCTCCCTTCCTCCCACCTCCCTCTCGACTCCCATTTCTCTGCCGTCTTCATATCTATCTCTCTCTCTGTCAGGGGTAGAGAGGAGTATCATTTAGAGGAGATAGCTTTCGCAGACATGCCGTCGCACACACACACACACACACACACACAAGTTAGCCCGGCGATCCGTTGTCTCCCGGTGCGTCGCAGCGTTTGGTGGGCAGCTGCTAAACTAGATGTTATGAAGTGCAACTGGTGCTGTGTTTGTGAGAGTAATGGAAAGAGAGGAGGAGGAGGAGGAGGAGGAAGAGGGGGAACAGTGAATAGAGAGAGAGGCGAGGCGGGGGAGATGGAAACAGGAATGAAACACAGGGAAAAGCGAGGCGGTGGCGGCGGCGGGGGGGAAGCAATCCTGTTGGCGCTGATAGATTTCTGGGAGAACAATGTTATCTCTGTCTCCCTCTCCACACACACACCAACACTCATCTTGTAATAGAGGGAGCTAACAAATCTTTGTGGAGAAGTACATGTATCCGCAGCCTTTATTTTACAACCAAGAGACGCTCCAAAGGCGGCGGCGGGCGCAGTCGACTTACAAAGAAGTCGAACCGGGCCAGAAATAGAAACACGGTCCAACCGCATACAAATCTGTGTGTCTGCGTGTGTGTGTGTGTGCTGGCTGTGGCGTCTCGGTTTATTTACATTCCTCGCTGCATGGGGGCGTGTGGCGAGGAATACGTGTGTGTGTGTAAACCGAGGAAAGCCGGAAATAGCGCTGACAGTAAAAATGCGAGACAGGTGATGCCGAAGCTGCGGTGAGAGAGTGACGGCTGAGGAAGTATTGATGATAAGTCATCATGTATGATTGGTGGAGCTACGGTCGGCACCACGGCTCGGTGGTTAAAGGAATAATCCACTGAAGCTTTTCCAATATATCATAACTAACTAAAGTTTGCACTGAGAGCTGCAACTAACGATTATTTTCATCTTCGATTGATCTGTCAAATTAATTGATTAGTTGTTTGGTCTATAAAATGTCAGAAAATTGTTGATCGGTGTTTCCCAAAGCCCAAGATGACGTCTTCAAATGTCTTGTTTTGTCCACAACTCAAAGATATTCAGTTTACTGTTATAAGAGGAGGAAAGAAACCAGAAAATATTCACATTTAAGAAGCTGCAATCAGAGAATTTTATCTTTTTTTTCCTTAAAAAATTACTCAAAACTATTAATCAATCATCAAAATAGTTGGCGATTGATTTAATAGTTTATAACTAATCAATTATTTGAAAAATATGTGGAAAATGTATAACAAATTTGTAAAAAATATATGAAAATTTTGTGGAAAATATTAGAAGAAATGTCTGTAGAATGTCCAAAAAATGTCCGGGAATTGTCCGAAAATTGTGTGAAAAATACATGATTAATGTCCGAAAAAATTATGAAAAATATAAGAACATTTTGTGAAGAAATATCCAAAAATATCTAAAGAATGTCCAAAAAATGTCCGTAAAATGTGTGAAAAACTTATGAAAAATTTGTGAAAAATATCTGAAAATTGTCAGAAAAATATTTGAAACATTTCCGAAAAATTTGTGGGAAATGTCTGAAAAATAAATGAAAATATATGAAAATTGTGTCAAAAAAATCCGAAATATGTCGAAGGAATGTCAGGAAAATTTGCGAAAAAAATGTCCCAAAAATGTATGAAAAATTTCCCAAAAAATTGTAAGAAATGTCTAAAACATTTGAAAATTGTGTGAAAAAATATCTGAAGAGTATTCGAAAAACATTCAAAAAATGTCTGAAAAACATCCAAAAAATGTGTGAAACGTGGTGAATATTTAATACTCGAGTACTGAGTCTGCTTGAATATCATCACCTCACACAACAGGAAGGTCCTGGTTGGGTTCAGACCTGCAGCCTTCTCTGTGTGCAGCTCTGCTCAAACACTAGAGTCTAAACACATGCAGGTCAGGTGAGGAGGAAAACTCTAAATTGTTCATTAAGTGCGTTTGTTTGTTGCTGCGCTGCGACAGAACCGAGGAGCGTGGACCAAGAAGTCAAACTGACCTGAAAACCAAGACAGTCCGACTCCTCGTTGCATACAAATGTGTTTAAACTCTCAACTCTAATTATTCACTTGTTTGTACTCTCTTCTGCCAGGAGGCAGCTGCTGATTAAAGACATGACTTTAACTTTGCAGAGAGGTTTTAGGTTACTGACTATACTTTATTCTTATTGTTTATGATGCATTATAGTCATGTAAACGCTGTTGAAATTGTGGTTAGAAGTAACCTAACATCTAAAAAAACCCTCAACCCTTCTCACTACATTTAGCTTCGTTTTAACCTTGCTGTCTAGACATCTTTTGACCTGCCCACCACGTATATATCGGGTCAGGGGACGCTGGGAATATCAGTGACGAGACGCTCAACAGGAGCAACAAAGGCAGCCGGGAGAGAGTCTGAGGTTATGAGACGTCATCTGATCCGCAGAGTTCGACCGCGAAGCCGACGACGACGAACCAGACGGCAGGAAAACGGAGACGCTTTTTTTCCATGAAGCAACACAACACAATCATGTGACATTTTACACTTCTCACAGACAGCCACAAAGTGGCGGCTGGTGTGTGAAACATTCGATGAGTTCGGCCTGCGAGCGTGAATGTGCTGCGGCGTGATTTTCTTCTTTTTTTTTTTAATAAATGTGGCCTTTTGTCTGTGCGAACCTGTCAAAATTAGATTAGTTTTCCACAGCAAGCATGGCCTTTACACATAATACAAACACACTCTGAGAAACACATAGACAGCTGGGTGTACACACACACACACACACACACACTCAGGGATTGACTTCCGATGTGTGAGGCCAATTCATTTTGCCACAAGTGGTCCCAGATTGGATCTGGTCAGAGTCCCATTACACCTCACCTTGGCTGACCTTAAGCCCCCCCACCACCCTCGACACACACACACACACATGCACACACACACAGGTAGCGTCGTGGAGACACAGGTCAGGTCATCAGCCACACACAGAGCGCTATTGATTGTGTGTAACGTTATCTAGATGGGATCATTTCTATTGATTGAGACAGAGGGGTCACTCCGATCAATGCTATCAGCTCGTCTGCTGTGTCATTAGAGCCGACTGAGTGCCAAAATATCCGACTTATCTTTCCTTCCTCTTTAGAGAAAGGCCACGGCAGCGGGAGGAGGAATTACCGGTTTGATCTCAGGTATCAACAGCAGGCCTACGACACTGCCGACGTGCCCCGGAGCAAGGGCATCTCTCATGTCATCTGTTGTTAACGTCGTCCGGGACTTGTACGGGACGTTAGCTAACAACAGAGATAAGACAGGAAGTAGTTCTCAGACGGTTCGTGTCCTTTATGGTTAAACGTTGTCGTACACTCAGTTCTATTCATTTTCCTTTTTGCTCCTGGTTTGGCGTCGTATTGAATAGAAACTTAAAACAATTATTTAAATCAAATGGTTTATACCATTTGCTCCATAGATTTGGTGCTAAATTTAACCATTTTTTTTAGCAAAAAAGCCATGCTGTGATTTGGGATCAAAAACTTTTTGACATTTGGAGATTGTTCTGCAAGAATTTCATTTTTCGGCGATTAGATGGCGAGCACTTCTGTTGTGTAAACTGCTCAGAAACCACCTTATTGTCAATCTACCTAAGAAAGCCATCCATCCTCTGAATGCTCTAGGTCTCTAGTTTGATCCATCCATCCATCCTCTGAATGCTCTAGGTCTCTAGTTTGATCCATCCATCCTCTGAATGCTCTAGGTCTCTAGTCTGATCCATCCATCCTCTGAATGCTCTAGGTCTCTAGTCTGATCCATCCATCCTCTGAATGCTCTAGGTCTCTAGTCTGATCCATCCATCCTCTGAATGCTCTAGGTCTCTAGTTTGTGGCTGTAAGGTTTCATGAGGCTGTGATTATCCTAGAGGTCAAGGGACTCCTTTGAAAAATGGCCGTGCCAGTTTTTCCTCTTTGGAGCGTTATTTAGCCTCCTTCCCAACGAGCTAATGAGATGGTTGCTACCAATGGATTCCTTCGGTTTTTCTAGTTTCATATAATATCTGTACCTTCACTCTAACTTTAAAACTGAACCTGCAACAGCCTCTGAAAAACAGTAAAGTCGGTCGGTGACATCCCCAGCAGCAGCTTTCCACAACAACAGCTGAGAAAGCATATGTCAATCTGTAATTTAAATGTGTACATTGATAAAATAATAAGACCACTATCTCTGTTGCCGACTAGCGAGGGCAGCAACGTTTAATCAACTACATCATCCTTCGTCCCATCATAGTAAAATAAAATGAGTAGAAACAAGTGATCGAGCTGAAACGACTGCAGTGAAGTCTGATTATTATATAACTGTAACTGAGTGAATGAATAAATTTATATTTAAGTGACAGACTTTCATGAGCTTGTTGACAACATCCTGTCTGAGTCATTAGATGTCTCTGGCTGTCACCTTCCTAAACAACAGTCTTTTACATTTAGGTTTTAATCATCGCCTTTATGAATTTATTAATACCAATCTGCGTGTGTGTTTGTGTGTGTGTGTGTGTGTGAACGAGTGTGTGCTTGATGAAGTTTAAGGAGCAGCGATGTAAAAAGTGATGGGCAAAAGGGACACATCTGGTCATAACAGCCCCAGGGACACACACACACATTAGTACATCTTTACTTGTAAAGACTCCAACTGTCACGCTGTAATGGTAAAACCAAGTCCTCACCCTTTAACTGATTCTTTAATTTTAACTCAAACACCAAGTCTAAACCGTCAACAGCCCTCTGAAGCAGTGAGGACGATTCTGTACCTGCATAAGTTACCTTTTTAACACCTGGTATTAATGTGTTTTTATCTCATTTCTGCCCCGATTATGATCGAGTCTGAAATCAGGTCATCGGAGCTGCAGAACTACAAACACATCTGAGGTCTTTAAAGCGATGCTGCTGTGTTGCCGCTACTTATTTTTCCTTTAATAACTTTTCATCCTTAAGGTCTTTAGATGGTTGATCTGATTAAATCTGTAGAAGGAGTTCGTTAAAGTACACGGCCTGTAAAATGCAAAAAATGGGCGAAAATGGCACATTGAATTCAAACTTTTGTGTTCTGAGAGGTAAAATGACTGTTAGAGTCTGGTGGCTTTGAAGAGAGCGATATAACGGCTTTAGTTCCCCGTCAGAAAGGGCTGTGTGACGTGGAACTGAAGCCGTTATATCGCTCTCTTCAAAGCCACCAGACTCTATTCACAAAAACACATTTTCTGTACATAAAATATCTTCTATTCTGACTTTTCTCTAATCTTTGCTGTTCATTGTGAAATACTGGATTGTTTTTACGTTTTCAGGCCTCTAAAAACAATTTAAAGACTAAGCTAATGTACTGCTGTGGACGCCGTGTTAGTTCAGATCGGAAAGTCACACAATCGATGCAGCGGTAGATCAGCAACTCCCCCGTTCTGAGAGGTTAAATTACTGGCTCTAAAGCGAGCTACGCCCGCTGGCGATTGTGGAGCTTTTCAGTTCCAAAAAGGCAGATAATCAATAAGTTTGTGGAGGTTCTAAACTGGAGCAAATGTTTGATTCACCATCTAATATTGTAAAACCGTCAATATTCAAAATCTACACAGTTGATTTCTCGCCTCAAAACTGTATAAAAGTGAATTTAGTGATGAAATAGCTACGAAAAAAGTACAAAACGAGCCGTTTTTTGCTGCTGTTGTTGCTGTTGTTGTTGCTGTTGTTGCTGTTGTTGTTGCTGTTGTTGCTGTTCCGTTCCAGTGCTTTGCATTGTGGGATACAGTAGGCGGGGTAGACTGGTCCGATGCATACTGGAGATTTTCCAATCAGTACGACATCCGGGTATTTTTGGCATACTGTAGATTTTGCTTTTGTTTGCATACTACATGCTACATTTTGGCCAAATCAGTACTCCCGTGTTCTGAGAGACGGTGTCTGGTGGGTTTGAAGAGAGCGTAATAACGACTCATTGAAATCAGTTGAGAAATGTAGACGTTACATCCAGAAAAACAGCAGCTCCCCCGTTCACTAGTACGTGTTTACAGGTCAGTCTTGCCCTGTCCAATATGGCGGCAACGCTGACCTACAATCCAAAGGCCAATGCGGCGTCTTCGTAGATATATCTGTGGTTTCAACCCCTCTAATCTCGGTCATGACTCGGTCTCGGTTCCGGTGGTCTTGACTACAACACCGCCTCGAGTATCGACACCATTGTTTAAGGATTTGTCTAATTTTCCTGTGACTGCGAGGACGCGAGGATCACACAATGTCAGGAGTGAATCCTCTTCCTGTTGACGCTCACTGTGTCGCTGTATCTCTCTATCTATCTCCTTCACACGGCGCCGAGTCGCCTCCAGTCGAGCGTGTCTTATTGGCCTTCTGTTTGACTTCCTATTCAGCTCACTGTGTGTGTCAGAGGGTGTGAGAGATCCAGATGGAGATGGTTTTATAATCACGGGACAGTTGTTGTTTTTATTATTATTTTATCGTTGTTTTTACTGCTCACTAAACTGAGAATGAAGAGCGGAGAGAAGAGGAGAGGAGGGGAGGAAGGGGAGGAAGCAGGAGGAAGAGGACGGGAGGAGAGACTAATAGAAAGTAATATTGCAAAGGTCTTGTTGAAACAAAGAGAGGAGAGAGAGAGAAATACAGAGAGAGGAGGATGATAAACGAGAGGAAAAACTATGACAGGAGCAACAAAGAGCAGAAAACAGGTGAAAGAGGAGCAGATAAGACGAGCAACAAATATTGATGAAAGGAGAGGAGGAGAGGAGCGGAGGGATGGAAGGAGGAGAAGCAACGTTATTAATGAAGAGGGGGGAGAAGAGGACAGAAAAGAAGAAAAGGATGAGAAGAGGAAGAACAAAAGAAGACAGAGCATGATAGAAAAGAAAGGAAGGAGAAAGCAAAAGGTGTTTTTAAGACAAGGACAGGAGACAAAGGTGACAAACAAGAGGAGCAGATAAGAGGAGCAACAAATATTGATAAAAGGAGAGGAGGAGAGTGATGGAGGAGGAAAAGATGAGTAGAAAACAAGGTCGCTATAGTGTCTGGTTGAAATGAGGAAAAGAGAGGAGAAGAAGTACAAAACAAAGAGGAGATAAATGAAAAGAGGAAAAGACGAGGAAGGTTGCAAACGAGGAGAAGAGGGGGAACGGGAGAGAACAGATAGGGAAAAAGGTGGAGGAGGAGAAGAGAGGAGTGATGGAGGGATGAAAAGATAAGTAGGTTGCCAATATCTTGTTGAAGGGGAGAAACAAGAGGAGAAAAAGAAACTGGAGAGAAGTGATGGAGAATATGAGAGGAGTGAAGGGGAGAGGAGCGAGCCCAGATGAAGAAAGAGGAGGAGATAAATGAAAGGAGGATGACAAGGTTGAAACACGGAGAGAAGATAAGAGAAAGGAAGCGAGAGGAGAAAGACGACAGATGAGGAAAAGGGAGAAGTAAGAAAGGATCTTACTAATGAAGAGGAGGGAGAAGTGGACGGAAAAGGGAGAAAAGAGAAGAGCGAATGATAAGAACAAAAGAAGACAGAGCACAAGAGGAATTAAAGAAGAAGAAAAGAAAGGTTACAAAGGTGTTTTTAAGACAAGGAGAGGAGACAAAGGTGACAAAAAAGAGGAGAGAAGAGCAGATAAGAGGAGCAACAAATAATGATGAAGTACAGGACTTCTTCAGTCAGGTAATAAGCGGGACAATGTACAGCGAGCGGGTCATTGTTGTGAAAGAATCTCCTTCAACCCTGTCGGGGATTCTTTCACAACAATGACCGACTCGTTGTACATTATCCTTTACTTATTGTCATATTCTACTGAAATGGCCTGCGTTGAACAATAAGCGTTTTCAGTCCAAAATGGCGGCAGTGGCTGTTGTCAAAATAACACCAGAGTTTCGTGTCTTTGCTTCTATACTCTTTGGTCACGTTGTGAAGACGGCGCAAATGCAGAAGACCAGAAAACGCTGACCAATCAGAGCAGACAGAAGGTGAATACAGGTCTATTCAGACACACAGGATGCGAAAAATAATGTGTTTTCTGAACATTAAATCATGTAAACATGTTCTAGTAGAAACCTAAAATACAAGTATGAACCTGGAAATGAGCATGATATGTCTCCTTCAAAACGAGAGAAAAGAAGAGAACAACAAACAAGGAAAAAAAGGAGTGAAAGACAAGATGTTGAGAGGAGGAGAGATGCTATAATGGAAGGAGGAAAGCATGAGTAAAGTTGTAAATGTGTTTTTCAGAGAGAAGAGGTTAGCAGATGAAAAGGAGAAAATGTGAGGAAACTTCTCAGCAGCTAAACTTTATCTCAGTGTTACTTTTTCTCCATCTGCTTCTGTTTCCTCTGTCACTTTCTCTCTGACTCTTTATCTCTATCTCTCCCTCTCTCTCTCTCCGTCCCTCCCACCACATTCGCAGGGTTCATCCAAGTCGCGTTGACGCCCACTCACCTCCAACATGCTACCTCAGTTTCCATGGTAATCGAGTAGCTACATAAATATATACTTTAACATTCAGCACTCCACAACTCATTAAGAACATCTCCGGATGAGAACATTCATCTCTCAGGGTGTTGTTGTTCTTCTTAAAAGGCCACCGCAGTGGATTTTTAGGGACGTGTTTTTGCGAGCGTGACGCCAGAGAAGCGCTGAGAGAGCTCGTGAACCTGTGAGGTCGTCGGCATGTAAAAGAGCCGGAGCTGCTCCGTGGAGCGTGGCATGATGGTAAATGTGACCCAGGGGGATTTCATGAGTACAAGAGAACATTTTCTAGTTCACGACTCATGAGAGAGTCAGAACAAAGCTTATTTGGGTATAAAAGCTCCGACGATGTGTGTTCACAGAATCAGCCGTCTGTGTGTGATATTAACCCTTTCAGAGGTCTGAAAGTTGTCTCTTCTAGACAGCAGATAGGTAGTCGTGGTCAACATGTTGTGGCTGACATCATGGCTGACCGACGCCAGCAGACAGACGGAGTCCGGCCTCCTCTCGTAGCGTACATCTGCTCCTCTAGCTCCTGTAGCTCAATGAGGCTCCTCTTAAAGGTTTTTGATTTTTTCTTTGTTTTTTATTCTTTATTATTTCTTTATCTTTTTTCTTATCCTCATTTCTCAGCTGGAGATCTGGAACTTATCAGATGTACGGCTCCGTCCTTGTGGAATAATAATCACTCTGATGCTTTTTGAGTTTTTTCTGTTATTACTATTTTCTTGACTATTTGATTTTACTATTTAGCTTCTTTTATCACTGCTTCCTACCTCCATGTAGTCAGTACTGACTGCAATGTAAACACATCTGCGTGAATGTGCTAAGCCTAGAGCTAGTGACGCAGAATAAATTTGGGCGGCTGTGTCTGTATCTGTAGAGCGGGTCGTCCTTTGACCGCAAGGTTGGCGGTTCGATCACCAGTTCCTACTGTCTGCACGTCGTAGAGCGAGACACTGAACCCCCCTTGCTCTCCGGGTGCTTTACAGCAGCTCACTGCTAACTAAATGCTTACGGCCTGTCCAGACTGCCCACGTGAGCAGTGCATGACGGCTGCCTCGCTGAATTGCTGCGTATCCCACGCGTCGGTTGTCCACACTGGCAGCGTTTCTGCTGCTGCTGCCAGTCCTTTCTTTCTACATAGAGTTTCATAATGGCCATTTCATTTCATTATAAATGTAATTTTTTATTTATTTTAGACAGAGAAAGGTTAAGAAACGTGTGGTAATTTGTAAATAATAGTAATAATCCAGCATTAAAGGCCCGCACTTTATTCATTCATAGAGTTCTCCAAGTCACTGCATGTTCTACAACACTGTCCTACAAATGAAGGAATTCTGTCCACAGAAAAAAATTGAGACTCACCATAGTTAAAAATACAACATTTTATGACCTGAAATTCTGAAAATATAATTTAAGACATTTAAAGGATCCGCGGTAACATTGTTAAAGGGACGGGAGGCTAGTAGCTCGCAAAGACGAGCACAAATCAACTGAATGGAAATAGAAATGGTGGCTTTGACGTTGTTCCAGCACGTTTCACAACACAAACACTATTCAATTCAATTCAATTTATTTATATATATATAGCGTCAAATCATAACAGAAGTTATCTCGAGATGCTTTTTATATAGAGCAGGTCTTAGACCGTACTCTATAGTTTAGAGACCCAACAAAAGCATTGCATTGGAGTGCGCTGTGGCCAGGAAAAACTCCCCGTTTAGCGGGTACAAACCTCGAGCAGAACCGAGCTCTGGGTGGGCGGCCTTTCAGAGAGAGAGAGATAAACTAGACAACTAAAGCCCCCTGAGGCAAATTACTAATATTGAGTTATACAAATAAAATGAACTTGACTCGACTACTGAATGCTGCACATTGTTTTAGATGAAACAGTGTAATTATTCAGTGACAACATGTGTCATGAGTCTCAGCAGCAGTTTGCTTGTTGTCGAAGCCTAATGGGAGCTGGATTTTATGGAGATGAAATTAAATCCATGAAGCAGAAGCTTGTGGATTTTGCAAAACATGTTTTTTTTTTCCCAAAGTGGAGCGACCGCGGAGCAGCTCATTAAGCCTTTAAGGTTCGGCTCATTTCAAGCTAAAACACGTCGAGGTGTCTATTAAAAAAATAAAGTTTGTTTTAGATTTCTAGCTTATAAAAAAACATGTGGGAGCCATGTTGTTAATGTTTATTCCTTTACATAAAAGATAACCGTAAAGAGATGTTAATGTATTCAGGTGTTTTATCATGCCTGTGTCGTGGCCCCGTGTCCTGTTTTATGTGCTTTCCACTTTCTGTGGACATCATTGGTTTTATTTTTAGTGGGAAGGAAACAATTTACTCTGCAATAGTGTAATTATTGAGCTGTGTGAGCGGAGAGAGTCAGTCCCTCAGTGGCTTTTTTAAGTGCTGTTTGTTTCCTGTTTCCAGCCAACTGTCAGTGTTGTTGTGTTTTAAGCATGACCGCGATCGCTCCCGAATCTTAACCGCTTGTTTATTATTGTCACCATGGCGACGAAGATCCTGTAAGCTTAACCTTTCAACCCGAAAACCACCATGTTCCCCTAAACTAAGTTGTGTTTACTACTCTGTGTTCGTTACGCTGACACCCGGCTGATCGAGGCGACAGATCAGAAAACAAATGCATGATGGCGGTTACAAAATGACGTATTTTTGTCGTTTAAAGGAACAGTGTGAAGCATTTCGGGGCTCTATTAGCAGAAATGGAATATAATATTCATAACTATGTAGGACTGTCAATCGATTAAAATAGTTAATCGCAATTAATCTCAAACGAATCGGACATTTTTTATCTGTTTATAATGTACCTTAAAGGGAGATTTGTCTGGTATTTAATACTCTTATCATATCATCTTATACTATTGTTGTTATATTAATTGTTTGTTTTTTGTGATCAAATCTTTCAACACTGAATGTTAGTTTGATAAAAACAGCAAATCGTCAGCATTTACATCATTTACATCAGTAATAGTGGACATTTTGGGATAATTTTAACATACAAACATAGTATTATTATTATTTTTTTAAATCGCTGTATACTATGTACATATATCTGCCCGACAAAAGGCTTTTTTCTGCCCCTCCAGTCTTAAAAATATCCCCTCCTCACTTCCCCCACCCCAGATGACACATGGATCAACAACCAAAAAATAAAATAAAATAAAATAAAATAAATAAATAAGAGATATATTTACGTATATATATGTATATATATATTAGGGCTGTCAATCAATTAAAATATTTAACCACAAATGAATCGCACAATTTGTATCTGTTCTAAATGTACCTTAAAGGGAGATTTATCAAGTATTTAACACTCTTATCAACATGGGAGTGGGCAAATATGCTGCTTTATGCAAAATGTATGTATATATGTATTATTGGAAATCAATTAACAACACAAAACAATGACAGATATTGTCCAGAAACCCTCACAGGTACTGCATTTAGCATAAAACAATATGCTCAAATCATAACATGGCAAACTGCAGCCCAACAGGCAACAACAGCTGTCAGTGTGTCAGTGTGCTGACTTGACTATGACTTGCCCCAAACTGCATGTGATGATCATAAAGTGGGCATGTCTGTAAAGGGGAGACTCGTGGGTACCCATAGAACCCATTTACATTCACACATCTGGAGGTCAGAGGTCAAGGGACCCCTTTGAAAATGGACATGACAGTTTTTCCTCACCAACATTTAGCTTCACTTCGTAGCGTTATTTAACCTCCTTCACAACAAGCTAGTATGACATGGTTGGTACCGATGGATTCTTTAGGTTTTATAGTTTCATATAATGCCACTATCTTCACTCTAGCTTTAAAACTGAGCGATTCATGAATAAAAAGAGACCAACACGTATAAACATGAATAAATGTTAACAGACAGAAAAAGTGTTTGAAAGAATTCAGGAGATATTTTAGCTTTGAAACTTCTCGATGTCCCACATGCACCAAAAAAACTTGTTGGTTCAGTCAAGTGTCAGAAACACACACACACACACGCTGCTATGTCACTAAAACACTCTCATGCGTGGAGAAGAAAATCCATGCGCACACACACACACACACACACTTGCACTCTATCTGTCCCTTTGGAGCAGATGGCTCCACAGTCATAGCTGATGTTTCACACATCAATGAAGCACACCATGTCCTCACAACTACTGAACACACACACACACACACACGCACACTCGCCATGTAAGTCACAACCACTGAACACACTCACTCGGAGAAACATGCTTGAACCCAGACGGACCGCTACTGTCAAACACACACACACACACACACACGTGCATGTACAGTCATCGAATGCACACACACACACACACACGTACACGTACAGTCATCGAATGCACACACACACACACACACACACACACACACATGCACCGAGTGTCCTCATCGGCGCTAATTTATGGAGCGAGGAGCCATGTTGTTGCCGACTAGCTCCAACCTCACACACACACACACACTCTCTCTCTCTACACACACACACACGCTCAGGTTTAAAGCATTAGCGGCTAACAGGCAGCAGGTTATAGTGCAGTATTGTCGAGGGTGTTGTTAGGCCTGATGTCAAATAGCCGATAGCTCCTAGTGAGAATATTGCACCGTAACCCCGCGGCATCAAGGACATTATTGCTTTTGCGCGGCCGTCAGCAGCACCTGTGGTTTTAATTGAAAGCACTCGACACTAAATACAGAAAATAAAGAAAATAAAACCCAGTTAACCCCTTAATGCTCCGACGGCGGGCCCGGTGGCAGGCCTGGACACTATTCTGTATTTCAGAGGTTGTAGCGGTCTCAGTTTTTAAGCTAGAGTAAAGATACTGGTATCATATGAAACTAAAACATCTAAAGAATCCATCGGTACCAACCATGTTGTACTAGCTTGTTGTGAAGGAGGTTAAATAATGCTCCAAAGTTGTGCTAAATTTTATGATAATCACAATTTTTGAATGCAGTATAAATGTGTCGCCTATTCTAAAATGGTGTGTTTGAATATTTCTGCATACTGGGGTCCCTAAACAGTCTATGAATTACATACATTGGGTATCACTGTAAAGCTGAGACTCTTGTGGATCCAATGAGCCCAACTGTATTCATGTGTGATGATGTTAGTTCCCATATGAGACATTTCAGTGTACTGTAGTGAGACCATTTTTTTGTAATTTGACCTCACTGTATGAAATGACCTGCGGTGACCTTTAGGATAATCACAGCCTCATGAAACTTTCCAGCCACAAACTAGAGACCTAGAGCATTCAGAGGATGGATGGATCAAACTAGAGACCTAGAGCATTCAGAGGATGGATGGTTTTCGTGGTATGGATTAACAATAAGGGGGTTTCTGAGCAGTTTACACAACAGAAGTGCTCGTCATCCAATCACCTGAAAAATGCAATTCTTGCAGAAATCTCCAAATGTCAAAACATTTTTGATCCCAAATCACAGCATGACTTTTTCTATGGTGTTCCTCGAGGTCTTGGTGTCTTAATGTTGTATTTTTGAGGGATTATTGATCATTTTTATCAATTCTTAAGGGAAAACAAATGTTAAATTTAGCATCAAATCTGTGTAGCAAATGGGATAAACCCAAAAAATGCTGCAACAACTTCTGAGACATAACAGAGCATGGGGATGACCATCATATACTTGACTCACAGGGCTGAGCTGCATCTCAAATTAATCTTCAGGTTCCAGCTTTCAGATGATGCACACCACTTCTATGTGACGTCTACTACTGACTATCTATCTCCCCCTGAACTTCCTCTACCCCTCTAAAAAAGAGGTTTGAATGGTAAAGGGTTAACTTCTTTTACTGCTGGAGATGGAGGATTTTTTTTTCTCTAAAACAAATCACTTCCTCGAGAGCGACACTTCACACATCCGGCACAGGAAGCCTCCAAAAACAAATAATATTACTGAGAGAAAAACGACATGCTCAGAAGGAATTTGATGTCAACGTTTTTGTGCCAAGTAGGGTGTCGAAAATCAGCATTATTTACTGGAATCAGTGTTTCTACAGCAACACTACTCTGGCCTCGCTGATGTTGGGAAAGGTGTGAAAAATTCCCTGACAGCTGGTGGGCTGTCATGAATTAATGTCACCGCGGAGACGCTGTGAACTACCTGATTTACAAAAACACACATATATAAGATGAAGAGCAAGAGGATGCACGACGTCGCTGAATGATTTTAAAATGTTGTTTTTAATAAATTGGAGACTTTTGGACCACCCAGTGAGACGAGCGGCGCCGACAGCAGGAATAGTAACACAGAGAGAACACAGGCAACGTGCCCAAATATCTCTGGCACATTCAAGCAATTAAGGTAGAGAGAGAAAAAAACAACATTTGATTCAGGGTGTTAGAATGATTCATTTTCCATTAAGGAGGAGAGAAGAGGGTGATATCAGCATGCAGCGTGAGATGTGTTTGCTCTCTGCAGCAGCTAAACGCTCACCTGTCGAACAACAACGTGCCAAACGTTTCAGGAAGTGAGAGTTAAGCCTGAGACGCAGTTACGAAACAGAAAAAGATCACGTTGCGGTGGGTTGAACTGGACGTGATAATGTCCAGGTGTTCCTCACATTAAAGATGTAGGCGGTTAAAAAGGGTCAGTTCACTCAAATCACAGAAAATAAAGATTATTAGGAAAGAAACTATGTTGCTACTCGCAATCCTAGCTCTGCTTGTCCTGGCAATGAATCCTAGCCGTACTGTTAAGGATGTGTAGTGTTTACCACTTTAAAATGTGAGGTTGCAGGTTGTATCCAGGCGGACCCTGCGCTGTTTTCTACTTTCTTGTTTCAGCTCGCTGCGGTTTGTTTTGGTTGAAGGATACGGAACGGATATGACGTCATGTTAGACTACAACAATAAAAGCGGTAACTTTCGATTTTTTTTCCGCACCCCTGCTATCTAGCAAAGCTAAAGCAGTGAACATATTCTAAATATAGCGTGCGCTTAAACTGATATTGATTATTTTTTAGGTGTCTAAAATACGTTGTTCTGCTGCTCCTGTCCACAGCCGTTTTATCTCGCCGTCACACAGCCCTTTCTGACGGGGAACTGAAGCCGTTATATCGCTCTCTTCAAAGCCACCAGACTCCATTCACAAAAACAGTTCATTTAAAGGGCTGTCTGACGGCAAGGTAAAGCGGCTGCTGTGGACGGGAGCAGCATAAAAACGTATTTTAACCACCTAAAAAAAAAATCTATATCAGTTGAAGTGTACGCTATATTTAGATTATTTTCACCACTTTATCTCGCCGTCAGAAAGCCCTTTCTGATGGGGAACTGAAGCCGGTATATCGCTCTCTTCAAAGCCACCAGACTCCATTCACAAAAACAGTAATTTTACCTCTCAGAACACGGGAGTATACATACAACCCCACTGAACTATCCCTTTCAGTTATCCATTTTTGCAGAAGTTACATCATTGTGGTGAGGATCATTAATTTATTTGGCATCTTCTTTTGTGCAAAATGATTTAAAATAAGTTAATTCAACCCTTAAAAAAAGAGCTAAATGTCTTCAAAAACTGGAAGAGTATCCCTCCCACACACACAATTAACAGTGTGTTCAGTAAGTGGGAGGAAACGCTTCTCATATCAATCTCCATTTAATGTAACGCTGAAAAACAAAATACAGACTTGATGTTGAATTTGAATTCCTTACAGTAATGAACAGAGAGTATCGGCTGCCTGGAACAGAAATAAGTAAAAGTTCTTGTATTTATATGCTTTAATGTAAAGGCGTAAAGTTCCTTTAGCTGTATTTAAGGTGAAATTTTGATCATGAGTGAGAAAAAAAGATGTTAAAAATGAAAACATCTTTGCATAAACATGTCTGAAGTTGAGTCACTGCAGATAAAAGGAAGCTGCAGACGCTCATCCGTCCCACAGATCTCAACACTTTCTTACACTTTTACACTGTTCTGGCTCCAGACTCGGCTGCTGCTGCCCATTTCCCGCTCATGTCGCTCTTGTGCAATCCTTTTGTGCTGGTGCAAACATATCTCTCTCATTTCCCATGCACAGAGCATGTTATTTGAATTTTTAAGACGCGATCGTTTCATGCAATTTCATCAGACCTGCCTGCCGCTAAAGAACTTGGGAGATAAAATTAGCTGTGGTGTGTGAGGGATCCAAGGTGACTGCATGGAGATATGTAGTCATGTGTGGTTGTTGGCAAATTAAATCTCTTGATGTAAGTTTCTATTCTTGGATGAGGTGATGAACGGAGTTGAATACGTGCCTCTGAGGAGAACGCCTGCGTTTTCTTCAGTGGGTAATTAAAGAACATGTATTTATGGTATCGTGTTAGCAGAGGAAACTTTACCGTATGTTTCCTGAGATCAGTTAAGAAGTTTGAAACATGTTAAGGTGCTATAATGACTTCATCAGTTTGTCATTTACACAATTAGCGAAGTCTATTTTCAACTTTCTTTTGACAGACTTTAATGAGAAATTCAACTATGAAGTTTGTTAGAAAAGAGTTGGAAAGAAGAAAAGAAACAGCATCAGTTGTGACGTCGTTATAGAAAGTCTGCAGAGGTCGGCGTCAACAAAATTTCGGACTTTGACACGGGAGACCGCTGTTTGCTTTTGTTTCCTGCTGGCATCAACATTCGATATTACTCATTTAGAAAAGTACTTTCATTAGTTTTAGGGCTTTCTGATTAATAGCAAATTAATCACACATTTTTCTGTTTTTAGATATTGATTTTTTTAGCTGGCTAAAATACATTGTTCTGCTGCTCCTTTCCACAGGCGCTTTACCTCGCTATCAGACAGCCGTTTCTGACGGGGAACTGAAGCCGTTATATCGCTCTCTTAAAGCCACCAGACTCCATTCATAAAAACAGTAATTTTCCCTCTCAGAACAGGGGAGTCGCTGGTCTACCGCTGCATCGATCGGTTAGTTAGTTTGTGTTATTGTGTGACCTTCTGATGGTTTTGGGAAACACTGATGGACATTTTATGACATTTTATAGATCAAACAACTAATGGATTAATCAATAAAATAATCATTAGTTGCAGCCCTAGTGCTGATTTTTAAGCTTTTATGCGTCATTCTAGTTTAGTTTGACTTTTAAATTGGGGGAAAGTAAACCACAAATGTTTGTGAAAGTAACCGCAGACTCATAGTCCATAAGAATATGATCCAGGATCTTTTTATTAACTCTGATTAGAGCCACGCGTTTCACTCAGCGTTTCCTTAGGAGAATGAAACGCTGCCAAAAGGCTTAAAAACGCTTCCTGCTGCTCTGCGTTACCAGATTACAGCGGGAGATTCGGTCACCTTTTCTCAGTTCTGTTGTAATCCAGATTTATGATTAGCCCCATTAGTTTTCATTTTAAGCCATAAATACCAGTATTATACCAGTATTATTTTATGCATTCATGCTTTTTCTTGGTTGCTCTTTTAATAAAAACACAAACGGTTACGCCTGCAGAGCCCTTCAGTGCTGCTGCAGGCTTCACTGTGTTCCTTCTGCAGCTTAAATCAGATGCATTGTTGATTTTTACCGCGAGGCAGTCACTCACACAGACCTATAGCCACATCATTTCACCGTGACATGCCGCCATAATTCATGATGTATGGCCCTTATTAAAAGTATTGACACGAGTAGAAGTGAAATATGATCTGACGGTGATATCGCACGAGGCAAAAGAGAGAGACAATGTGTTAAAATTATGCTTTTAATTTATTCCTAATGATCAATACACGACTGTAATTATGATTGTTCTGGTTTAAAGTTTGATGAAGACTACGATGCAAATGAGTAAATGTGATTTCATCTTAAAAAGGGGAGTAGCTGGTGTTTTATGTGTAATGAGCTTATAGCGCTGCCCTTACACAACCTACTTGACGTCTCATCTGATGTCTCTCTTTGAAGCCTGTAGGAATATTTGGCGCGCCTCTACAAGGACTCGCTGTAATTATGTTTGCCTGTAACGTTCAGGGAGAACGAGGCAGAATGAAGTACAAGGTTTAGTTGGAGTTTAGATTATGAGGGAAAAAAGTAAAGAAGCCTCTGACTCATCTGGCCGGCTCCAATCTTCCCACACAGCTTCGGGACTGAAGTCATTCCTCTCCACTCATCTTCATTCACATTTAATGAACTTAAAGCTTTTAACTTGTCACCAAGGTGTATTTTTAACACAGTAAAATTAGATTTCACTTCAAGAAGTACCTAATCCGATGTGTTTTATTTAGGGCTGTGAAAGTTAAATTATTTTTAACGCCACTAATTTCTTTAACGCATTAAACTTGTGATTCTTAAGGTTGTAGTGGGCTCAGTTTTGAAGCTAGAGTGAAGATACAGGCATCATATGAAACTAGAAAAACCTAATGAATCCATCAGTACCAACCATGTCATACTAGCTTGTCGTGAAGGAGGCTAAATAACGCTCCAAACTTATGCTGAATTTTGACGAAGAAATCTATCATGGCCATTTTCAAAGGGGTCCCTTGACCTCTGACCTCCAGATCATTTTAGCTGCATGTTCTTGCAACATTTTTACACAACTTTATTTTTTTACTGGATATTTTAGCTTATTTTTTAAACTGCTTTCTACCTATTGTGTTTATTGTTTTTTTTGTTTTATTTATTATTGTTTGTTTATATGGTAAAAAGACGGCTCCTGATCCTCAGTGTGATAAAATGAATAACTGTATGTATATTTAAATAGCACAACATTTTAAGGATATTCCGTGTGCATGATAACCCATTTTAGGCTTTTCATGTGTCATTTAACGCCACATTGGTACCGTGAAATGGTCGCGGTTATGTTTAGGCAACAAAACCACTTAGTTAGGTTTATGAAAAACGTCATGTTGTGTTTAAACTAAGTAAAATACATAAACAATAAAACATAACTACAGAAAACAACAAACATCACTTCAAAATAACTCAACAACACCTTTGGGACACGAACACCGGTCTCCTGTATGTCAAAGTTGATGCGTTAATACAAATTAGTTAGTTTTAACGCCACAAATTTCTTTAACGAATTAACACAACTTCCTTTTTACGTTGTAGCAGGTTGAAGATCCTGGTATCATATGAAACTAGAAAACCTAAAGAATCCATCAGTACCAAACATGTCATACTAGCTTGTCGTGAAGGAGGTTAAATAACGCTCCAAACTTGCACTCAATTTTGGCGAGGAAAAACTAGCATGTCCATTTTCAAAGTGGTCCCTTGACCTCTGACCTCCAGATCAGTGAATGTAAATGGGTTCTAAGGGTACCCACGAGTCTCCCCTTTACAGACATGCCCACTTTATGATCATCACATGCAGTTTGGGGCAAGTCATAGTCAAGTCAGCACACTGACACACTGACAGCTGTTGTTGCCTGTTGGGCTGCAGTTTGCCATGTTATCATTGAAGCATATTGTTTTATGCTAAATGCAGTACCTGTGAGGGTTTCTGGACAATATCTGTCATTGTTTTGTGTTGTTCATTGATTTCCATTAATTAATATATACATACATTTTGCATAAAGCAGCATATTTGTCCACTCCCATGTTGATAAGAGTGTTAAATACTTCATAAATCTCCCTTTAAAGGTACATTTTGAACAGATAAAAAATGTGTAACAGCTCATTACAATGTGTTTACTAGAAGGACAGTGAAACAAGATTAGTGAACGTCCTGTGTGTGAACGTCCTGTTACAGAAGAGCAAACGTGTCAAACTAAAGGATAAATGTATATGTGAAGAGACTTCTTGACCTCCAACATCGAACACTTAAAAAGGTAGAAAACAGGAGCCGGAGGAGCTCTTAGTGTAGTCTGAGAGAGGGGGGCCTCCACAACCCCCCATCTGCATCTGTCTGCCTCCAATACCAACTCAATTAACCTAATGGAAGTGGCAATTAATTAACTGAGCAAACACAGTGATTAAGGACCTGACAATCAACCGAGGGGGAGGGGTTTCAGAGAGGCTGATTTAGAGGTAATGAGTCTCTGGTTGGGCAGAAGGAATTCTTATTCGACTAACACTCGACGTTTGTTTATTTAATCGACTGAGTTTCTCCACTTTATATCTGGTGTTCACCAGAGACGTGCTCACAAGTTTCTTGGAAACAAGTTGCATGAAAAAAGCATAAATAAATTACTAATTAACTAAAGAAATCTTAGCCCAAAACAACCGCTAATTGACTAGTTCACACTACACGACTTTAGTCTTGATTTTTTCCGCTCCCCAACAAACGCTCCAGATAACAAGCAAACCGGCGTTGGCTCACACTCACCAACCTTGAGCCCAGAAAATTTGACTTTCAGAGACTTTGTTTTCTGCATTCTGGTGACTTTTAATGAAAATAACAAAATAATAAGTACGCTGCAATAGCATTTGTATGTTAATTAGGCCTACTTTTAATTTTATTTTTGATTCTCAGGAAAGAAAACAAAATAATTCGTCCCTCTGGCGTGAACGTGTGTGAATCTCTGGTATAAACTAATATTCATCAGTTTTCAGTATTTCTTTCTCCACTTTAAATCTGGTGTTCACCAGAGACGTGCTCACAAGTTTCTTGGAAACAAGTTGCATGAAAAAGCATAAAAATATTACTAATCGAATAAAGAAATCTTAGGGTCCTGATACAGCAAGCCGACAGTCGGCCGTCAGACAGTTTGTGGCCGTCAGTGAGCGTCAGTCTTGTTTTTTCGGTGTGTCCAGCACCGTCAGCTCTAGTCTGACCGTGTCGGAGGTTTTTCGGCCGATTCAGCGTGTTGAATCGGCGGCGGAGCTCGTCGGTGAGAGAAATCCCTCTGATTGGCTGTTCAGCTTAAACGAATCAGTGCACGAGTAGAGAAACGGAAAGTTTTGAGGAAACACGGCTATTTTCACAAACACATGAACATCTGGAATGAAGCTAAGTGATGAGTGAGAGTGATGGGAAAAGGGTCGCAGCTTTGTTTCATGAACGTATCTCGGTCTTCCTGTTTCCCTTTTTAAGTGTTGAATACAGACTACCGCCGCCTGCTGGTGTGGAGAGTTATTTCATCTCACGCAGGAGCAGAACGTACGTGCTAACTGGCCGTCAGCTGTCGTCTTTGCGGCGTGTTCGAGTGTGACTTGTCGGCCAAGACAAAGGCGACGTGTGGCGACTAAACTGGCGGCTTTCGTCGCCGCTGGTTCTTTGATGTCGGCTAGGTGTGTCCCCAGCCTTAGACCAAAACGACCGCTATCTGACTAATGCCTAGTTCACACTACACGACTTTAGCCCTGATTTTTTTTTATATATATCTGGAGGTCAGAGGTCAAGGGACCCCTTTGAAAATGGCCATTCCAGTTTTTTGTCACCAAGTTTGGAGCGTTATTTAACCTCCTTCATGACAAGCTAGTATGACATGGTTAGTACCGATGGATTCTTTAGGTTTTCTAGTTTCATATTTTATCAGTATCTTCACTCGAGCTTTAAAACTGAGCCCCCTATAACCTCCGGAAGATCTATTGTGTTAATGCGTTAAAGAAATTAGTGGCGTTAAAATGAATTTATATTAACGCGTTATAACTTCGACAGCCCTAATATATATATATATATATATATATATATATTTCCTTGCTGGAGAGAGGGAAGTTCGTCCCAAAAGCATGCTGCTGTATCTAAATCCTCCACTTTAAAGAAGGCTTGCTTCATTCAGCTGTGAGTGTGACAACCAACGGAGTTCAAGGAGTGGGAGGGCGTAGGGACCAGATTGGAGATGACCGGTTGAAACAGGCTATTTTTATGAACACATGTGCCAACAACAACATCATCAATGTGTCTCACACATATCACATCATTTACTGTGTATTTCTCGTTTGTTTTTTCGTGACAAAACATAGTTTGGAGACCTCATCGAGGACGTCATGTAATGTGAAAACCACTTAAAAACTCCCGATCACAAGAGAGCAAGTTGTGTAGTGAGAACAGTACTGAGATGTTGTGTAATGTGAACTTGACTTAAGAGGTTGCAGCTGTACTTTCTGGCTTCTCTTAGATGCAGAAAATGAAAAGTAATCACTAAAACACACATGCACTCTGCATTAAACTGGAATAATGTTAATTAAACGCATTATTCAGAGCTGAAATGAGTTTTTACACTATTAATGATAAATTCTGTTTTTCAGCATTATTATTCACACTGTATGTTACACAGATTTCTTCGTTTATGTTAATTAAAGGGACTGTTTGTTACTTTATACAGGTATAAATCTACCGGGTCGGGATCCCATGCGCGCTCGCGTGTGGCCGGAGTCTCTCTGCTCCGCTGCCTGCCTTCACTCACACACCGTGCGCGTTCTCGCTGTCTCGCTCCACCTCTACTAGATGTGCATGCGCACACACTCCACACTGCAGAAGAGTTAGTTTAGCTCTGAGAATATCTAGTGAATGTACAGTGGACGTTTGTGCAGAAATAACTGCTGCAGCTCCTCCAGACCAACAGAGGTTTCCCATGTCTTGTGAAATGACGGGGCCCCGCAGAGAGAAACATTATCGCCTCTGACCGGGTGCCGGTGTCTCCCTGCGGGCGCAGTCGGGAGACGATAACGTTTCTCTTCCTGCTTCAGCCTCGGCACCGACCCGCTTTTCCTGCTTCAGAAAAGCCAACACTAGGATCAGCAGTGATTCATGGAGAGACCTTCGTCTGGTCAGCTAACATTACTGCCAAGCAGCTGAAATATAGAGTGATATTGTGGTTTTAGCTGACGTGTGACGCCTCACTGTGTTGAGCGATGCTCGTTCATGTCTATGTAGAGCGAGCACAAGCGCGAGCCCGACGCTGACTTTAGTTGACTTAACGATCGCAGGTGTCGCTGTTAACAAGCATTTCTGAAAGTTACAAATAGTCCCTTTAAGAGGTTGCAGCTCTACTTTCTGGCTTCTCTTAGATGCAGAAAATGAAAAGTAATCACTAAAACACACATGTACTCTGCATTAAACTGGAATAATGTTAATTAAACGCATTATTCAGAGCTGAAATGAGTCAGATCAGCTAATATAACTGCACTGTGCTGTACTATTCTTGCATTTTTTACACATTTAATGATAAATCCTGTTTTTCAGCATTATTATTCGCACTGCTGTTACACTTATTTCTTCGTTTATGTTAATTAAAGGCATGGTTCAAAGCTGAAATTGGTCCAAACAAAGTCAAAGATCTGACTCCCCAAAAACACACTTAAACTTTTTAAAATAAAAGCACTTCTTCAATGTGTCTTTCTTTTTCTGTCTCACAGCAAACTCAGGAGCTGAAGACAGCAAGGCCTTACCGTGTTTCTCTGTCCGCTGGCTCCTATTGGTCCTCTGAACACCCCCTTGATGCTCCTCAGCTGTCCGTCACGCAGGTGGGTGGAACTGATCACAATGTAGTAGCACGCCATCAGGTTCGAGTGGGTTTCATACACTCAGATATCTATCTGCACTTTGAAGAAAAAGTCTTCTTCAACTCTGTCCCGCTCTCCTCATGGCGTCCCTCCTCCTCCTTGTTTTATAAAGTAGAAGAGAAATAAAGAAATCTCTAAGTTTCTGCTCAGCTCTTTAAATATTTCACCCTCTGCTCCTCCTCTGCTTCCACTCTCATCTTCTTGTCGTTGTCTAAATGTTTTTTTTATTCTTCTTCTTCCTCCTCCCTCTAGCTCTGCCTTTTTAAATATTTCTCTCTCTTTTTACATCTCCAGATGTTTTGCTCCCATCTTTCATTCATCAATCTTTCCTTGTCATTGACTCCCCTCGCTCTTTTTCTTGCTGAGTCTTCCCGAAATCTCAGCGTCTCATTGATCAGTTGCTCTAACTATCTGCCGTCCGCTGCCTCGCTCTCTTCCTCACTTCACAATCTCTCCGGTTTCCCCCTCCCTCTTTGTCTCTAAGTGGATGGGAGGGATACTTTTGTTCTGCCCATCTCCTCTCAGTGTCTTTGTTTTCTGTCCTCGTCTCTTGTTAGTGATGAGAAGAGAAGAGAAGAAGTCTTCGATCAGCCTCCTCTCAGATGCTTCCTCTGCTGCGCTGCATGTGTTCGCTCTCCTCCTCCTCCTCCTCCTCCTCTCCGCTGATCTCTTGCTCCGTGGCCAGCAGAGTGGTTTGCTCCTCAGTTACCCGCGGTTACCATCTGCCCTTTTAACGCATGGAGTGCTGACGCTTGCTCTCTCCTCCCTCCCTCCCTCTCCATCCCTCCCTCTCCCTCTCCATCCCTCCCTCTCCCTCCATCTCTCTGCCTCTCCTCTTGCTGTCTTTCTTCTCTCTTTAATCATCTCCCTCTCTCCCTCCTTCTCGCTTTCTCTCCAGCCAAAGGAGACAAGCTCCACCTACTGGTGAGCAGAGAGGAAAGAGACTGAAACAACGTTCTGTGATTCCACCCAAAACTGTATTTTAAGATAAGATAAGATAAGATAACATAAGATAAGATATACTTTTATTGTCCCCGTGTGGAAATTTTTCCTGGACTCCGTCCTACTGCAGTTACAAACACCAAACCAAAACAGCATCAACAACAATAACAAACGATTCCACACAAGACAGGGAAACAGTTCCACAGAAACAGATGTTTCAACACATACACAGTCCACGTACACAATGGCACACACCATCACACACACCATTGCAGGTATTGCACCCAGGCAGTGCACCGCACCGTCCACCGTCTTGCCCATATTGCACAGACAACAGCCCAATACCACACAGATGCAACACACTGCACTGTCCTAATTTAACACATTGCACTGTCTAACCATAGTGCACTGTCATTGTGATAGCTTTATGTTACGAGTTGTTGAGGAGTTTAATAGACATCGGCAAGAATGAATGTTTGTAACGGTTCAATCTGTACCGTGGGACTCTATATCTCCTGCCGGAAGGTAAAAGTTGGTACTCCTGGTGTAAGATGTGAGTTGGGTCTGATGACAGACTGCTCATAAAGCATCTGGAGGGTTAGAGTGTTTTTTTGACCCCCATAATCTTTTATCAGTCTTTACATGGAAACATGTTATTAGATAACCGCGGAGCTGGAGGTGATTTAGTGTCTTCAGCTTTGTCAAGTCAAGTCAGTTTTATTTGTACGGCCCAAATTCACAGATTTGCCTTTAGAGGGCTTTATACAGGATACGACACCCTCTGTCCTTTACGGTGCAACCCTCTCATCCGATAAGGACAAACTTTAACTCCCTTCCAGGATGGACAGACGTGCAATAGAAGTCAGAGAAACAACATAATGAAAATACAACATAGACAATCCATATGACAAAAAAATAATACATATAATGTGGACATATGTGAGAAGATGGATCCAGGAGGATGTCAAAAAATGAATAAAAACTGATGAATATTAGTTTCCGCCAGAGGGGTGAAATAGAAAAGACAAATAGATGATATGGAGGCCCATTAACGCCAGGAAAAGAAGAGTTAGACATGATAAAAAATAGAAATACTCACAGTAAGTCACAGTAGATTTAATAAGTCAAAATATACCATGACAATTTTTATTTTTATTATGCTCAACGTTGACTGTTTTTTCTTTTCTTATATTGGTGGAAATGGGCTTCCATGTTATGGAGTCTTCTTTAACCACAGTGACAGATTAAAAACACAGGAAAAACAAGAGCACAAAATTACTTATGGCTATCTCAGGCTGTTCTCATACACAGTTCGTAGCTATACTTCTGAAAAGTAATGCACTGTAATTCGTATACATCACACAAAATCGTGAACCAGGAAGTATAAAGAGCAAGAAACGCTGTGTAGGGAGGAGGTCGGGGTGGATGGACGAGTCTCTTTCACCCAGGAGATCAGCGTTCGTGTCCCGTGTGAAACCAGAAGTCAACGTTGATTTATTGGTCATATATCTTCCGTACTTAAGTAACGCCACTTCCGTAGTTATTTTAACCCAAACCGCCATCTTTTCCTAAACCTAACTAAGTTGTTTCCTGTAAAGACTGTGTACATGTAACGAGCAGTAATTGACACGTGTTGCTGGACATTCGTAGGAGAACGCACGAAAAATGAGGAATAACTTTTCGCAAGATATCATGCAAACTGTTGAATGAGGATACGTTGCGTAAAGCGTGTGACTTTGACTTTCCTGTCTCCTACCAGTCAATGTTGATTTCTTCCGACTATGATCTTAATCTTTAACCATGTAAGTGACGGATCAAAATCATATCAATCATTTTTGTTACGAGTTTGGAAACCAAATGATGATGATGTCCTGCTGATCGTCAGATCAGATAACGACTCACACAGAGACCACAAGATGGTAAGAAATAAAGGCTCCAGACCCGTAAACCAGAGAGGACAATCCAGACAGTTTACTTTTCAGATCAAAAGATAAAACAGATCTCTCTTTTAATCCGTACGAAATTACAGTTCAGTTGAGAGAATCTGCAGCAGAGTAATAATTTCACCTTGTATTTATTTCACTGCCCTCCAATTAATCCTTTCAGTGCCGACATGTAGGTACGTTTGTCGTCCTTAAAGGAGAGAAAAACACAAGAATTAAAGATATTGGTCTTTTGTTTTATCATCCTTTTATAGCTCCGTCCACATCATATATTCTCTTATCTTTCTCTGCCTCTGCATGTAATCCTGTTTAGTCTGTATATTTCTCTTCCGAGCCTTCTGTATTAATCAGAACAATCATACATTTATTCCAGCAAAACTGGATTAAACTTTCCTTTATAGTAAAGTTTGGTTGTCTCAAATTTAAAAGACTTACGGCGTATCTTAATGGTTTGTTTTCAGGTATTTCTCTTTTTCCAAATTCTCCACTTCACTCACTTTAACTTTTCCTAAAAAAAGAGCTTCTTGCTCCACATTATGGATATTATTATTATTATTGTTTTCCTAAAACTAAAAATTTTAGCCAACTGGGAAAAAACAACTCATGAAGAGCAAAACAGATGAATTATGGATTTCATTCATTAAAGCACCTCATGTGCTCGATTCAGTTTAACAAATAAATATTTTATTGACTACTTAAAATTCAGATGATAAAAACAAGAAAAACAAAACATTTTGATCTTTATTGTGTACATGAAATAAAACAAGTATTCACACCTTAAAGGTACAATGAGAACAAGGTATACATCAGACCGGCTCATTACGGGTACTTCACTTAAAGTCAAAGCCACACACCCTTTTGGGGGAAAGAAATCAGAAGATATCAAAGATATATTATTGCAATCTCACGTATGTTTGGATTGTAATTTTGACAATTCATATGCATTAATCTCTTATTAAACAAACGATTGTTTTATACACGTCTAATAATTATTTTTTGACCTTGCCTGAACCTGAGCGTTGCCGATACCTTAATAAATGAAGATTGATCGCCGCCATGCAAAAAAGTTTAATAAATAAATAAGTAAGTAAATAAATAGTTTTTTTTTTTTTCAATACTATATTTATTGTTTTTTTGTTCATTTTGAAACAACAGAACAAACATTTGCAAACGTCCCCAATTACAACATAATATTAATATAAAATAAGCCAATATAGATACAGGAAAAACATACATATACAAATAAATAAATAAATAAAAAGAATATACACAAGTAAAAAAAGAAAAAGAAATTAAAAAGAATAAAATAAAATAAAATCTATTTTATACAATATACATATATATATATATATATATACTGCATATACTATATACATATATACATATACACACAGATATACGCACACACAGTACATACACATACAAAAACACACACATATATATATATAATCAATTAAAAAATATATATATATATATATATATATGAATCTAACAGTGTGTACTGTGTATTTCTTTAGTCTCTTTGTGCAGATTGTTTCTAGCTAAATAAAATGTATACATGCCTCCTGATGACTGCACGTCCCCGCTGGACCTCGTTAAGTCAAAGTGCACCTAACGACCTTTTGCGAGAACGCTTCACTGCACAAACACACTCTCTGTTAAAGTGCACGACCACTAATTGTAGGTTTACCACACTTTTTTTTTAACTAGAACTACACATACATATATTATTTTGATCCTAGTTAACAGAATCCTGGTCCATCTTAAATCTCCATCTCAAACACTTACTGCCTGTAGAACTACAGCCCGGTGCTGAGGCTGCTTATTTCCTTTCTTGGCGTTCCACTTAGATTTCATTCAGTAAGAAACAAAACAAATCCTTTCTTGTGTTTCTCACTGAATGACTCTGAATTACTACATTTGCATCGGCGTTGGCTCGTCGTGAGGATTTTCCTCGACAGGAAATTGTCGAGACCCCCCAGAGCCTCGCTCTGGTTTAGTGACCGAATATTGTTGTTGAGCTCTGAGAAAATAAAGTACACAGTAAGAGGCTTATCTGATAAATTTCCCTCTACTTTGGGTCCCATGATCCAATACTGCAATAAGCTTAAAACCCTCCCATCGGCTCCACTAGATTAATTTTACACGAATACAAATCTAACTCTGTACTCCCCGGTCAATTCTTCTGGTGCTTTATGCATTAGTTTAGACCGTATATGTGCATCAGTTTGCTTTTATTTGTATAAATAAAACATACAGGATGGGATACCAGGGGAACATATACATGTACACTCACAGTATATTTTCCCCTTGTATCCCATTCGCTATGCATTGTGTATTATTGTACATCATTTCTGTTTAGTGTTTCAGTACAATAGCAAGATAATGGTGGATTTTAATTCCTGTTTGGGAAGAGAAGAAGGACATCAGTGATATATATAGTATAATTATATCGTGTGTTAAATAAATGGCTGGTTCATTTAATAACATATCACACCAACGGGAAAACAATAGCAGAAATAATGTTCACTATCCACACATTTATGTGGAAGAAGACAAACAAGAAGCAGAGTGAAAATGTTTTATTGCAGTTTCTTGGTGAGCAGATGTGTTCCAACTTTAAGAGAGATGATCATGGAAGAAGTAAAGTACAGATGGGTGACGAATTAAAGGGAAAACCAACATAAAGTGTCTTAGTAAGATGACGTTCCACCACGAGATTGTCTAAGAGCGCGTTCCCAAGCCAACATTTAGTCCGTTTTAATCAAACTTAGTGCGGTTCGTCCGGGCGGTTGTGAACACAGTAATGTACTCTGGTGTGACGACCAAAAACCAAGATGGTGACGACCAAAAACCAAGATGATGAAGAACAAAAACCAAGATGTTCACAACCACGAACCAAGATGGCGAAGACCACAAACAAGATGTTGACGACCAAAACCAAGATGGTGACGACCAAATACCAAGATGGTGAAGACCAAGAACCAAGATGGTGAAGACCATGTTGTTTTTTTATAAAAATTTTGCAATTTCTAATTTTTTGGATGGATGGATGGATGGATGGATGGATGGATGGATAGATAGATAGATGGATGGATAGATAGACAGACAGACAGACAGACAGACAGACAGATAGATAGATAGACAGACAGACAGACAGACAGACAGATAGATAGACAGACAGACAGACAGACAGACAGACAGATAGATATAGATAAACCCATTATCAGCAAACTGACATGCAGAAACATACACTGTGAAATCAACATTCCTAATGAAATACATTCATACACAACACTCACATTCATTTACATGTGATAATGTGCACTTTTCTAAATGCAGATGGCATTCATGCAGCTGTGCTCATATGCATATGTTCTCATAATGTAAAGAAATGCACATAAAAACATTTTATTTATGTTGATACTTTGCCCAGTTTTGTTTTTGTGTGTGCATGTGATTAATGTGTGGGATGTTTTTAAAAAAAGAAAAAAAAATGTTCCATTGTTCGCTTCTGCAGTTCATCAAATCTAATGAAAGCCAACAGGCCAGATAACGCTGCGCTGCTTTAGGGGGAATTATTCACCATCCTGTATGTAGCCCACCTCTCTCTGTCTGTTAATATTCTCATACTGAGGCCTGCACAGACTGAGATGGTGGTTGGACCCCATGAGACCCTACAGATGGGACAGCTTGTGCCATACTGTGGGCCGTCACATCCAGACGGTGAAATGTCACAAAAATGTCAGGGGAAACCCAGTTGGCTTCGTAGCAGATACTCTTCAGTGATACACCATTGAACAACACCAAAGAAAAGGCCAACACTCAAGTGCTGTCAGGCTGCATACTGGCACTGTCGCCATTAGTCACACACTGGTTCCATATTTTATTTGCCTGTTTAAGACTATAACAAGCTGAGTTGTGTATTTATTGGACAGCAGTGGACATTTATTGGGAAAAACAAAGCCGTAGGCCCCAAATATTTAGTGATTAGCAGTGACAGACAGCGGCCCGCTCCGTGCAATCAGTCCACGGCTTTAAAGACGTCTTAAATAATCTATGACCTTTATGGGACTTGTAGGAATTGCAACAGATTTGGCAGAACTTATCTCCTCCTCCGAGTCTCTGGCACAGAACCAACCTCCACCCCTCCACTTCCCCTGAGCGACGGCAACTGACACAACTGCATTTTCAAAAAGGGAACAAATACGCTCTCTAATGAGAGCAAGAATCCAGCACAAATGTCTCTTTTGAAGAGTTAATACATCAGGATGGAAAATACTTGAACAATAATGATCGTATTGTACAGTTGCAGGCTGTTGTCATACACCGTTCGTAGCTATACATACGAAAAGTAATGCACTGTAATTTGTATATATCCCACGAATCAATGCGTATTTAATACATATATAATCGTGAACCAGGTAGTATAAAGAGGAGGAGGTTGAGGTGGATGGGTGGGTGAAAAAACACCGGACTTTCACCCAGGAAAACGCTGTTCTTGAATGAAACCAGAAGTCAACGTTGATGTATTTGTCACGTAACTTCAATAACTTAAAGCCCCCCTCCAGCGTATTTTGGCATTTCTATGATATTTCATATTTATTTCAGTCATTTCCTGACTAAGTTGATTAGCCACACTGTTTGACAATTTTTTTTTTTACATATGACTTAATTTTGTGCTCAAAGTTAAAAAAAAAAGGTTGTTGCTAAAATGGGAATATGACGTATGACTATAGTAGAAGCTGCAGGAGCACTCATGATCGTTTGAGTCTGAGCAGATAAAGTAACGGAAAGCAGCCGGTACCGGAGGTTTGCGGGACAACAGGTCTGAACGACGGGGAGCGACACAACTTTCAGCCCAAAGGAAAAAGGGAGAAAAGTCCCATTAGAAAAATAAACGGATCACAGAGCAGCCCGGTGCGGTGTCGGTGCTGGAGCTGAGGCGAGAGCGGCTGGTGCTGGTGGACAGTGGTCCTCCAAAACATCCCGAAACTGCATTTCAAACGGCGAACCTCGACAACATGTCCATCCGTCCTCCGGTATGCTGTGGCCGGCGTGCGGCGGTGAGGCTCCTCAGTGCAGCAGCAGCCAGACGGCCGCCTCGCCAGGAGGAGGCGGTGAAGAAGAGAGCGAGTGAGAGAGAGTCGGTGTGTTGAGATAATTCTTGTCTCATTTGTGGTCTGATAAACAGTAAATTTATCTAAACTGGTTTCATCTAAACTGGGTTGAAAAACGATGAAGTCTGGTTGCCATGGTAATAAATTACGTCTGACTATTAACCACACCACCATTCTCTGTTTGAGAAAGAACGTTAACCAAAAAACAGGAAGTAAAACTGGCTGGAGGGGGGGGCTTTAAGTTTAAGTTGTTCTAGCGGCGGAGCATCGTAAAACACACTTAAGAGAAACTAAATGAAACCGTCATGGTTAGTCTTTCCAACAATCACCAACTCTGGTTTGGTTGAAATAAACCTTTATTTCACAGAGGTAGATGTGAAAATATGCCGACTCTGCACGTTGTTCTCCCCGCTGTATCTCTCTCCTTCTCTCGCGGCTGAGCTTTGGAAGCTGACCATTAAATTAGCAAAATAAAATGACAAACATCGGCCAAACAATCACCAAAAAAAAGCCAACCAGCGATGTAGTGGCTGCTTAGGGCCCCCCAAACTCATGTATAGTTTGCTGAATTGATTGATTGTCGTCGTTGGTACTTGTTGTTGCTAATGTAATGATATGTTAGGGCGACAAGCGAGGCTCATCACATTTGTTTGATCCCAAACTGATCGTCAGCAGTTAGTATAAATTAAAAAGTTCATCCTGAAAACTGACTTCTCAAAGACAGACAGATCTAAGCAGCTGGTGAAGTAATCACACCGTCACTATTAATATTCATAACTGCAGTTAAATTATGGTCATTTTGTGCTTTGGGGCTGTAAACTTGATGCTCATTTTACACAGTGTGTGTAACCAAGAGCATGTATTTTCAGATTTTCTGTCTTACGAATCAAAAACGTGGACGAATGTATTTAGGTCAAGTTTTCGATGCAGCTAAGCATGCAGAACGCCTGCTTCGGATCATTCTGTTAACTCCGACATCCAGGACATTAACGAGTACAATAATGATCAGTAAATGCTCTCCGCTGTGTGAACAACAAACACACGTCTGCCCTATAGACTTTATATCCATTCAGTGAAGATGAGGCTATGATACCTCTGTGTGCTGAGAGTCTGCAGCGTTAGGAGCTCGTCCCAGCGGTATTTGTTGATTAGCATGTGAGCCAACTGGATTCTCCCTCATTATCTAACAAGCTAATTACAAGCTAATTATTTCAAGGGAGCGAGGTTAGCGCATCAACTTTGCAAAGTTGTGAAATTGATAGAGACAATGCAGCAGTGAGGGTAATCATTATAATTGATATCAGCTCGTGTAGCTGAGAAAGAAATCACGTTGAACCTCAGGAACGAGTGGTACGTCTTTAATTAGAACACAATCTATACTGCAAAGAAAACAGCAGCCTCCAAAATGAACACATCTAATAGAAATCAGTTTATTTTCTTACTGTGGAATGAAAGGCAGACACAGTTCTTCACTTACTAGCTGTATTTTTAGACACTCGACACATGCATACATACTGGGCATGAACATACATGTGGCACATAACCAAGTTTGACCTTATGTTGAATTTCTTTTTTTAGCAAATACATTATCATATTATTTCTGTGTTGTATGGCTTTCAAAAAACAAACCATTGTTTGTCTAGACATTAACAAAAATATATCTTACTGGTGAAATTTGATGTGACATTATAATCTTTACAAAAACAGAAAACAACAGGACAACAATGACAGTCAGTGAATGCAGCGTTAAGGTTTGTAGGTCTGTAGTTGCTGGTAGAAGCCGGCGTTGGGGCGAGTTGAGGGCCTCGCCAGCTTCACCTGGCTGTACGCATCATCAAACGACAGCCCCTCCCTCAACATCAGGTAGCCAATGACGATGGAGGAAGAGCGGGATACGCCCGCGTTACAGTGGACCAGCACCACGCCGTCCTTTAGACAGAGAACAGAGAGGGAGGAGGGTCAATATAAAAGAGAACTGGTCTTTAATTACAACCTCCACATGTTCAAGAGGTCACATTAGGAAAAATACATATCTCTTCATTAGTGCAAAAACCAAGACGGCGACGACCAAAAACCAAGATGGTGACGACCAAAAAACAAGATGGTGATTGACAAAAAACAAGATGCCGACGGCCAAAAACCAAGATGGTGACGGCCAAAATACAGAACTCAAGGCTTCAAAACGGCAATCCACAGTGACTAGGGTCCACTTTTCTATATATTTAATATCCACTCTGGATGTCGTATAGAGCACCTTTAAAAAATAAACAACATCCACCTCTGTTTGATTGGGGTTGTTTCAGAACATCAGCACAAAATGATCTTGTTTTTGTCAAATTTGTTTTTTTAAAATGCTAAACGTGTTCTAATGAATGCGTGCACTGATCACCATGTTGACCTGACATCAGATAGATCGAGAAAATCTCAGCTTAAAGAGTCATTTCACTGCATCTGTCCTCGTGAAACTGTAATTTCTGACTTTCCAACACCTCTGAAAGCAGCCTTAGACAGACACGGAATAAATCTGCGTCTGTGGTTTGAGTGCCAAACATTTGCGATATGATTAATATTAATGTAGATGTAATTATTTTACTGCCTAGAGTGCCTGACTGGAAATGATTATTTTTTTTAAATTCCAGCCACATCTGTAGACAATGGGTGCAGGCCCACAGCTCCCAACTGAGGCTCAGCATATTGACACATTCGTCTCTTTTATTCAACCTCCCATATCATAATAATAATAATAATAATAAAGTCTCCTTTCAGAACAGAAACTGTAGGCACGTTTTTGATTTTACATGTCAATTAATACCCACCGAGGGATTTAAATTAGCTTCGGCTGCACTCACGCGGTTGCTGTAATTGACATGTTATCACTGTTATCTGTGCTTTCATTTCAAAGTATGAGCCAATCAGGCCGCTCCTCTGGGTGGAATACAATCAAATGAAGCACATACAGAGAGAATGACATCAGTCTTTAATAAGTTTCCATCAATCACGACGCTTTCTCTGCTCCTTTATATTATTTGTGCCGTTGTCTGCAGTCACTATAGCCACATTTCAGCTCTCGTTTTTTTCCTCCTTTTGTGTAAAAAAGAAAACTTTTCTGCAAACTGAAAATTGCCTGAGCGAGATAATCCATCACAGCAAACACGGAGACTTAATTTGGT
This sequence comes from Sebastes umbrosus, assembly GCF_015220745.1. Lineage (NCBI taxonomy): Eukaryota > Metazoa > Chordata > Actinopteri > Perciformes > Sebastidae > Sebastes > Sebastes umbrosus. The sequence goes on from NC_051278.1 coordinate 2,798,311, forward strand.
TTTGTCAGAGTTTCTTGTTTTGCTGTTATTTCATTGCACTCGAGTTGAGTGTTTTCATATCAGCGCTCACATCACATTATGTTCTGCTTACGGTCAATCTCCTGACACACAGGAAATAATGCTCTGCCTGGAAATAATCCCTTAAAAAGTCTGACACACAGCACACAGAAATGATTTGAGTGTAAACTTTCTACATGAAATGACCCCAGCGTGGTCTTTTAATAGGTATTCTGACCACCCGCCTCTCTCTTTGTGCTGAGTTACAGATAAACCGACTGCTGCAGATGTATGTAAATGCGTCGCAGTGAGGAAGCGGAATAGCTGTGTGTGCACACTGACATGTTAAATTAGCCGGCGGATATAAAAGAGGACGTTGTTAGGCTACGTGAGCCTCCTGTGAGAAGGTAGATACAGAAATGTTAAAAGAGATTTAATGCATTTTTTATCTGGTAAAACCACGAAAACTCGGTGTGTCTGCGTGTGTCAGTGATAAAAGGGTTAGGGTTTACTCAGCTATTTCAATTTCATGTTACTTTATACTTCTACTCCACTAGATTTCAGGAGATTTTACTCCACTACATTGATCTGTTGGCTGTATTTACGAGATACTTGTAGATACTTCGTTTCCATTTTCAAATGGAAACGCCCGAAAAGCAGTGACGTAGGTTTCCCAAGTAAGCTAATCAATAAGGTTATGAATGATGTGAGTCAACGTTAGCTGTGCTAAGTTTGGAAATAACTGAAAGAGTAGTTTGGATTTTTTGAAGTGGAGTTGTATGTATACTCTGAGAGGTAAAATTACTGTTTTTGTGAATGGAGTCTGGTGGCTTTGAAGAGAGCGATGTAACGGCTTCAGTTCCCCGTCCTGTGAGAAGGTAGTTACAGAAATGTTTAAAGAGATTTAATGCATTTTTTATCTGGTAAAACCACGAAAACTCTGTGTCTGCATCTGTCAGTGCTAAAAGATGACTCAGTATGTTTACTTTACTCGGTTATTTCAATTTCACGTTCCTTTATACAGTATTTCTACTCCACTAGATGTCAGGAGGAGATGTACTTTTTACTCCACTATATTTATCGGTTGGCTGTATTTATTAGATACTTGGCAGATTAGAAGGCAGGTCCATCTGCTTTTTTCTTTGTTTTAAATAGAAACGCCCAAAAAGCAGTGAAGTAGGTTATCACAGTAAGCTAATCATTAAGGTTATGAATAATGTGAACACTAGCACTAGCTGAGTCAACGTTAGCTGTGCTAAATTTGGAAATAACTAAAAGGGTTAGTTTTGATTTTTGAAGTGAGAGAGAAAGAGAGGTAAAATTACTGTTTCTGTGAATGGAGTCTGGTGGCTTTGAAGACAGCGATATAACGGCGTTAGTTCCCCGTCAGAAAGGGCTGTCTGACGGCGGGATAAAGCGGTGAAAATATTCTAAATATAGCGTACACTTCAACTGATATTGTTTGTTTTTTTAAGATGGTTAAAATACGTTTTTCTGCTGCTCCCGTCCACAGCCGCTTCACCTCGCCGTCAGACAGACCTTTCTGACGGGGAACTGAAGCCGTTATATCGCTTTTGACTGAAATAAATTGTTCGACATTCTGGGAAATACGCTTATTTTCTTTCTTGTAGAGACAGTCAGATAGGGGGAAACTGCTAGCCTAAAATCTGCCCCTTTAAAAAGTGTAAAAATGACAATTCATAGTCGAAATATTTCAAGTAAAAATTTAAAATCCAAGACTGTACTTGTAAAGGTGTATTTTACATCAAAATGTTGCTACTTCATTTAAGTTTAAATGCTCAATTGGATGATTACATGCTGTATTACCTGTTCTCGTGTCTGATCTATGAAGGAGCTGCATTCCCCGAGATACGAGGTGATGTCGGTGTCTGGGAGGTCCAGGATCTGCAGCGTCTTATAAAGCAGCTGATCTGGGAACAGGTTAGTGACTCCGTAGGCCACGTTCAGCACATGAGACACCTGACAGGAAGAGAGAGAGAGAGAGAGAGAGAGACAGAGAGAGAGAGAAAGAGAGACAGGACACTCCTTCAGCAAATGACCCCCCCGAGCATTGACTTGTTTTAAAGGCTGTTTTGGCTTTGGCAAGAGAGGAAGAGAGATATTCTGTCAGCCATATTGATGACATGACACAACCTGAATGTGACTGAGTGAGAGGGCAGAGAGACGGAGCTGGAGGAGGGCTGATGGAAGAGGGAGAGGTGGGAGGCGGGAGGGAAGACAGATGGCTCCAATTCATTTTGCAGTATCTGTCTACTCTCACTTAAATTTAGCTTACCTCTGAGGGCTAAACTCTCTCCTCCTCTACATCTGCTCCCAGCATCCAACATGCTTTTACACAAGTTAAAGGAGGGATGTGGTGATACTAAACTATATGTTTCTAATTGTCAAAAAGTCCCATAAAGAATGTTTTCTACTCACACGTATCACTGTGTGTGAATCTAAAGCCTGAGATATCTTCTTCCTCTGTGCCATAGAGCTCCATTGTTGTTCAAAAACTGTTAAAAACACATGAACTGGGTGACATGTTCCTTCATCACCATGAACAAACACTCACTGTGGTTTATTCTGACTCAATCACACATACACTGTCCTGCTGCATCAAATGTGTATTAATCTGCAGCAGAAAATAGTCCCCAACGAATGCACTATTTACTAATGTTTGAGTAATATTTGCTTAATAATTACAGAGCCCTTTAAAATATATATATATATATTTTTTTAGTATATATATTTTTAATATAATGTTTGAGTAATATTAAATATATATATATTATTATTATTATTAATAAATTAAAATATGTACAAATAAATAAAATTATATATTTGAAAAACATGTTATATATATATTATAGCAGAAAATAGTCCCCAACGAATGCACTATTTTTCCTATTTCCTATGTTTGAGTAACGATTAAAACAAGTTATATTAAATAAAATCATATTTTTTTAAAAACAATTTGTAATTGTAATATATATATTCAATATTTGTTTTCAAAGCAGAAAATAGACCCCAAAAAATGCACTATTTATTAATGTTTGAGTAACATTTGCTAAAATAAATAGAAAATAAAAATACAATATATATATATATGTATATATATATATATACATAGGGCTGTCAAAGGACAATATTTGTCATTGTTTTGTGTTGTTAATTGATTTTCGATAATAAATATATACATACATAAAACGGAATAAAACGGGCAAAAAAATCATAGAAACAACATAATAAATACTTAAATATATGCATGTTTTGTGAAACCTGGACACCTTCACCGTGTTTCTGATCATCCTCGGCCTCGGCCATGTTCGCAGGTGCGTTCTCAAATCGAGTTATGTCGCAATTAGTCAGCGAAGCAACAAAAATACCATGATTGATGATGTAATTTTGGGATCCACCTGCTGAAATAAACTTCTGTAATGCAGATGGTACAGACACTTTTTTTTGTTGCTCTTTTCACTCGAAACTAAAGGTTTGATCGAGAAGTTAAATCCAGCAGAGTGAGCCGGATACGATCAAACCAAGAAGACTTATTCTCCCTGACTTAAATAGATTTCCTCACAAACTACACAATGTTAAGATCTTTTTATTGAGATACCAGAGAATGTTTATTAAATGTTCTTCTGGTAAAGAACAGCTCCTTTTATATAAAACGATCCTTGGAGCCCACTGTCATGTCTGAGCTTTATTAGCTGTGTGGGAAGCCCTGGTTGGTTTGGTTATTAGGCAGTCAATGTTTCATCCCAGAAACAGGAAGTGAAGGCATCTGTAATCTCTCCAATTCATCATCCTGAGACTGCACAGGCAGCAATATGCTGGTGGCCGGGAGCAGCCACTGCAGAGAGGAGTATAGTCACATCTCTCTGAGACTTACTGTAATCATTTACTCCCTCTGCTGAGCACAACTGTCACTGCACGGCGAGTCACGAGCTCCTCCGGCTATCGGCTGGTTGCTTGCCGAAGGAGCCGCAGGACGCCTGCACACCTACACGGCGTCCTCTAATCTCATGTCACTACAATCACAGCCAGGCAAGGGCATGCCTTCGCTGTATTGATCCCCCCCCCAGTACTGACCTTATATCTCTGCAGGGTGTCAATGTCGTGGGCTGCATCCTGAGAGGCTGAAACAGGCAGAAACAACTGGATGAGGATACAGACCGGAGGGCATGCCTCTGCTTACCAAAACATATCTATTTAATAAATAAAACACTTCCTGCAGGCTCGCTATAATTGCTCTGTTAGTAAATGATCAAATGCTGCTTTTCCCTCCTCGTTCACATGAATATTTATTTTTACACGAGAGAGACAAAATGTACCACTTAATTCAGCTGTACAGTTTTACAGTGTTATAATGATGATGATGATGTTAAAACAGTAAACATTGATTCATCTTTGAGTCATTTATCAAACAGAAGTGCCAAACATCCGCTGGTTCCAGCATCTAAAATGTGAGCAGTTGCTATCATTCTTTATTTTCTTTTATCATTTTAAGTTCTAAAGTAACTAAATACATTTACTCAAGTACTGTACTTAAGTACACTTTCGTCATACTGGTACTTTACTTGAGTATTTCCAGTTTATGCTACTTTATACTTCTACTCTACTACATCTCAGAGGGAAATATTGTACTTTTTACTCCACTACATTTATTAATCTTTTAAGTCATTTATCAAACAAAAGCGTCAAACATCCGCTGGTTCAATCTCCAAAAATGTGAGGATTTGCAATTTTTCTTTATTTTTTTTTAATCATTTTAATTTCATTTTAAATTCTTGAGTTATGGCCAAAATCGTGAAGATATATAATTCTAACATAGAAGAGAAATCAATGTAGAGGCAGAAGATGATTTTCAGGGTTTTGTCAAGCAAATAAAAGTATAGATTTATTTCTAAATATAGAATTTAAAGAAACTTTAATAACATTTGCTGCTCAATATGACAGAGATCTGTGCTCTGTGGTTCAGCAAATTGAATTTGGTCCCGTGTCACACTAAAAGTCCTGCATCTCTTCCCAGATGTGTCAGTTTAAATCTACGCTGATGAGGCATATGGGCCGGAGCTGGCTTATTTCCAAAGACACTCCATCCTGTGGATTTAGATTTACGTCTCAACACCATGCATTTGGCATTGTGTGAAAGTGGATTGGCGACTGCAAAGAGAGCAAATATTGCTGCTTTGAAGGCGAGTGAGCTGCTGCAGAGTCGTCACTCAGTAAATCTGGAGGAAGTCCTGCCATCATGTTTCCTGCCCATATGTCTCTTTCACATAATTATCCCGCTCCTGCTACTCATGAAGAGTGAAAGAGGCCGTCGCTCATTCTGTTTTAACTGTCTCCTTCAATGATTATCTGCCGTTTCTCAGTGGTTTGCTCTCGTTTTATTTCCTCCATTAGTCTTTGACCTGCTTCCTCTGCTGCTGTTATCATAAAAAAAAACGCCTTTGCTCACTCTTTTCATGAAAATCATAAACTTCCTTTTCTGCAGCTGTAGATAATATTATTTCAACAGCTTTTAAGCCTATAAGCGCTACTATACAAATCATATGCCTGTCTTTGTATTTCTGTCGCTGTAAGCCATTTCACTGTTTGTTTCCGCTGACTGATATCTTCCCTCCTCTGTGTTTTCTGTCTGAATGTTTTCCTACTAAGTGATATAGGGGCTGATATCTTTGCAGCCTTTGCTTTCTGCTGAGTTTTACACCGCTGAATATGACAGCTCTGTATTTATGTGTTGCTTTCTTTGTACTCGTTGTTTCCTGGCAGTGGAGGAAACTCGGATCCTTTACTTATATTTACTTATAAAGGACCAGTGTGTAGCATGTAAGGGGATCTATTGGCAGAAATGGAATATAATATTAATAAGTATGTTTTCATTAGTGTATAATCACCTGAAAATAAGAATTGTTGTGTTTCCGTTATCTTAGAATGAGTCGTTTATATCTACATAGGGAGCGGGTCCTCTCCACAGAGCCAGCCGCTATGTTCCTACAGTAGCTCAGAACGGACAAACCAAACACTGGCTCTACACGTTTTCAAGTCGGCCACCGTAGTTCTCTTACACGCTTGGCACACGTGAGAAGTTTCAGATGGTTGTAATCATAGATTGTATATATGAAGCGGACGTAGTCATCGTGACGTCACCCGTTGGTTTGTGGACTGCGGTTTTGAAGCCTTGAGTTCTTAATTTTGGTTGTCGCCATCATCTACTGTCGGCGTCTGGAAGCCACAGAGGCTAACAGTTTATTAAGCTAGCAAGCGGGTAACATAATGCAGGAAATGCAAAGACATAATGACAGAAGAAACTAGCGATTGAGACCATAAACTCATGTTTACAATGTTTACTGAGTTAATAAATCAAGTGAGAAGTAGGCTCATTTTCTCATAGACTTCTATACAATCAGACTTCTTTTAGCAACCAGAGGAGTCGCCCCCTGCTGGCTGGTAGAAAGAATGCAGGTTTAAGGCACTTCCGCGTTAGCTTCACTTTTCAGACCCTGAGGTTGCCCACTGGTTGCAATCTGCAACCTAACAAAACTAACCAAAGGCTAACAATTTAGCAAGCTGGCAAGTGGGTAACATAATGCAGGAGATGCAAAGGCATAATGACAGAGGAAAAAGACGAGGCTGTTGGGAATATCAACATTTTCCTCAGACATATTATAAAATTTTAATTGGTTGCAATTTGCAACCACATCGCTAGATGCCGCCAAATCCTACACACTGCACCTTTAAAGTAAAAGTTAAGTTGTCACAAAGCTTTCTCAGCGAGAGTTAGATGATTCATGTTTGAGAGGGGCATCAATATTCTCATCTAACTCTATATGCTTTATTAGTAATCATGAATGATGATGTAAACTTGTACTGCAAGTCCATCCGGACGGGTCGTATTTATAGGCACGGCGAGGTAGTAATCATCATTGGTATTTACCAACGGATGTCGGTATAATTATAAATATTAGAGACACTGAACTCGTAGTGCTAAAGAGAGCTGAGGGTGCACAAAGTACCCAGAGAGGAAATCACCTCCAGTCTCAGCGGTCATACGTATATAGCCTACATAATGTGACAACTGTGACAAGAGCATCGCAGACAAAAAAAACAAAAGGGCCGCCTGCCAAGTGGAATGAAATCTCCATTGTCTCACTGTCGGAGAATCACAATGACAAAGAGACGTTTTAATATCGGAGAAAACCTGTCAAACGTTTAACAAGGTGCTTTACTGCTGAACCTTTCACAGACCTGATCCTGGGAGGTGTCATAACAGGGAAATGACCATTTTAATACTGTTAGCAGTGACCCGCTGTACAGAGAAGAGTCACCGCTATTGAACCTAACAGATGTAATATCTTATTGATCCCTGCTGACTCGTTGAGTTTCTCCTGTCGTGAGGTCAAAGCTAAAGGCGTGTAGCTACAGAAGTGAACAGCACCTCGGAGCTGTGAGGGGATTCAATGTCAGGCTCAAGGACACCTCAGCAGGACGGACACACGCTGACATGTGGAGGTGTCGACCTGCGTCCTCCAGCTGAAGTGGAGGTCACCGGGCTCCCTAACGTCAAAATGAATATCATTGATTTATCTGTTATTAGGATTTTATCTATTTATTATTAGTGGACTCGAATACTGAACACTATTAAACTAGTGGCAGGACTAGTAACAGCTGTTGTAGTAGTAGAAGTAGTAGTAGTAGTAGTAGTGGTGGAGGAGGCAGGAGATACTTTTTTAATAATAATAATACAATTATTATTATTATTATTATTATTATTAATAATAATAATAATTTATTAATAATAAATAAAATAAAATTATAATAAACTACTAAACTAAACTACTATTTTTAAATAAAATGAGTAAATAATTGTTGTAATAATAATAATAAAGAAATATAAATTAATAAAAATAAATTAATTAATAAAATATATTCACACACCAGATTCACAACACCTACTTATGTGGTGGTGGGTGTTAATAATAGCAGTAGTAGTGGTAGTAGTAGTAGTAGTAGTAGTGGTGGTAACGAGTGGGGTTTTTGGTTTTTTTTTTAATCATGCGTTTTATTGTTTCCTTAAGAAAAATGACTACAACAACCTAAACCAAAGTAAATAAAATAAGAATAATAAAATAAGAATAAATTAAAAATAAAATAAAATAAATATATTTTATTAATATTAATAATAATAATAATAATAATGAGATAAAAAAAGATTTTAGTTGAAGTTTTTTGTGTACTTGTGTAGTTTTTTAACTTTATATTGTACTCAGGAAAGCTTCAAAAAGCACTTTTGGACTTGTATTTCCCCTTCCATAATATTCAGGAGCACATTATTCAAGTACTCTGTCTCTACCTCTAGTAGTAGTACAAATGGTGGTAGTCTGAACAGTTAGTAGTTGTGATAATGACCCTTGTGGTATTTGTGGTATGGGGGTATAGTGGTAGCAACAGAGGAACTAGTAATAATATTTGTAGTAGTACTACTAATAGTAGCAGTAGTAGTAGTTTTAGTTGAAACAGCAGTTGTAGAGGTAACAGCAGTAGTAGTAAGAGCAGGTTAATTTGAGTTAGTAGTAGCAGTTGTTGTTGTAATAATGGTAATGGTTGTAACAGTGGTAATAGGATCGTAGTAAAAATAGTAGTAATAGCAGTAGGATACTAGTAAGAGTAGATGCAGTAGCAGTAGTAGTAATACTTGCAGTAAGTACTGTAAGTGCAGTAGGTGGCAGTAGCAGATAGTAACAATAATGGTAAAAGTATACGGGTTAAGTGTCGAGCAGGGAGTCTACCCTTGGTAAATAAAGGTTAAAACAATAGTAGACTAGTACTCATAGTAGTAGTACTGCTAGTAGTAATAGTAGTAGTTGTAGCAGTAGTATTGGTTGTTGTTTTTGTCCAGTCATGTAAGCCCATGTGGGCTGGGCACCAGATGTAGTAAACCAAAATAGTAGAAGTAGTAGTAGTAGTATTAGTATTAGTATTAGTAGTAGTAGTAGTAGTAGTATTAGTAGTATTAGTATTAGTATTAGTAGTAGTAGTAGTAGTATTAGTAGTAGTGGGCTAGTAGTAGTAGTAGTAGTAGTAGTAGTAGTAGTAGTAGTAGCAGTAGTAGTAGTAGTGGGATAGAAGTAGTAGTAGTAATAGTAGTATTAGTAGTAGTAGAAGTAGTAGTGGGGGTAGTAGTAGTAGTAGTAGTAGTAGTAGTAGTAGTGGGATAGAAGTAGTAGTAGTAGTAGTAGTAGTGGGATAGAAGTAGTAGTAGTAGTAGTAGTAGTAGTAGTAGTAGCAGTAGTAGTAGTAGTAGTAGTAGCAGTAGTAGTAGTAGTAGTAGTAGTAGTGGGATAGAAGTAGTAGTAGTAGTAGTAGTAGTAGTAGTAGTAGTAGTAGTAATAGTAGTAGTAGTAGTAGTAGTAGTAGTAGTAGCAGTAGTAGTAGTAGTAGTAGTGGGATAGAAGTAGTAGTAGTAGTAGTAGTGGGATAGAAGTAGTAGTAGTAGTAGTAGTAGCAGTAGTAGTAGTAGCAGTAGTAGTAGTAGTAGTAGTAGTAGTGGGATAGAAGTAGTAGTAGTAATAGTAGTATTAGTAGTAGTGGGATAGAAGTAGTAGTAGTAGTAGTAGTGGGATAGAAGTAGTAGTAGTAGTAGTAGTGGGATAGAAGTAGTAGTAGTAGTAGTAGTGGGATAGAAGTAGTAGTAGTAGTAGTAGTAGTAGTAGTAGTAGTAGTAGTAGTAGTAGTAGTATTAGTAGTAGTGGGCTAGTAGTAGTAGTAGTAGTAGTAGAAGTAGTAGAAGTATTACCTAGCAGTAGGAAGGGTCTAACGACACCAACTTGCAGGTCCAGACTTTTATCTTCTATAAATCCACATCCTCCTCCACCCTTCTCCAGCTCCTCAACCTGCTCCTCTTCCTCTCCTCCATCACCTCCATCACTCCTCCTCTCCAGCAGCTTCCGGCCCGTCACCGTGGTAACCAGCGTGCACTGTTTCCTCAGATTGGTTCTGGAGAATCCCTGGATCTCCTTAGACAGTGAATGCATCACAGCAGCAGCAGCAGGGTGCACAGCTGGAACAGACCAGAGACTGTTAGAGGAAGATCAGCTGTGTGTTTACACATTAATGTAGAGGTAAATAAGCTCACCAAAAGTGTATAAACTAAACTTTTTGGGTGCATTTTTACTCTCAACAGCTAACACATGCACAAAATGTGAAATATTGAATTTTAAAGTGAGCATTCAGGTGTATAACATCTGTAGATAATGTCTGATTCTGAACAAAATCACAGACCTTCATCATGTTTAGTTGCCCTGCTTCGTGCACCCACCTGGTCTAAATGTATTGACTCCTACCAAGATCCTGCGAAGACTCAGATCATCGTTGCTTCACATGCAACATTATAACAGCTACAGTATTTAATATAAGATTAAAAAAAAAAAAAAAACAGTGTGACAAACACAGCTACTGTAGCAGCAGGCTGCAGCAGCAGTAGTGAAGCTTCAACACACAACTGACAGCCGGAAGCTGCGTCATCAGTGTGATGCGTTCAGGTGCTCACAGTAAAATAGTTAATGATACAAGTTCACTAGGAACTGTGCTCAGGGTGTGGCTCATAATGCTGTTAAGTTTTGTGCTAGTTTGCAGAAAGAAAAAAAATAATAATTTAAAAAAATCTGTAGAGCTAATTTTACTCATTTTCTCAAATGATAATAATAATAACAAGAAGAAGAAAAAGCAGAAATAAAACAAAAACATAATAAATTAAAATTAATAATAATAATAAGAAGAAGAAATCCCTCCAGGATCCTTGCGAGAGTGAAGAGCTGGTCTGTTGTTCCAAGGCCAGGACGGAATCTGCATTGTTCCTCTTCGATCCGAGGTTCTACTATCGGCCGACCCTCCTTTCCAGCACCTTGGAGTAGACTTTACCAGGGAGGCTGAGTAGTGTGATACCCCTGTAATTGGCACACACTCTCTGGTCCCCCTTTTTAAACAGGGGAACCACCACCCCGGTCTGCCACTCCTTAGGCACTGTCACCGACTTCCACGCAGTGTTGAAGAGACATGTCATCCAAGACAGCCCCTCCCCACCCAGAGCCTTCAGCATTTCTGGACGGATCTCATCAACCATCAGGGGCTTTGCCACTGTGGAGTTGTTTGACTACCTCAGTGACTTCCACCAGGGTAATTGATGATGGTCCCCCATCAGCTTTGAGCTCTGCCTCTACAATAGAGGGCGTATTGGTCAGATTCAGAAGTTCCTCAAAGTGCTCCTTCCACCGCCCGATTACCTCCTCAGCTGAGGTCAACAGTGTCCCATCCTTACTGTACACAGCTTGGATGGTTCCCCGTTTCCCCCTCCTGAGGTGCCGGACGGTTTTCCAGAAGCACTTTGGTGCCGACCGAAAGTCCTTCTCCATGGCTGCTCCGAACTCCTCCCACACCCGCTGCTTTGCCTCCGTCACGGCAGTGGCTGCTGCTCTTCGGGCCCGTCGGTACCCTGCAACTGCCTCCGGAGACCTCCGAGATAACATATCCCGGAAGGCCTCCTTCTTCAGTCGGACGGCTTCCCTGACCACCGGTGTCCACCACGGTGTTCGAGGGTTGCCGCCCCTTGAGGCACCTAAGACCTTAAAACCACAGCTCACCACCGCAGCTTCAGCAATGGAAGCTTTGAACATCGCCCACTCGGGTTCAATGCCCCCAACCTCCACAGGGATGCCAGAAAAGCTCCGCCGGAGGTGTGAGTTGAAGATCTCTCGGACAGGGGCCTCCTCCAGACGTTCCCAGTTCACCCTCACTACCCGTTTGGGCTTACCAGGTCTGTCCAGAGTCTTCCCCCACCCTCTGACCCAACTCACCACCAGATGGTGATCAGTTGACAGCTCCGCCCCTCTCTTCACCCGAGTGTCCAAAACATGCGGCCTCAGATCAGACGATACGATTACAAAATCGATCATCGACCTTCGGCCTAGGGTGCTCTGGTACCACGTACACTTATGAGCATCCTTATGTTGGAACATGGTGTTTCGTTATGGACAGTACATGACTAGGACAGAAGTCCAATAACAAAAGGCCACTCGGGTTTAGATCAGGGAGGCCGTTCCTCCCAATCCCGCCACTCCAGGTGTCTCCATCGTTGCCCACGTTTTTTTTGTTGTGAATTTGATCACATCAGGCTTTAACGCGTGTTCCCTGAACGCAGCAGTAGAAAACCAGGACAACTCCTCCTCCTCTTCCTCCTCATCCTCCTCATCCTCCTCTTCATCCCTGTGCAGGGCCAGACGGAGAGAGACGGAGGGAGGAGTACAGGAAGCTGCTGTCACCGAACATCTGAACATGGGCGAGATCTAATAACACCATCAACCACAGCTTCTCTCTCTACTGTTAACCAACCTACTGCTATACCTGTATTATCATCATCTACCGGAGGAACTGAACCAGAGGAGTGAAGATGTCTCGGGGAGTGATCCAGCCCAGCCAGCAGAAGCTGGCAGAGAAGCTCACCATCCTCAACGACCGAGGAGTCGGGATGTTAACCAGAGTCTACAACATCAAGAAGGTCCGACCACACACACTCAGTTATATATAACCACATTATGATATTAATATATGGACGTTAATCTGCACCTGCAGCCCCCAGACCACCAGACCACCAAACCACCAGACCACCAGACCACCAAACCAGAGTCAACATGGAGACGGTGTGAAGCTAGCTGGCACTGACTGCTGCTCCATCGTTAGCTACTGATATTATGCAGATTAACCACCGATAATACTGTGATTTAAATCTGTTAAATACGCCTCAATTATCCAAAGTGGGTCCCCTTAGCATCCCTGGAAGCTAACAGCTAGCTTCCAGGGATGCTAACATCTCTGGAAGCTAACACTGCTAACATCACTGAATGCTAGCTGTTAGCTTCCAGAGATGTTAGCATCCTTGGAAGCTAGCTTGGATGCTAACATCCCTGGAAGCTAACAGTTAGCATCCAGGGATGTTAGCTTGGAAGCTAACAGCTAGCTTCTAAGGATGCTAACATCTCTGGATGCTAACATCCCTGGAAGCTAACAGCTAGCTTCCCTGGATGCTAACTTGAAAGCTAGCTTGGATGCTAACATCCCTGGATGCTAGCTTGGAAGCTAGCTTGGATGCTAACATCCCTGGAAGCTAGCACTGCTAGCCACTAGCTGTCGCGTTAGCTTGCGGTAAAGTGGAGCATCTGTTTTACGATGTTGGATGTTTTCAGTTGGACTAAATACACATGTAGACTTAATGTGGACAGTTTAGTAAATGAATCTCAGTTTAACTAAACCGTAACCCGTTAAACTGATCTCCCTGAGGTGAACCTAAAGGCCTGCAGCAGCGCTAGGAGCTAGCGGAGCTAACGGAGGTAATGGCAGCATTCGGGCGTCGTCTCTCCAGAAACCAAAACACAGCTGCAGTCTGATGCTAACAGCGATCAGCTCAAACCAAGCCAGCTGTATGTATACAGGTTCCTAGTGTCTTTACACCCTAGCTGGCTGATAGCTGCATTTAGTTTGCTAAATAGTAAGAACATGAAGCGAGCAGTTAAATGCTTTATTGTATGTTAATTTGTCGATTAATTTTTAATGAAGCTGGACAAAAATATCAACAAATACTCAGCACAACGCCAGAGTCCAGCATGAGGTCTATAAACTGCCCACTTTACTGACCAGCACTCAAAAACACAAATCATTTAGTGTATAATATACAAATATAACATAATAAACCCATGTGTGTGCCATAGCTTTATCTAGCAGGCCACTTTATGTGGAATCAGTTTTGAACTGCTCACTTAAATGATCAATTATTAGTTGTTTCAGCACAAATATATTTAGCATTTTAATGTATGCCTCTCTCAGTGACATTAACATGACATCTACTGCTTTATTGTGTGTCTCTTATTTGATTAATCATTAAAGAAGCTGGTCAAAAATATCAACAAATACTCGGCACAACACCAGAGTCCAGTATGATGACTAAAAAACGCCGAACACAAATAATTCAGTATATTATTTAAAAATAAAATCCATTTGTGTGCCCTAGCTTTATCTAGCAGGTCACTTTATGTGGACTCCATGACGAACTTCTCACCTAACCTCTTAAGCCCTAGGGGTGCTGGAAGGTGTGGTTCACCTAGACAGACATTCCCAAAATAAATCAGGACTAATTCCACAACTACCAGGTCTATATGCATGATCTTGGTCTCTATGGATAGGTAAGACCTCAGAGAATTCATCCCCAGTGTCAGTAACGTTGTGACTGTTACTATTCCTGAGTAAATTGTCATAAACCAAAGGAAAAATTTCCATTTTTATCCTCGCCTAAAATGTTTTCTAGATTAGACAATGGATAACACCATTATAGCAATGATGCCATGCACAGAGATGCCACTGAATTCATTCAGCAACTCCTCAACTACAACTGTGCCAAAGCAGATATAAATAACACAAAGCACATGGATTATACAAAGGTTTTAGTCAGGATAGGACCAGGAGGACTCTCCATTTGGCCACTCGGTACCCAAAGTGCGCCAAATGGGTTTTCTACCTCTTGAAAGGGAATCTGTCTTCAGCACAAATATATATATATATATATATATATATATATATATATAGCATTTTAATCTAAGCCCCTCTCAGTGACATTAACATGACATCTGGGTGCAATAGACATATTCATGTTAAATATAATACATGTATTGATGTTACAGAGTCTTAACTGTGTTGCTCAAGTGTTACACCAATGGTTTGTGTGTGGGAGGAAAAGAGTAGTGGGTCTGTTTGTGTGGGACGAGCCTTTGTGCCTGGGTATGTATGATGAATAAAAAAAGACAGAGAGGTCAGTCATGTCCTAACAAAGTTTTAGTTCAGAGTAGAAGTGTCTGAAAGTTCATACTGTTTCCTATTTGTTTACATTTGAGTTGTCTTATACCGTTCAGCAGTTATTTCTAAAGTACCAGGAATCATATTGATGGTCTGTTATCATCAGATAATTTGATTCTCAACAGATAATTAACAAAAAAAATTTTTACTTTACATGGTGAACACATCTGTATTTTTGTCCTCTGTGTGAGTTATAAAACAGTATGAGCAGTCAGACACTGAGATTTTGCTGCTGATTACTCTTCTTAGTACGCCCTTCCTTCCTTTCCTCCCTCCTTCCTTCCTTTTTCTTTCGGTCTGTCCCATCATCTTCATATCTATCCTGATCTGCCTCACCATAATAATAAGGCTTCTGAGTATATCCACCCTGAACTGCTGTTCATGTGTTTTTTTTTATGCTTTCTTTCACCTTGTGATATTAGAAAAGCATCTCCAGCATCCAATAATAACTTCATCCCAAAGCTAGAAATTAAAGAACCGGGACACTAATCTGATACAATCAATCTGGTACCAGTTTAATCTTTTTATTTCTGAAAATTGCCTGCTGAAGTGTAATTTATCATCAGCAGAGTAATTAATGAAAACACAGGTGACAGACTTGGTTGTCTTGTTTCTACCTTTTGGGAGAATTCATGCTCACTAACGGTAATATTATCATCTGAGATCACAGCAGTGTTCTTTTCCATTTTAAGCGCCCATTACACACCATTGGCTAGCTGCAGAAAACCTTAAAATCTGTTCCCTAAATTTTTTCCGTAACAGTCACCTCAATTAATCTTGGCTGAGTGGCATTAAAGTTTTTGTTTGCTGTGCTTATCTTCCAGCCAGTGGACCTTCTAACATCATATTTTGTCTTGCACACAGCGCTTACAGGGTATTTATGTTCCTTAACTTTGCTCACACTCAGGTAACACACATAATCTCCTAAACTAGTGTGCAGTTAGTTAAAAAATATAAAATTTATCATGAATACAATTATTTAAAAAAAAAAAAAAAAAAAAAATGCAAAGTCTCTGTGAAAGGAGTAGTTACACACAGTGAAATATTTTTAGCAACTAGACTAGATGTTCTCTAACCACCAGCAGTACCATCTACTGTAGCGTTGGATTAGGGCTGCAACTAACGATTATTTTCTTGATTAATCGGTTAGTTGTTTGGTCTATGAAATGTTAGAAAATGGTTTTACAACTAATCGTTTAGTCGTTGCAGCTTTACTTCAGATGTATCCACAGGATGGATGCAACAACATTAACACCTGTAAATTCTAATGCAGTTTGGTGTAAAAGCAACAGAAATCACCCTTGTTAAGCTTTTAAAAAAAAAAATGTTTATTATTATTATTGAAACTGAGAGAGATGTTAATGTTAGGCTGGAGCTTATTCTGCTTTGTTATGTCAGTTTACAATGATTTCAAAAGTACCATTAAGTGAAATAAACAGACTAGATAAATGGATAGATATATAGATGTAATTTATTGATCCCAAATTGGGAATTTATTTTATTACAGCAGCAGGTAATCCAGGCAATGCACAGGAACAGTAAATAAAATGTTCATATCAACACTAGAGATAAATATCTATAGAATACACAATATAAAGAATATATTAGAATACACTTTAGATATACCGAACTATTACAGCTGACATAAAAAAAATATAAACAGAATTATATACGACATACAATAGCAAAGTGTGCAAGTTATAATTTTTGTTTTAAAATAAAAAATTAAATGAAGTAGTAAACCGATGTACAAATTCAACATGTGCAGGAGCAAAACAATAGAGTACGTTGAGACAGAAACTATAGAGCTATTTTAAGTTATCTGTTAGACAGAGGTGAGGTGTTGTAAAGGGTATTTAACAGAGATTTATTTCCATTTGCTGAACACTCAGCAGGACTTATTCCACCTCTCTATGTCCAACCAGTACTATCTCCACTGTCCTGTTAAGTTTACAATACTAATTGTTTATTTTTTTGCTGATGCAGTGGTTTGTGTGAGATCAGGATTTTCTTCTTCTATTGGCTGTGTGGTGCCAACATTTCCTACTGCTTCATGCTGCACACTAACAGCAGCTGTTTTCTGATCAACAAAATCTGCTCTCTCTTCTTTTTTTCAAAGCTATGTAGCACTGTTTCTAAATGACATCAAACCTATTTTGACATTTCTCTACAGCAATTTCTCGACATGTTATACACCGATACCGACGACCTGGCAGATTTATGGGTCTGGCTCCACATAGATTTACATTATTAACCATCCAAGACTTGAGCAGCTCAAGATCAAACTTTTTCTTGACTCCAGGTGACTAAACCAAACCAAATCCCACTAAAAGTGCCATCACAGTACAGTACAGTACAATACAGTAGAAATACATGACTCATGTTGCTGCTATGTGTCCATATAACTATGACATGATAAATTCAAACATCAGAGCATCACCATCACTTGGGAGCGCTGCATTGTCAGTTACTAAGCAACCACCACGGAGACGAAATGTGGAGCAAATATTGCAGCCGGTGAAAACTACAGAGGCCAAACTTTGTCTTGTGTATTTGAGACGCTGACAGCCAGAGTGTTGGCCATATTATTATTAATATTATTATTATTATTATTATTATTATGATGTCAGCCCTCCCACACACTCTTAAATTGGATGTGTAGGTGGGGATGCTACACTTTGTGTCACTCTGAAGACGGCGTGTGTTGATATGATCACATGTCGGCGCAGCATGTGTTGTTTTTTGATGTGTTGGCTCTCCTTAACTGAACTCCCAGATGTGCAGAAAAACACCTGTATGAGAGCAGCTGTTTAAAGACGTGCATGTGTGTGTGTGTGTGTGTGTGTGTGTGTGTGAGCGAGTGAGTGTGTAGACCAGTGATCCAGCAGTTTGTCTGGGTGGGCTCTTTGTTTTGATTTCTTCTCTTCTTCTCTCCGTTCCAATGCTTCCCCCCTCTCCTATGCAGCAAGGACAAGTTTGGAAGGTTTGCAAAGTTTATCACCTTCCACTGATGAAACCCCACCCCCTTCACCCTTCCTCCCTTCCTCTTCCTCCCTTCCTCTTCCTCCTCTTCCTCCTCCTCCTCCTCCTGCTCCTGCTCCTCCTGCTCCTGGCTACCTGTACTGATCTGTTGGTCCTCTCCTTTGTGCCTCACTCCTCTTCATGTTTGAATCTGTAACGCTGAGAGTAAGGCTGGGCTCCATTCACTGTCAGTTTTACCAACCCTCAATACAAATTCATTTTCACATGCACATTGTTTTTCCGTGCTTTATTTGAGAAAAATAAAGCTTTTTTTCTTGTAGTGTGCCCCGTCGTTTACTAGTCTGCAAAGCAAAAGCCAAAACTAGATTTGTGAATACCAGAACTGTATAACAATTAAGTCTTCAAATATGGCATCTAAATATGCTAATTTGATCCACAGTAACTGACAAAATGAGTGCATATATTTTAGCGAGAGTGGCTCCAGTCTGACTCAAAGCCCTGAGACATGGTATTGATAGTTCCATGATGAATTTGATGATCACAAATATGGAAAATATTCATTCAAAATGTGTATCTATTTTGACGAACCATAGAAATGTTATGCATCGATGCATATAAATAATAAATAATAATAATAAATATATAATAATATAAGGGCTGTCAATCGATTTAGATATTTAATCGCAAATTAATTGCACATTTTTTATCTGTTCAAAATGTACCTTAAAGGTAGATTTGTCAAGTATTTAATACTCTTATCAACATGGGAGTGGACAAATATACTATAACCTAAAAATCACAAGTTGCGTTTATGCGTTAAAGAAATTAGTGGTGTTAAAACTAATTTGCATTAATGCGCTATTATCGCGTTAACTTTGACAGGCCTAGTAAAGTGTGATGTAAAAACAAAACTGCAATCTTCAAATGGTATTCCCACAAAATATTTCACATCACATTTTCTGAGAAATTGGAGTTAGCACGCGGTTGTTATATTATCAATTTACACAACGTAATTGTGTATCACGATATCTCAATATATGATTTAATTAAGATACGATTCCATTGAAAGATGATAAATTATCATATTGAATTATCGCCCACGCCTAAAAGTAACTTAATCGGTCAAATAAATGTAGAGGAGTAGTATAAAGTAGTAGAAAACGGAAATACTCAAGTAAAGTACAAGTACGTCAAAAGTTTTTTAGCACTAAGAGTAAATGTACTTGGTTACATTCTACCACTGTTTAATTGGCAGCCAATTTAGCACTTACATGCCAACAAGCTGTTTTTTAGATGCCGGTTTAATCCTTAAAAGTTTATTTTAAAGTATTCTGGTACAAAACAAGTACAGTAATGCAGACAAATGCAAGAGGATGAGTGAAGATTACCCGCCGCCAGCAGGCAGTCCAGGCAGTCAGCCAGCTCTTCGCACGCTGTAGTGGTTCTCTAATGGTTCTGTTGCTAATCACGTCAAACCATCCTTTCTTTGGAGCTCTTTTTCTTTCTTTTTTCAGCAGTTAATCCCTCCTTGTGAAAACGAGAGAGGAATGACAGACAAAAAAGTAATTCATCTCAGAGAGGACTGGTATGTTTTAGCGTGGTTTACGGGGACTCTGAAGGATCACTATAAAGGTGCCACGGGGTGTTGGAATATTTCATCCAGTAATTAGTAGCCGTAATTATTTTTCAGATGTAGGTTTCCCCCGGCCCGGTGCTATCTAGTCCAGAGTCCCCCGCCATATGTTCAGCCCTTTGAGAAGCTCAGCGACTAATTGCTACCCGGAGTGGAGGAACGATGGTGGAGGCAAGACTGAGGTCTGTTCTGGTATCCAGGCAACAGCTCCCTGACTCCTCCATGACCACCACTGATGCTCAGCTTATTCCCATGCCCTGTCCCTCCATTCACTGCGCCCTCTCCTTCCATCCATCCTTCCATCAGCCCCCCTAACCCCACCCGAAACCCAGCCAGCCAGCTTATTGCACTAGCAAACCACCAGCACTAATGAACAATGCCACGCCATGTAAATGTGATGCCAAGCAACTACTAGCCAGCTCTGTTCTTTACTGCCGAAAGTTAATTAATTAATAGTAGATGAGTTGAAGCTGCAGTGATGTGGCGGTATCTACAAAAAATAAGATAGTTGATACTAGTGTAGAAACAAGGTTTCTGCATGTTTTAGCCCATTAATTACAACTCATGTATAACTTAATCAACCAACCATTATCCAAAAGCACAGGTGTTTACATTGAATGCTTGTCAATGTGTTGTTAATTGCCTGTAAGTCATGTCACTGTCACCTGTAATGCAGTTCTGACATCAGACGAATGAAAATTAATAGAACGGACAATGTAGCAGGGTGGTCAGAGCGGCGGCCATTTTTATGTGTACCGATGCCATTGTGACCGTTGTAGCGTTCTAATGAGTGAAATTTAACAACTTAATGCTTCATCTACACACTCGTTTCACAGCGTAGGAAAGCACATTGCTATCGCTAGATGAGTGACAACTTTGTTCGGCTCATTTTCTGTAACCTGTGTAGCATTAAAGCATGGTGGAATTAGCAAGATAGCTAGAAGATGGCTGGCTAGTTAACTAGCTTGCTAATTCCGCCATTGGATCCAACGGTCCCTACGACTAGCTAACTAGCCAGCCATCCATTTACGAAGTTGCGGTCGTTCTCTTCCCGGCGAGCTGCGACGACACTTCACGGCCCCTCTGACTTGTGTTGTCACTATGACAAAAATCGCCATTTTCTTTTGTACTAGACAAATGACTACGGAAAAGAGTTCAATGTCTGTTCTACTCCTGTTCCACTTCTGTGTGAAAAATATTAGAAAATAATAATTAAAAGTCGATGTTGGTAACTTACCCACAAGTCCTGGATGTTGGAAGTTCCTACTGTCATTTGAACGCACCAACAAGTAAGTAAATAAACCAGTTAAGATATTTTATGGAGGGCATTTCTAGACAACCCGGTCTCTCACAAAATTACGTTCCCATGCAACTAAACTGCATAACCAAAATACGTTTTGGTTAAGGTCTCAGTTTTAAACATTTGATTATTGATGTAAATGAAAACAAAACAATACGAAAAAGCAACAAAACTACTGAGTTGGGCTTAATAAAAAAAAATCACGGTTTCGTTTAAAATGACTTAAAAACAAAATGTTTCACGCGGGATGCGAACACCTCACTCCTGAGGGAAAGTCCTGTGTTTGTTGGACCCATCCACCTCCCCTCCCGCATGCCCGCTAGTAGCGGACTTTCCCGCTTGTTATACCTGTTATTATTCAGTAATTCATTCACAGTCACTCGATATACTACATCACCTGCTCTGTGTGTCGCTCGTTGTACTACGTCGCTCGCTGACTTACAAAGATATTTCTGATACGTAAAAGACAAACGTAATCTGCGACAAAATATGTTTCCTTTCAAATGTTCAGTTTAGTTGAATGAATACGTAATTATTAGGAGACAGGTCTGTTCTAGAGCAAGCATCACAAATTAATGAAGACGGCATTAGATCAACAAATATATATGTTATCAGTGCAGTTCTGTCTGTAAAAGAAAGTTTTCAGACTCCAATTTAAAAACTTGTTGACCATCTTAATGTCTAAAAGAGAGCAAAAACAGTTTTTGAGTTTGGGCTAAAACATGGAAAGACTTTTTCTCAGTCCTTTTAGTCAGCATACCAATGTTATGAAATAACCAGACAGTGTTTTTTACTCTGCAGTTCCCCGGCGTGAGTCAAAGGGTAACTACATTATAGCGGCCACTGTAGAGACTAGTCTGTTGTTGTAGGGCGAGGCTAGTGGTGTGTTGTCATCAGAAGAACCACTGTGTTAGAAAAACAACAAGGCTTGTGCTTCTGCAACTGCATGGATTTAACAGTCACATCTTGATTCCTTGCTTCTCATTTTACAAAGTTAAAATCCAGTCTGCCTCTCACACACCTCAACAGATTTTCTTTGGCCCGTAGCTGTTGATTAAACGCACAATGGCGGCGACTTATGAGCATTGTCAGCTGTTGAAATTGAAAATCTGGTCAGGTGTGAGAGAAGTAGGCGCAAGGAATCAAGCTGAGACTCGAGGTCCAGTCTGTGTCATTGATGGGTATTGAAATCATGTTGGTGTTGTATGTTTTTATGTGTCAAACCCCCCCCCAAAGTGTCCCAAGTGTTTTGTGTGCGAGACCCTGCAGTAGTGGGTGTGTTTAAGACCCAGCTCTACAAGAGCTCAGCATGCCTGTTTCTGGTGTTGTTGTGCGTGAGCTAGCGTCAGCTAACAGAATAAACAGACAAACTGAACTGGGTTTTGGCTAGGTAGCTAGCATGATACATAGTGTTAAGTTGATTTTTCTCATGGGGTAGGCTATCCTTTTTCTTTCTTTTTTTAGGCTAATTTTTCTAGTGAATTAAACCTATTTTACACCTGCACCATTTTGCATCCCATGTTGAATTACAGCAGATGCAAAGTGGCAGCAGATGCTAGTTGATTTTACTCATGGAGAAGGCTAGCTTCTTTTTTTTGCAGCAGCAGATGCTAGTTGATTTTGCTCTTTGTGAAGGCTATCCTTTTTTTTTACCTGTCAGAATAATTTTTCTAGTGAATCAAACCTATTTTACACCTGCACCATTTTGCATCCCATATTGAATTATAGTAGATGCAAAGTGGCATCAGTTACTAGTTGATTTTGTTTGTGGCGTAGGCTGGCTTTTTTGCAGCAGCAGCAGATGCTAGTTGATTTTGCTTGTGGAGTAGGATTTTTTATTTTTATTTTTTACCTGTCAGGAAAATTTTTCGAGTGAATTAAACCTGTTTTACGCCTGCACCATTTTGCATCCTATGTTGAATTATAGCAGATGCAGAGTTGCAGCAGATGCTAGTTGATTTTTCTCGTTGGGTAGGCTATCGCTTTTTTTTTACCTGTCAGGATCATTTTTCTAGTGAATGAAACCTATTTTACACCTGCAATGCTTTTTTTTAAGGATACTTTTTCTAGTGAATTAGACCTATTTTACACCTGCACCATTTTGCATCCCTTGTTGAATTATTGCAGATGCAAGGTGGCATCAGATGCTAGTTGATTTTGCTCGTGGGGTAGGCTATCGTTTTTTTGTGGGGTTTTTAGGATAATTTTTCTAGTGAATTAAACCTAATTTACACCTCCACCATTTTGTGTCCCATGTTGAATTATAGCAGATGCAAAGTAGCAGCAGATGTTGATCCTCTTAAACGTGCAGTTAAACCAGCAACATCCACAGTAGTGGCTCTGATGTGATTCAGTGTCTTGCATTTGGGAACCACAACGCTAAACGTGACGACTAAAAACTCACGAAACATTTGACAGTAAAGTGAAAATCTCAGCTGCTACATGTCAACAAAAAGCAGCGTTTTCAGCCGGCGTTTCATCACGTTTTGATAGCCCGGTTATCCGTTAACCTTCTGTGCTTGTGTGAACTAGCATGTGCTGCTGTTTTGTGGTTTCATTTTGTACTGGCTGATGCTGGAAATGTTTCAGCGCCATGCAAACTGAAGTCCAGTTTTATGGTTGTGGTGATTATGTTCCTGCGGGTAGAAACATTACATATATAGCGTAGTGTTTTGTGTTTCATTTTTGGTAACTTCATTGTAATTTTTATGGCCTCTCTAAATGTGTGCTTCCACTTTTCTAAACCTTTAAACCCACGAGGAACTGAATCCTCAGAATGGTCGCTGACCTCTTCTAGGATCGCTCCTCTGTGTTGGCAGCCAACAAACTTTATACATCCACTCCGTTTATGGCACATGCATGGACCACATCTTCCTCACCATTCACTACTACACTACCCATAATGCATGAGCGCTGTTGCTTCCTGCCAGAGTCAGGGCTGTCAGGCAGATACTGATGAGGAGATGAGAATTATTAATAATGAGAAGGAAAAAGGTGCAGGTGGAGTGAAATAATTAAAATATTGCTGCCTAAAATAGGACTTTCTCTCTTTCTCTTGACTCTCTGTACTTAAGTTCTCCCTCTTTCTCTTCCTTTTGTTTTCTCTTGTTTCATTTAACCCCTTCTTCATTTTACCCGTCCATCACTCTGCCCGTCATGCAGTGGTACTAACCAGCGATGGCCCAAAGACACTTCAGTTTAAACTGAAACCCTCTCATTACCCGGGACTCTCTCAGTGGTTCTCATCCTCTCTGCTGTGGATGAAATTCCTGAATGATCAAAATGAGGCTAAATTAGTAGATACTTAAAAAAATCTTTCCACCAGACTTGAGCTGATGGTAATGAGGGCCAGCAAATACAACATGTAGAAAAACTAGTATTTGTATTTGAGATGAACATTTCAGTATCTGTGCTCGGCTCTCTGATGTCTCTCCACAGCTCAGCAGGTGAGAACCACTGATGAATTCAGATGAAGCTGGTTTATACAAACACGAAAACCACAGACCTCCAAACTTCATTCAGCAAAGTGGAAATCTGTCCTGTTGTTTGTTATTAAAACACTTTGAAATCTCCTTGTTTTGGTGTATCTAAATGGTAAATTAGACTGCACAGGTCACTTGCAATCAAGTTTGTGTGTGTTTGTTTTCATGTTTTGAATATAGGGATGTCACGATACTTCGGTACCAAGTCGAAGCCAAAATTCGGAAAAGGTAATGGTGCTCGTTTTTCTACAGTAGCGCAGGTACCGTCAGGGCTCGAGACTTAACGGCGTCCCGGGACGATAGAAACGTTCCCTGGTAATGCTCCAATAGCCGTGTTCCCATTCACGCATTTTTATTCGCATTTTGAAAATTATTTTATTATTATTTTAATATTAATAAAAATTCTGTTAATTTTGAAGATTTTTTTTGCCAAGTTGTTGGTGTACAATTTATTATTTTAATAATAAATAACAATTCAGTAAATTTATATCTATGTATTAATTTGTTACATTTTGTTTTACAAAGTTAGGAGAGCAATGTTTAAGTCAAGCCTGATGTTTCCTTACACATAACAGAATGATCCAGTCACTTCCACACAGTGAGGCATACAGCTTATTGATTAAACACTGGTATCGAATCGGTACTCGGTATCGGCCGATACCCAAAGCCCAGGTATCGGTATCGGGACTGAAAAAGTCGGATCGGTGCATACCTACATTTAACTCACGACTGATCAGCTGTTTCTGCTGTCGGCGTCTTCTTGGATATTCCCATAACGTGTAAATGCTTTCTTCGGACAACATCGAACATGACTAATACTAGCTAACATGAAAGAACAATTAAAAGCCGATTTGTTTTGTTTACGGTTCTCAACCTCTACTTCTTCTTCTACTCTGTTTACTGACGGATTACAGCCATGCATAGCCTATAGCGCCAACTTCTGACCAAACTACACTGTTTATTCGCACCAAACTAGTTGATGGAAACGCGTTTAATTTGCAATTTTGTTTTTCGACTTTTCAAAAGTTCTCTTAAAATTTACTTGACAATTGAATGGAAACACGGCTAATGTGAACAATAAATCCCAGTTGAAATCGTCAGGAGGAGAGCTAGTTAACGTTAGCTGTTAGCAGCACAGTCCTGCTTGGCTGAATAACGGAGCTAACAGCTAACGTACGGAGGTTGCATTGAGTTATATTATGATAAGTTCAGACTGTAAAAATGAGTGGACGAAGGTAAATTGTCAATATGATGTAATCTTGTAAAATGTAGTTTTTTGCAAGAAACTTGAGTCGGATCATCAGGACTAATAATAAATTTGCAAAAACCAGTCTGCGGACGGTAATAAAGAAGTGTATGTTGAAGTAGATGTGATTTATTGTTTTGTTTTTATCGAATTGGTATCGAGAATCGTGCTATATCACTGGTACTGGTATCGACTACTAAATTCCTGGTATTGTGACATCCCTATTTAAATATTCCTCTGGTCCAGAAACTTCCCCTAAATGTCAGTGATGTCAATATTTCATCCACCTGAACCCCCCCTCACATCCTGGACCGGGATAAACCAGCTTCCTCTGTTTCCCTGGTGATGACCACACATCTAACATGCCTGACCATGAGGAAAGAAAATGTTAGATTAGTAGTAATAAATGTTGACATGTAGAGTGTTTCAGTAGCAGCAGTGTATACTCACCATAGTTCTTGTTTTGTTTCTCCTCACCTCTTCTTCTCCTCTCACCTTTCCAGGCGTGTGGCGATCCCAAGGCTAAGCCCTCCTATCTCGTTGATAAGAACTTGGAGTCTGCGGTTAAATTTATTGTCAGGAAGTTCCCTGCTGTGGAGACGCGAAATAATAACGTAAGTTCGCCTGCATGTGTGTCTGCAATGTGTTTTTATGTTATAACGAGGAATGAAAGTGTCCGTTCACCGGTGTGATTGATTTAGCTTCTAAATGCACACACTTCAAATGTTGACTAGGTTTATTTTTCTGCACCTAGTACTTAGAAAGTTATCACATTTGAGTGGAAAATGTAAAAACAACAGCAGCTATTATTGATTATTTAGGGTTTCTGGACAATATTTGTCATTGTTTTGTGTTGTTAATTGATTTCTAATAATCGTGATTAATTTGCTATTTAATTGCGATTAAATATGTATTTTTTTATATTATTTTGTAGGGCTTTTTGCCTTTTATTTGACAGTGATAGTTATGAAGGGGAGAGAGGATGACATGCAGCAAAGGGCCGCTGCAGTAAGGACTGAGCCTCGGCACGTGGGGCGCATACATACTTTAATCGATTGACAGCCCTATCTAAAAGATAATTAAATAAAATGTAAAAAAAATACAATAATATAAATTATATAAATAATAACTTAACAGAGAAGATGGGCAATAAATCACATTTCTTTAGAAAATCCTGTAGTAAATTAAGTATATTTCTTATTGTTTATTATTTGGATAAATAATACATAACTCTTTCTAAATTTATTTCTGAAAGGTGGAAATGATGGACGAGACCTCGAGAATTTTATGGATGTGAAATCTCCCCAATAATATTAGTAAATTGACAGTCTGCAAAATGTTCTGGTCTTGGTTTCCGGATTAATTGAATGATGGTTTTAGTGTTAAAATAATCCTGTTTTGGCTGATTTGTGTTGTCAGTTCACTTTCAGTTTATACATACAAAATATCTTTAACAAGACTGAGGAAGTAGTATTACATAGCAAGAGGAATATTTAAACTAAATTCACTTTAGTATAATTTTAAGTGACTATGTATGTGTGTGTGTGTGTGTGTGTGTGTGTGTGTGTGTGTGTGTGTGTGTGTGTGTGTGTGTGTGTGTGTGTGTGTGTGTGTGTGTGTGTGTGTGTGTGTGTGTGTGTGTGTGTGTGTGTCAGTGAACTAAACGGAGTCATTCCTCATCAGATGTTTCTTTCAGCTTTACTCGTTAGCTTAGCTCGTAGCTTCTGGCTTATGTGTTTATGTCAAACTGTCATCCAAGCAAACTGCTGTGTGTGTGATTGTGATTGTTCGTGCGTGCGTGTTGTATGAGTGTGTGTGTGTGTGTGTGTGTGTGTGTGTGTGTGTGTGTGTGTGTGTGTGTGTGTGTGTGTGTGTATGTGTGATTGTGATTGTTCGTGCGTGCGTGTTGTATGAGTGTGTGTGTGTGTATTGTATGAGTGTGTAGCTAACTGCTTTATTCAGTATAACTGTGCAAAAATTGTCTCTTACGTTGTTTTTCTGCTTTGTTTCTGTGTTTGTTTGTGTTCTGCATGCTAAACTTGGCTTATTCCGGACTTGTGCTTTTTGGTAAGTTTTTGTATCTAAGTTTCTGTAACTTTTGTATTTTAGTTTAAGTTTTGTACATTTTTGTTTTTAAAGCTATTTTGGAGTGTGCTTTTGCGTTGCTCTACTTTCTCTCTGCTGGCAGTGTTTTTACTTTTTATCCTTCATCCACCTGGTTAACATCCACTGAGTGACTGTGTGGCTGGTTAACATCCACTGAGTGACTGTGGCTGGTTAACATCCACTGAGTGACTGTGTGGCTGGTTAACATCCACTGAGTGACTGTGTGGCTGGTTAACATCCACTGAGTGACTGTGTGGCTGGTTAACATCCACTGAGTGACTGTGTGGCTGGTTAACATCCACTGAGTGACTGTGTGGCTGGTTAACATCCACTGAGTGACTGTGGCTGGTTAACATCCACTGAGTGACTGTGGCTGGTTAACATCCACTGAGTGACTGTGTGGCTGGTTAACTACCTGGTTAATATCCACTGAGTAACTGTGTGGCTGGTTAACTACCAGGTTAACATCCACTGTGTGGCTGGTTAACTGCCTGGTTTGCTGGCTGGTTGACTGTTAGTTTGGTTAAAGGGCTTGATGACTGACTGGCTGTTAAAGTGACTGGTTGACTGCACTAAGGAGTGTTACATAAACCAATCTGTAACGTCCACCAGTTTGCTGTATTTGAACCGGCCAAGTTATGAAGAAAAGACATAAAAACCTCTCAAGATTTAAGAAAATATTTTCCCAATATCTTGACTTTTGGGTCGAGTAACAAAGGTCGTAGCTCCTTGGTGCAGCAGCAGTGTCACACACTCTTCACACTTTTTCACATTTCTTACACTTTTTCCCACTTAATCTCGTGCCGTTGCACTGGGTTAAAGTTATAGGTCTGACCTGGGTTGAATTTACATACAGGATGCTCTCTGTCATGTAAATATAAACTGCTTCTTAAGGCCTTTACACACAGGGGGGCGTGATGAATAAACAACACGAAAATGCGAAATACTCGCCTGCGAATGTTATATGTTTAGGGCTTTTATTGTGAAAGGTAAGAACGGAAACATGATTGTTTTTTTTTGTGATCAAATTTTATTGATTTTAAAAATATACATTGGAAATTATAAACAAAGAAAATTACATAATTCAAAACAAAATATTAATTGAAAAGAGAAATATATATAAATATATATATACATACTGCATATAAAATAAAAGATAAATAAATAAAATAAAGATAATTAAATTATTACTAATAATGATATATATTGGTTTTAAAGATATGCATTGGAAATTATAAACAGATAAAATTACATAATTCAAAACAAAGCATTAATTGAAATATATATATATATATATATATATCAAATAAAAGTTAAATTAAAAGTTATTTGATTAATTTAAAAGTTAAATTAATCAAATATTAACATTTTACTAATAATGATAATGATAATGTGATTTGTTGATGCTTTTTTTTTTCGACGGGTCGAACAAAGATATTGAGGTGTGAATTAATGACACGATTAAAACGTCCCCCCTCAGATGTGTAAAGGCCTTCACTAGCTAAAGATACTGCTTTCTACACGTGTTTTTATTCCCGCTTGTTAAAAGATTGATGTGACGATCTTTTAACAAGCTGAGCTTATTTTCAAGTTTTGAAAACACACAGCTGAACTTCTCCAGACCTCGAGAAGCACAGAAGAAGGTTTTTTTTTATCTTTTGATGCTTCGTTCACTGATTGAATTTCCTGTCTCACTTCTGTCTTTAAATGAAATCAACATATCGACCGTCTGGCTTTGCTTTGATAGTCAGATTTTACTTTGGTCAAACATTTTTATTCTCTCGTACGTTATTTGACGTTGATCTTCAAACACAGGCTACTTCATTCATTCATACCAAACAAAAAAATCGAATTAAGCAAATGAAAAGAGTAAATCTTAATTAAACATAACTGAATAATGTCACTACATCAGTGTGTCCCGACAAACATTTAAATGAGGGAAATGTTCTACCAAAATAAAATGACTTCATATAGATTTGCGTTTTTTAATCTCTCTCTGTATCTGGTTATCTGTGTGTCTCTCTGTTTCTGTTAATGAAAGAAAAGCTTCAGTATCACTGAGTTATTCAGCAACAGCATCTCATTTATATCAGTTAGCTGTTCATTTAGTCAAAATGAAGAGAAACTGTAATTAATTAGAACAAGATACGGTAAACTGTATTGATCCCTGAAGGGAATCACAGTAATTGGATTTTTTTAAGACAGAATAACAGATATGCAGATGTTTTTCACTCTAGTTTTTATAAATATATTTATATATATATATATAAGAGAAATGTATTTACAGACTTGGGTTAAACTCAGCCAGAGCTTTTATGAGAGTAAGTTTGTGATTTGTCGGCTCAGCGTTAAAACACAGAGAAACAACTTTTAAGGTACATAAAATACAAAAAGCCCTAAAGAGAGATGCAGTAAATGATAACAGATACTCTTTATTACCTCGGTCTCAGTAAACACGGTTTACTGACGTATATAAGTCATATTTATATAACTTTTTTTGTACGCCGCCGTGTTTACAGCAACAGCTGGCTCAGCTGCAGAAGGAGAAGTCAGAGATCCTGAAGAACCTGGCTCTCTACTATTTCACCTTTGTAGATGTCATGGAGTTCAAGGTAGGAAAACACACACTAACATTATTACACTGTGAAGGATTATATGGTGGTGATGATTCTAATGAAGGTATTTATATTCATCAACAGGATCATGTGTGTGAGCTGCTGAACACCATCGACGCCTGCCAGGTCTTCTTTGACATCGTAAGTACAAAACCCAAATGAGACGTTGACAAAAACGACACATCATTATTTTCTCCACTAAAAATGTCTTGTTTTTTTCCTGTCAGACGGTGAACTTTGACCTGACAAAGAACTACCTGGACCTGGTGGTGACGTACACCACTCTGATGACGATACTGTCTCGCATCGAGGAGAGGAAAGCCATCATCGGTCTGTACAACTACGCCCACGAGATGACGCACGGAGCCAGGTGACTGAAACACGGCCACGGCGGGACTTTAAAGCACTTTAATCACTACAAACGTGTAACAGTTCAAACGTCAAGCCATGGCCGTGGTCTCTGGTAACCGTGGTACTGTGTGTGTGTGTGTGTGTGTCGTAGTGACCGGGAGTACCCCAGGTTGGGCCAGATGATAGTGGATTACGAGAACCCGCTGAAGAAGCTGATGGAGGAGTTTGTTCCACATGGAAAGGTAGGAGAACTGAGTTAATATTCATTAGTGGTGTGGTCTATTCTTCTGTAAACACTGACTCTCTTTTTAAAGGTTTGATATGTGCTTTAAAATATCTAAAAACGACTAGATCTGTGTTATAAATGTTGTTGAGTTGTGTTCTAACATTATCTCAAATGTTTCCAACAATTTTCTAACCTGAGAAATCCGTAATTCTAATCAAGGTAACCCTTATCCCCTTTGCTCATGTGTCAGTGTTTTGATTGTCTCTCATAAATGTACTTTTTATCCAGTTTTAAGTCACATTTTTACGACACACGGGATGAAGGTTTTTAGTCATCAGACATCTGGATCTAAACTCATCAGAGAAACAAGCTGAGCAAATGTTAGAGGCAGATTTTTAACGTGAAGCTGCTCAATGCTTTTACCGGTTTTAATCAGAGGGTCGGTATGTTTTGAAGAGGAGACTTCTGTAGTAAAAACCTCCTGAACCATAAAGTGGTAACTATCCACAGTAGATCACAAGTCCGTATGATATCAAACTTGTTATAAGAAAAACATGTTTTATTTGCGAAGTCACAGAGAAGAACTACACTACCCACAATCCTAAAGTGTAACAGCGAGGTCTCTGATTTTAGTGGAGCTCGCTGTTAAATTGGAAACACGTACCGCACCTGTGAACAGCTAGTGAGGGTTCGTGCTCATACGTTCTGCTCCAGGATTTCAAACTGCTTTCCTGCTCTGTAGTGTGAGCTGAAGTATCAACCTAATTAAATAGAAAATAAAGTAATGTGGTGAAAGACTGATGCAATACATGGTGATCAACTAGAGTGCCAGAAAGCCAGATAGTTATATAATCATTTGGCTTACTGTATATGTCATCTGTAAATGTATTCCTCTCCTCTCTTTCCCTGCTGTCTCTCCCTCTTCATCCTGTCTTCCTTCCTGTCTCTCCTCCAGTCCCTGTCGGATGCGTTGATCAGTCTTCAGATGGTTTATCCTCGGAGGAATCTGTCTGCTGATCAGTGGAGGAACGCCCAGCTGCTCTCTCTCATCTCTGCTCCCTCCACCATGCTCAATCCTGCTCAGTCAGACACGGTCAGTATGAAACCTGTTAGCTTACATCTGCGATCAGCGGGGGACGGGAATGTAACGATACTAAACGAGAGAGTAAATTCATGATCGAAATATGTGACGATTCAAATCGATGAGATGAAAAATGGTCTTTTTAATCAATAGAGGGCGTTTTCTGCTTTTGACGTTGCTTGTTCGATGTCCTACATCACTAGCCGTATCAAGATGCAAAGACAATAGTGGCAGCAGGTGAAGATTTAGAAATCAAGGATGCGCCATCTATTTCAAATCGGAGGTGTGGCAGCATTTTGGGTTCCCTAACCCCCTAACTCTTTAATGAAATAAGATAACAGACGAGACAAACACTGCAATTATTGCAAAATACAAAATGAACACAAATATTCAATTTAGTTTTTTTGTTATTTAAGAGAAAAGACATTTGCAGTTTCAATTTTACAAAGAAAAGGAAATCTGCATTGTTTTGCAGAGTTTAGACCTCAGCAATGGATTCTTTAATTTAATAAAGAAAAGATAAGAGATGATAAGAATATAGATTTTTGTCTGAGAAATAAAGGAATCTTTTTCGGTCATGATTTGTCTTCAATCTCATTTTGTTAAACAAATTGTGAGGAAATCATATCGTGAGTTGTATCGGATCGTGACGGTATCTCTACAAGGGAAATATTATAAATCTAATGTCCAGAAAAAGCTTGTTTCAGTATTTAGTGATGAATAATTAAAACTCTATAACTGTAGTTTGAGCTTCAGCTTTACTGAGACATTTAATCCATTCACCTGATCTGTTCCGTCTGCTCGTCTTTCTAGATGCCGTGTGAATACCTGTCACTGGACGCTATGGAGAAGTGGATCGTTTGTAAGTAAAATTGTTTCCCTGTTAAATGTTTATTCTGGCTCATGAGTTTCACTCGGTATTGATCGGTACTTGGTATTGATCTCTCCGTTGTCTCTCCAGTTGGTTTCATCTTGTGTCACGCGGTGCTGAACAGCGACGCGGCGGCGTTGTCTCTGTGGAAACTGGCGCTGCAGAGCTCCACCTGCCTCTGTTTGTTCAGGGACGAAGTCTTCCACATCCACAAGGCTGCAGAGGATCTGTTCGTCAACATCAGAGGGTGAGAGCGATGTTATCACTTACATATCGTTGTCAGTAGAATACCTTTGATTTTTGGACATTATGAAGACGATTTGAAGACGTTTTCCAACAGCCGTACATTAAATCATATTCTCAGAAAACCACATCACAGTCGTGCATTCAGTATAATTCAATTGTTCGGTATGATTTTGCTCTTTTAATGCGTCCTCTCTGCTTCTGTGTTTTCCAGGTACAACAAACGCATCAATGACATCAGAGAGTGCAAAGAACAGGCCCTGTCTCACGCGTACGTATATCATCTTTTTACTAATCCCCTCAGTGGGATTTTCATCCAATCTTTCCTCTTTGTTCCTCACAAACACAAAACATATTTCACATTTTTATGATTTATTTCACTTCCCACATTCTCTGTTTTGATTTATGTTCCTGCTTCCCGTCTTTAACCATAATTTCAGCTCTTCCTCCGCCCTTTAGATCCTCTCTCTCTCTCAGGGAGTCTCACACAGAAGCATCACCTTCTTCTTTTCCTCTTTTAACCTCCCCTCTTTGTCTCATCTCTGCTTTTATCCTCACTTACTTACCCCGTCTTCCTCTTTCATCTTCTTTCTTCTGCCATCACTGTCATCTCCTCACTTTCATCCTCTTGCCAGATTGTCCTGAAAGTGTCAGAATACCGTTTAATCGTGATGCTTTTGTGTGTTTTGATGTTCTGACTTCCTCTCTTCCGTCTCTCTGCAGAGGCTCGATGCACCGAGAGAGACGCAAGTTCCTCCGATCGGCTCTGAAGGAGCTCGCCACCGTTTTAGCCGATCAGCCCGGACTACTGGGTCCTAAGGTATTACACAATACCACCTTAAACTGTCTTTATAAATCTATTTGAGAGACCAGCATAAAAAACATTTTTACAACAGTAAATATAAACAACATAAACAGATTAAAGGGATGGTTTGGGTGTTCTCAGTGCGGTTGTATGAGGTTCGTCTCCATATTCAGTTTATTTTGTGTGTATTCTGTTTGTGGAAACAGACAGGAGTACCAGCACGGGAGCAAAGCAATGTACTGCTGTGGACGGGGGCAGCAGCAAAACGGATTTTAGACACCTAAAAAAATCAATATCAGTTTAAGTGTACGATGTATTTAGAATATTTTCACCTCTTTACCTCGTTGTCAGACAGCCCTTTCTGACGGGGAACTGAAGCCGTTATCCATGCTCGCTTCAAAGCCACCAGACTCCATTCATAAAAAACAGTTTTACCTGCATTGATCGGTTAGTTTGTTAGTGTTATTGTGTGACTTTAGTTACTTCGGATTCACCAAAGTCCCACAATAACACTAACTAACTAACCGATCAAGGCAGCGGTAGACGAGCAGCTCCCGGGTTCTGAGAGGTAAAATTACAGTTTTTTTCAATGGAGTCTGGTGGCTTTGGGGAGAGCATAGAAGGACACAACAGCCTCCGTTCCCCTTTGGAAAGGGCTGTCTGATGGCAAGGTAAAGCGTCCACTTAAAAACTGATAGGATTTTAAACACCTAAAAAAATCAATGTCTGTTTCTCCAAACTCCATCTAATGTAGGTAATACACTGACTGGATAATTACCTCATACAAACCCACCTCAAAACACCTCAACTAACTGCACAAGAGTATACACAATATGCATAACACATTAGAAGTTCCTCTAACCAGATGGAGACCCTCATAAATGTGTAACAGAATATATTTGCTGAGCCAGACTGAACATATTGCATATTTGGTTCAGAGGCTGTGAGGAAGCGTTCGCTGCCAACTGCTGCTGGTCATTTATCTTGGAATTATGTATCTTGGGGAGTTTTTGACATTTCCATTTCCCCTTTTTTTTTTCTTCTCTACTTTCCCTCCATATTTCTCCGTTTCCGCCTCTTTCATTCCCGCTAGGCGTTGTTCGTGTTCATGGCGTTGTCGTTTGCCCGTGACGAGATCATCTGGCTGCTTCGACACGCCGACAACATCCAGAAGAAAAGCACAGACGACTTCATAGACAAGTACGCCAACGTGCACACCTGTTCACACCTACAGTAACATGATCATTGCATCCTTTGGCTTGTTTTCTCTTTGGCTGCTTTAGTCTCACATCTGTTGATGTATTTGTGTGTTACAGGCACATAGCAGAGTTGATCTTCTACATGGAGGAGCTCAGAGCTCACGTCAGGAAGTACGGTCCGGTGATGCAGCGGTACTACGTCCAGTACCTGTCTGGGTTTGATGCTGTGGTGCTGAATGAACTGGTGCAGGTATGAACACATGAACACACTCTGAATGCACACACTGAGCTCTGAAAATATACACACATATACTGTATACTCTGCATAAAATCTAAACACAGAACAGGATGCAGGGTTTCTACTAAACAACGTTATTGCCCACCATGTTGAATTCTATGATAATCTATGTGATATAACACATTGAAACATTAAAAGTAGAGACTGATAATTATAACTGGCAGCTGTCTTGAATACAGTTAATTAAAGCTTCCACCTCTTAATTTAAGTTTTGGAAACCTTACCTCTAAGAAAGACTATCTTCCTATAGGTACAGAGAATGTGTCTTATTTTGCATTGCTGGTTGAACACATGTTTTTCCACACTGCCCTTGTCTTTCTAACCAGTTTTCTATCCCGTGTTTATCTGATAGAACCTGTCTGTCTGTCCAGAGGACGAGTCTATAATCATGTCTTCATTTGTCAACACTATGACCTCTCTCAGCGTCAAACAAGGTAAACCGTTACTGCTTCAAAACATAGCGGAGGAGGAGGAGGATGATGACATGATGATAACAGATCTTCAGTCAGGAACGTTTTAATGGTAATATGTGTGATTATTTTGTGTTCCAGTGGAGGATGGAGAGGTGTTTGACTTCAGAGGAATGAGACTGGACTGGTTCAGACTGCAGGTGGGCTCACACATCTAGTGCTTTAATTACTTAAAAGACATTTATCTACAGTCTGTAATTTCCACTAAATGTTTTAAATGTTGCTTCTTTGTGGAATGAAGTGTAAAAGGAAAGAACGACACATCTGATAAAGCACTGTGTTCCTTTCTACAGGCCTACACCAGCGTCTCTAAAGCCAGTCTCGGTATCGCCGATCACAAGGAGCTCGGTAAGATGATGAACACCATCATCTTCCACACAAAGATGGTGGACTCTCTGGTGGAGATGCTGGTGGAGACGTCCGACCTGTCCATTTTCTGGTGAGACGCACTCTTCAGACATTTTAATATATTTGACCTTTATGAATTTTGTGTATATCCCTTATTTCATCTGTGTTTTTGTGGTTGCAGCTTCTACAGCCGTGCGTTTGAGAAGATGTTCCAGCAGTGTTTGGAGCTTCCCTCTCAGAGCCGACACTCCATCTGCTTCCCTCTGCTCTGCACACACTTCATGTCCTGCACACATGAGCTCTGTCCCGAGGAGGTAAACACACACATGTATATATAGATAGATACACTGTCTAGTGTTTTTTTTTTACTCGCATGTCTCATGCAACAGATACACTCATGTTAATCTATGCAGCTGTCTGCTCCGACTCGTGTCTCAGCTGCTTCTCACGGGTGTAACCGCGTCCTGAAGCATTTATTTACACTTCAAGTCTATTTTTTTCAACAACATGTACGTACACATGAGGTTGATAAGTTAGCTGTTAGCAAGCTACTGTAGTTAGCCTTAGCTAGTTAAGTGCATAGCCTTTATTTCTTGTATCCTCAGTTCGGCAGCTTATAAAAACTTAGTTATATGTTCTTTACCCTGTTGGTAGTTCACCCCACCATACAGCAGCTTTTAGGCATTTTTCTGTAGTTTGCTAGCAGACGAAAGGGACGAGGAGGAACCTTCATGTAATACAAAGTTAATGGAGGGCGATGAATTGTTTTCCCCTCTAGTGTGAGCAGGACTTACATGTGCTCTGTCTCTATACATCAGTGTTGATGAGGAATATCACAGGAAAACTGCACAGAAAGTCTGGCTGCTTCTGCCTGCTTTGTTGCAGTCGCTTTGAAATGCTCAGACTAGACGGACAGACAGTCGCTGCAGTGTCGCGTGAAGGCAGTCGTCACACGACACTGAAGACACTGACGGGATTATACTCACATTCATACAGATTAGAAACATGTAAAACAACAACAGTTGTTCATTGCTGTTAAATAATGTTACAATGATGACTTTCCTTTGTGACCTTGTGTGTGTTTTTCTTTTCTTCCTCCTCAGCGTCACCACATAGGAGATCGCAGCCTGTCGTTGTGTAACATGTTTCTGGATGAGATGGCCAAACAGGCCAGAAACCTCATCACTGACATCTGCACTGAACAATGTACACTCAGCGACCAGGTAACACACACACACACACACACACACACACACACACACACAGAGGCAGACAATTTAAAGGAATAGTTTGACATTTTGGGAGATTACTCCCACATGTAATCTCTTTCTTGCCGAGAGTTTAATGAGAAGATCGATACCTCTCTTATGTTTAGAGAGGCATTGATCTTCTCATCTAAATCTCCGCCGTTGAACTAATTATCACAAAGAAGAAGAAACTTAAAGGTGCTGGAAGATTTTTTATAATAGTACCAATGTTCTGATAAAGTCCTTAAAAGTTTTCTTATGCTAACAAACTTTCTAATGTTACAAGATTCTGCAGAAACTGGTCATTTGCATAATACGACACGCTGTCATGTTAATGTTGAGAGTCTTTAGTTGATGCGTGTAGTTCAAATCCTCTTAAATCGATCTCTATCTAGTTTCACTGAGAACATCAGCCCGGCCGTGAAGAATCGTTCCTTCCTCTCCTCTATCTCTTGTTCATCCCTTCCTGTCTTCTTCTTTCTCTCTCCGCCGTACGTCTGTCTGATCATCTTCTTCTACTCTTCTATTTCCAGCTGCTTCCGAAGCACTGTGCGAAGACCATCAGCCAGGCGGTGAACAAGAAGAGCAAGAAGGCGACGGGGAAGAAGGGCGAGCCGGAGAGAGAGAAACCGGGAGTGGAGAGCATGAGGAAGAACAGACTACTGGTCACCAAGTTAGTTCAATAATAATCTCCTCTTTCTCTCTTTATCTCCTTCTGTTCTTTGTGTCTCTTTGTTTCTGCTAATAACTCATTTCTATTGATTCTGTCTAGAGATGCACCCAGGCCTGGAATTTCATCCCTTTAGGGGCCACTTGGCCTTTGGTGTTGTCAATTTTTTGAGGGCACAAAGGCCAAATGTCAGGGCAGCAAATAAAACAATGATTTTAAGTCCACAGAAATAATGAATTTAACCTCAGGGTTAAGGATGATTTTATTTTTAATTCATAATTTAACTGTCAGTGAAATTAATAAATAAAAAATCTGTTTATTTCACACAATAATTTATTGGTATTCTCAACTTTCCAATATTTGTAACTTGTCTATTTCCTGCTTTGTTGTGCTGTAGCCTGCTGAAAAAATGAACACCCTTATTAATTTAATAGTTGACTCAGTTGATCTGATCGATTAGTTGTTGCACCTCTAAGTAACGCATATTTTTGTGGATTGGCTCTCATAACGGGTCGGGTGGGTGCCGGTTAGGGTTATCCTCGACCAAAGAAATTCTCAGTCGACTAACACTCGTACGATTTCGTCGACTAATCGATTAGTTGCCTGAGTTTCTCCACAAAGAATCACATAGAAGCACCACTTTAAATCTAGTGTTTACCAGAGATGTGCTCACAAGTTTCTTAGAAAGTCATTCAGCATGAAAAATGACTAATTGACTAAAGAAATCTTAGTCGACTAAAACAACCGATTAGTGGATTAATCGACTAAAAGAGGGCAACCCTACTTTTATTTTGAGAGTGAGAGAATGTCCTGTAACTTGTTGATTGAATTTCAATTTTGCATGAAATAAATGCTACAAAGATGTTTATGTATGTTGTCAATTATAGTTTTTTTAGAAAGAAAAAAAATCGGAAAACTGCCAAGAAAATCGGTACATCTCTAGTTCTGTCATAATTATTAATACTGTATTAATAGTCTTGTTTTTATAGTTGGTTTGGCTGCATTCATGCGTTCATGCAGTAGTGATGACAGCAGCTCTTTATCCTCGTATAACATATTATATAAACTATTACATATATCTACACCTCCTCCATTTTTAATATTCTCATGTTCTACTTTCTGTTTGTCTCTACTGTATCCTCCTGTTGCTGTAAAGACACAGATTATTAAAAGTCTCATCATATCTTATTGACCTTCTTCTTCTGTTTTCCTCCTCCAGTCTGGATAAACTCCACACGGCGTTATCTGAACTCTGCTTCTCCATCAACTACGTTCCCAACCTGGCGGTCTGGGAGCACACGTTCACACCGAGAGAGTATCTCACCTCGCACCTGGAGATCCGGTTCACCAAGTAAATACACAAACACACACTGATTAAATTATTGTCCAATTAAAATACAAAACAGACAGGTACCTAATTAACTAGTAGACATTTAAGCCTTCGATGAAGAGAAAGAGCATCATCATCGTTACAGACAGCCGTCAGTGAGCAGTGCGAAGGTCAGAGTCGGTGCTTTAAACATCTTTAAAAGCAGATTAATGGAGCACATTGGATCAAAGTGATTTGGAAAGGAAATGTGAGCACATCTGTAAGAGATTCACAGCAACACATAAGACGAGACTGAGACAGTTTATCCTCTGCAGGTTGTTGTGAGGTGTATTTACTGAACTGACCTCCATGTTAACGTCTGTGTCCAGGTCCATAGTGGGGATGACCATGTACAACCAGGCTACCCAGGAGATAGCCAAGCCCAGCGAGCTGCTGACCAGCGTGCGGGCCTACATGACGGTGCTTCAGTCCATAGAGAACTACGTCACCATCGACATCACCCGGGTCTTCAACAACGTCCTGCTGCAGCAGACGCAGCACCTGGACAGCCACGGGGAGCCCACCATCACCAGTCTCTACACTAACTGGTACGTTACCGTAACAATATATGATACAGTAATAGAAATGATTGGAATGATGAAATATCAGACAGTAAAGAGGAATGGATAAAGTAAGTTTCATAAAAACAAACATGGAATTTTGTATCGTATTTGTATTTGCACAGGCTGTGCCAGTATGACATTAGTAATCTAAAACGGTCGACTCTGTCAGACAGTTCTTCCTTCTGGGGGTTTGTGTTCGCAGATTGCCGGTTGTTAGAAACTCTTTAATCACAAACACCAATAAAACAAATTCCTCTCATTTATAGTGCTCTACAGAAGAAAGATCATTTTTATTGTTGCAGCTTAAAACAACTAAATACCAGACTTTGATTATTTGGGCACAGAAACTTGAGGATTGTTCTTCTTGTGTTTCTTGTTAAAGGATAAGTTCGGTATTTCTCAACCAGGACTCTATTTTCTCATGCTTGAGTCGAAGTGACTAAAGGGGAAACAATTTCTGAAATAGGTCCAGTATTGAGGGATAACGCTGTAACCGGCAGCCGCTAAACGAGCTGTGAGGGCAAGCGAGCAGCTCAATGTAACGTTACGTTCACTAAAAGTGTTTGTTTTGCCACTAACAGGCTCAGATTGTTATTATAGTGGAAAAACCCCACATACTGTACATACGCTAAAGTTGGTGGAAAAGGGGTATATGGTCCGCAACAAAGTTTTCTATCGAATGGCGTTTAGGAGAGCGGAGACGCCAAAAAAATGAAAACATATCAGTGCAAACAGACTTTGATGGAAGCCGAACAAAAGACAGGAAATAAATGTGCAGTATTGTCCAGGTGTCTTGTATCCATTCATATTCTCATGGAAATCCAACTACTTTCGCTAAACTATTGCCAAACAGTGCACTTTCTGGATTGCACACAACAAATTCCTTCATGGGAGGTGTTTGGATGGATACAAGACACTTGGATAATGCTGCTCAGGGATTTTCAGAAAGGTTTCTGGACGTTTTATAACTTTTTTGTTGTCTTTTGTTCGACCTCCATTGAAGTCTGTTTGCCCAGATATGCTCTCCTAAACGCCATTCAATGGAAAACTTTTTCTGGGACCATAGAGGGCCTATTAGGGAGGCGAGTATTATATACAATTAATGCTGTTTCTGGGTGAACTATTCCTTTAAGCAGCCGTTCACTGAACTTAGTGTTGTGATGATGGGATTTGCTCTTAGCACAGAAACTCCTACAGATATTAAAATCTCATTTATCAACATAATGATTTATTTACTAAATTCATTTGTGGTTTTAAAATTTGGGAAATGTTCCCAATCAAATGGAGGACTAAAACATGTAACCGATAACTGATACTGTGTGTGTGTGTGTGTGTGTGTGTAGGTATCTGGAGACGTTGCTCCGTCAGGTCAGCAACGGACACATCGCCTACTTCCCCGCCATGAAGGCCTTCGTCAACCTGCCTACAGAGAACGAGCTGACTTTCAACGCTGAGGAATACTCCGACATCTCCGGTACAAACTGTCTCATGTGTTCAACTTAATGTTGTCTCGGTTTGACACATTTTAGATTCTCTGCTAAAACAAATCTAAATCTGTTGTAGTAATTATTGTAATTACGTGTGTGTGTGTTCACAGAGATGCGTTCTCTGTCTGAGCTGTTGGGACCGTACGGGATGAAGTTCCTCAGTGAGAGTCTGATGTGGCACATCTCATCACAGGTCGCTGAGCTGAAGGTATTTAAACACACAATCACAGAGATTTACTCATACATACAAATATAATTTATCACAGGAACTACTGTCTAGACTTTGGTTATGACAGTTGAAATAATGCCTAATAAAGTCTCTTTCTTTACTGCTTTTGAAATGCCGATAACTGCTGAGCTAATCATCAATATGTGTTTCATTGATGAGCTACAAAGCAATGCAAATATAAAACATTATAACTGAATAAATATACAACAAATGAGAACTCTAAAATGACGACTAATGGTCTTGACATTAAGACTGGACCTGAATATTCGACTATTCACATATTCATTTGTTGGGTAGGTGTTCGGTTCTCAATTTTGGGATTCGGATATTCATTTTGTTGTTGTTTGTTTTTAACTCTTTGGGATTCCAAACATGCATAAAACACCAAACCTTTTGGAAAATGCTTTTTATTCAATAACAAACAACAATACTGTAGAATAACAGAAAGAGGAAAGCATTTAATTAAACCGAAAGACACGTTGTTGCAGCGTTGTGCTGTCATCTCAGCCGAGAACGGAAAAATGTCTGTCTGGTGAGTCGTGTCATGGAGACGAGCCAGAAAGGACTGAGCAGAAGCCTCCGGAGGCTGCAGTACGCACAGGCTAGCAGCTGAGCACTGCCGGAGAGGTGGTGAAGAATAGAAATAGAAAGGAGTAATCCTACAGTATAAACATGAAGTCAAAAATGATCTTTTAATTGAATGCAAACTGTTTGTCTCCTTGTAGAAACTGGTGGTGGAGAACATGGAGGTGTTGACCCAGATGAGGACGAGCTTCGACAAACCAGAACACATGGCCGCCCTCTTCAAGAAACTCACCTGTAAGCGCACACACACACACACACACCTGTATA
Organism: Sebastes umbrosus; assembly: GCF_015220745.1. NCBI lineage: Eukaryota > Metazoa > Chordata > Actinopteri > Perciformes > Sebastidae > Sebastes > Sebastes umbrosus. Next base: position 2,840,888 of record NC_051278.1, read on the forward strand.
CACACAGACCTGCTCAGCACCGTTTCACACGACTGCTACATTCTGATATTATGGCAGCTCTAAACTTGATGCCAGGTATACTGTGTGTTTGACAGCTAGTGTTTAACTACATTCACCTGTAACAACAGGAACCTACTGGATGTGCTGCCTTTACAACACGGAGCAAAGTTGTTGTTGCACCGAGAGGAATAAATAGTAAAAAGAGTGTGGAACACATGCCGACAACAACATCAGCAATGTGTCTCGTATGGTATCATGTCATTTATCGTGTATTTCACGCGTGTGTTTTCGTGACAAAGCGTGATTCTTCCTGGTGAAAGATCTCGTAGTGTGTGACCTCCTGTCGCCGGTCAGTCATGTAGTGTGAAAACCAGGACGACTTAAAGACTCCTTATTACAAGACACCAAGTTGTATAATGTGAACAGTACAGAGATCTGATGACTTTGAAAGTCGTGTAATGTGAACTCAACTTTAGCAGACTGGACTGAAAGGTAATTAGAAGTCAGTACAGACACTCAGCAGAGCACAACAACAAAAACCTGATACAATAAAACTTCATTTACTTGCAAATTAACTTTCCAAACTACTGAATTACTATTGATTGTGGTGTGATATATTAACTGCTGTTTACTGATTTGCCAACCAGTTTGTCAGGCTGTCAATTGAAGCTTAATTAACACATATATGTCTCTGTTGTTTGTGTTTGTTAGCCGTGGACAGTGTGTTGAAGAGAATGACCATCATTGGAGTGATCTTGTCCTTCCGCTCGCTGGCTCAGGAGGCTCTCAGAGATGTAAGACACACACACACACACACACACACACACACACACACACTACTGCTACCGCTCTACTAAGTTTGCCGTCCTGGCTCTACACATCTGTTCTGACTCCACCTTGGCCCATAAACTAAAACTTTAAAAAAAAGTAGATCAGCATATTTGACAGCTACATACAGAATACATGTTTGGAGAACTGTGTAGCGATGGCCATGTTAAATGTTTAATCTTTGCGCTCCTTTATGCCCGGTTCAGACTACACAATATCAGCCCGGTTATAGCCCGACACGGCCGTCGTAGGGTGTCGACTCGGATCGGGAACGATAAATGAGTGTCGTGTGCGACAATCGATCGTTTTATCTTGTGTAGTGTGTCATAGTACACGACAACTGAGGCCGCATCTGGGACGCCTCACGACGTCCCGACAGAAAGTCTAGCATGTTTGATTTTTTACAGCACACAGCTGTAAACAGAAGCACATGGCTACTTATTATGCAGAATGATGTCATCGGACCTATAGTTATATAGTTTTTGTAGTTCAATGTCAAGAAAGTTGACGGAAATTCATGCCGTCTTCTTTTTTCAGTTGTGATATATTAGAGCTAAAAAAAAAATAATTGTTCATTTTTATTTTATTTATATTAGTTTTTTGCACAGGCAATATTTCAGTTTGGTTTTAGAAAGATGTCGTTTTTATTTAGTTTACTAAAAGTATTTTTCACTACTTATTTTTGTTTTATTTAACAATAATAACCCTGATGATAGTGTATTTAAGTGCCACCAAATTTCAAACATCGGGGGCAAATCATCGGCCAAAAATTGCCCCGTAATTTTTTATTACTATTATTTTCTACCCTGCTTGCATGATTCTTGCAGTTTTTGGTTTGTACCCACGTGGTTGAATATTGTAAGTCGCTCTGGATAAAATCGTCGGCTAAATTAATATAATGTAATGTTGGTGGGTACAGTTGGAAAGTAACGTGTTGAAGAAACACATCTGTTCAAAATTCTTTACCATAAAAGCATAATAAATGTCACATTTTTTAATAATTGTTGCTGACGCTGCACCGCCGTCTCACCGGACCGCCTCTTGTCTCTTGTCTCTTTCTCTCTCTCCAGGTGTTGTCCTGTCATATTCCCTTCCTGGTCAGCTCAGTGGAGGATTTCAAGGACCACATTCCCAGAGAGACGGACATGAAGGTGAAACACACTTCTAGACTCATTAAATAACCTCTTAACCTGCTGTCAGTGTCAACGTCCCTCTCCTCATGCGTATGTATGAATGTTTCCAGGTGGCCATGAATGTCTACGAGCTGTCGTCAGCAGCAGGTTTACCCTGCGAGATCGACCCGGCTCTGGTGGTCGCTCTGTCCTCACAGAAAAGTGGTGAGACACAAACACAATAGTCATTTTCCACAGTAATAGATACACCAGTTAAACAGTTATGAAGCCAACGATGTTAAACATATTCCACGTCTGAAAAGATCTCATGTTTGTGTTTGTGCAGAGAACATCAGCCCAGAGGAGGAGTATAAGATCGCCTGTCTGCTGATGGTGTTTGTGGCGGTTTCCTTGCCGACGCTGGCCAGCAACGTGATGTCACAGTACAGCCCCGCCATAGAAGGTAAAGCATGCATTGTACTTGTACTTGTACTCGGTCTGAAAAAAATGGAATCGGTGCATCCCTAGTTTCTGATATTCACAGCTCAAACTACAGTATGTTTGCACTACAAATGGTATAATGTCATTTTGCATTATTGTTTTTCTTCCTTTTTATAATAAATAATGAAAATAAGGAGCTCTATGATCAGAGCCTGAGAGCAGCGCACACGTTGTAGGAAACATAATTTACTGCATCAATGATATGAGACTGTTCTGCATGTAAATGAGATCGACCTTGTGCCCTCAGATTGATTCATTTGTGTGCACAAGAGCGATATCATCATCATCATTATGTGCATTTTTTTATTATTTTTAAATTCAAAATAATCTTTAAAGGTCAGTTGCGACGTGTTTAACCTTATTTGTTGCACATATTTCAGTAAAAGAGATGTGTTCAGTTAAATAAACCTCCGTAGAGACGTAGTTAAATGAGGCTTTTGATGAGGTATCACTCAAGGATGAATTATCAAGACGTTGCCTCTTTAACAGCCTTGAAATGAGAGGCGCCATTGTTAATAAGGGACATTTGAGAGGGATAATGAGCTGTAATGGGCTCCACTATTGTTAGTATGCAGACTGCATGTTGGCCAGCGATTGGTTTTCCGACAGCACATCTCGAAACGTGGCGCCGGTGCAGCCACACCAACCGTCACACGTTTTATATTCACATTATGCTTCCTACACTCACACTTAACGGCGTTCATCTGTATGAAATACAAAGAAAAAGATAAATCCATATTTTCCCCGCTGGACTTCCAGGTTTTGTATTCTGGAGAATCTTCTTAAAGAGCCAGAAATTAAACGGAGTTAATTGATTTTCAGAGACAGATGATGTCTTCCTGTTCTGTTACTAACGGCGTGTGTTTGCTGCCCCCTACAGGCCACTGCAACAACATCCACTGCCTGGCCAAAGCCATCAACCAGATCGCTGCTGCTCTCTTCACCATCCACAAGGGGAGCATAGAGGACCGCCTCAAAGAGTTCCTGGCTGTAAGACAATTTCAGTTTTTTACTTTTTATCACCAACATATGATTATTTTTACAGAACATAATGCTGTCATGTTGAGCTGCCGCCTTGTCTGGAGGCCTCATGAAACTTTACAGCCACAAACTACAGACCTAGAGCATTCAGAGGATGGATGGATCAAACTAGAGACCTAGAGCATTCAGAGGATGGATGGATCAAACTAGAGACCTAGAGCATTCAGAGGATGGATGGATCAAACTAGAGACCTAGAGCATTCAGAGGATGGATGGATGGGTCAGACTAGAGACCTAGAGCATTCAGAGGATGGACGGATCAGACTAGAGACCTAGAGCATTCAGAGGATGGATGGATGGATCAGACTAGAGACCTAGAGCATTCAGAGGATGGATGGATCAGACTGGAGACCTAGAGCATTCAGAGGATGGATGACTTCTCTAGCTAGATTGACAACATTTTGCTGAAATTGTAGAAATTCACTTAAAACTTGTGTGTGTGTGTAGCTGGCCTCGTCCAGCCTGTTGAAGATCGGACAGGAGACGGACAAGATGACGACGCGCAACAGAGAGTCGGTCTACCTGCTGTTGGACATGGTGAGAAACTGTTAATGAGAATAAGAGTGATTACACAGAAACATAGACTGTGTAGCTGTCTGACGGTAAACCGGTGAAAATATTATAAATATAGAGTACACAGGAGTACGAGAATGACAGTATTAATATATTTATTATGAAATATTTACCATCTGGTGGTGAGTTGGGTCAGAGGGTGGGGGAAGACTCTGGACAGACCTGGTAAGCCCAAATGGTAAATGGATGGATGGATGGATGGATGGATGGATGGATGAAATATTTAAATGTAAACTTAAAACTAACCAATTCAGCCAGGTCTTTGATTAAGAATCGTTCATTATTTTATTCACTTATTTTATAGTATTTGAGTTGTAAAATTGTATTATATGTTATTTTATTAATCTCTTATTTTATTGTATTTATTTATTTGTATAATTTTATTCTATTTTATTAATCTAGTTTTTACTTCAGTTTTACTCCTATTACTGTTATTATAGCTTTTAATTCTTTTTTATTTATATATTTTTTTATCATTTTATTGGTATCAAATTGTTGAATTGTTTTGTCTTTTCTGTTGTTTTCCCGTCCCACACTTACGTCTTATTTTCGGCTTGTCAGTGTGAAGCACTTTGAACTGCACTGTTTGAAAGGTGCTATACGAACATTGATTGATTGATTATCTATCGGTGTGTCTGTTGTGTTTCAGATTGTGCAGGAGTCTCCCTTCCTGACCATGGACCTGCTGGAGTCCTGTTTCCCCTACGTCCTGCTGCGAAACGCCTACCACGCCGTCTATAAACAGAGCATCAGTGCTAACGCATAGACACACAATAGACACTTCGTCTACCATCAGAGCGCCGATGCTCGTATATATAGACACACACACACAGCAACAATAAACACACACTAACGGCATAAACTAAATACAAACTAAACACACTAAACTATGCCTACAATGCCTCAACGTACTATTCAGACAAAATAAAATCACTCTAACTACAGAACAAACGCACTAAACGCCAAAAGAACGTACAAAAAAACACACCCACAATTCAGTGCACCAAAACCCTAAATTCAATATGAACAGAAACACACACTAGCTGGATGAAGTTGGGGGATCAGTGTCTTTATTTTAATCATTGTACTTTTTCATGATGTTGCCAGGGACCATTACCATAGCAACTCGTAATATACCAGATGTTTGGTTGGTATAAAAGAACAAAAATATAAATATATAGTATATATATAGTTGACACTAAAATATTATTTTCTTTTTTCTTTTCTTTTTTTTTTCGATGAAAGATTTGAGATTTTTAGTGACAACTTCTATGTGGTGGATTTGGATGCTTATTTTGGGAATGCAATGAAAAATGATGTGATTTAGTTTTTTTTTCTTTTCCGGAGGAGGATTCCTGTTGATAATGAAAGACTTGTTGCTTGTTAATGTAAGTTTACACTTGTATACACACACTGACAGACATCCTGAGCAGATATATATACGACATACACACTAATCTCTCAACATTTCATAGTGAACACAAACACTCTCTCTCTTGTATAACATGGTGATGTTTTCTTTCTTTTTTCAAGCTAGTCGTAACTTGAACTTTTTTGTGGGTAAAGATATAATATCTGTATTCTACTTTGATGTGAAACTGAACTCGTCTGTTTTTAATGTTTATGTTTTTGTTATTTTTATGACGATTTGCCAAATGTGTTGACACTAAAAGTTGTGTATCAGGGCTTGGAAGTGGTTGGAGTGTTTGGGGTGTTAATAATGTTTGGACGATGGGGAAAACAAGGCGCCTGACTCTTCCGGCAGCTCGGTTAACAGAACGGGGGGTTTACACACAACCTTTTACAGCGGGAACAAACTTTAAATAAAGTACTGCAGTAATACTACGGTAGAGGCGTGGAGCAAATATTCCTCACAGCTGTTGTTAGTCAACTCTCTCTGATGGAGAGGGGAAGTCCCGCCCCTCTTGGTGGACCGCCATGGGACTTTATTTCAGATAAAATATGAACGGTAGTCAACGGCTATGGTCCCATGGTGGTCCACCAGAAGAGGCGGGACTTTGCCTCTCTATTAATGTCCAGTAGGTGCTACTCTTTGTTTATTTTTTTCTCCAGTGGTGTGTAAAGTATAAATGAACAAGCCGGTAATGCAAAATATAATTTATATGATCTCTTGCAGAATGGCTTCTGAAAAGAGGATTCATCTTCCATCGTCGAGGGAAATGTTTTTGCTTTTCTCCGTCAAATTTTTTACAGTTGCAGCCTTGTAGTGCTGTTCACCAACAGGCCCTACTGAAGCAGGAACAGTGCCTTGCTCAAAGGCACCTTGACAGCAGCTGTTGAGGGTCCACCACCTTAGATAAATGTCTTAGTGTTAGAGTTGTTCCGATACCAATATCGGAAATGCGTCCAATACTGACTAAAATTCAGTATCGGCGAGTACGTCAGTCTATGCACCGATACGATACCGTAATTTATTAACCCAGAAACTCAACATATTCAAATCAATTCTTCTTCTTCGCTCCAGAACAGTAGCCTTCACTTTGCTGTTGCCCTGGAGGTATCATGGCTGCCACTACTACTACTGTTTTAGAGCAGCGAAGGAGAACTGACTGCAGGTAGTTTGTCACATGACGATAGCAAACAACAACAGTGTGGTGCTAGAGGAGAGTGTAACGGTAGTCAGAGCGAGGGAAATTTCACAGAGGAAATTAACCCAGACATAACCCTAACGCTTCCGTTTGGAGGAGTGGCACTAGTGTTGCCAAGCTAAGTTGCCATTGGATCGGTACTCGGTATTGACCGATGCCGCAAGTTCAGGTATTTGATTCAGTATCAGGAAGGAAAAAAATGGTATCGGAACATCTCTTCTTTGTATTAGAGTTGTTCCGATATCAGTATTAGAAATGCGTCTGATGCTGCCTAATATTCGGTATCGGGTATTGGCAAGTACGCCAGTCTACGCACCGACACAATACCATTATTTATTAACCCAGAACTTGTTTAACCGGAAATCAGTTCAGGTATCGGTAAGGAATAAATGGTATCGGAACATCTCTACTTAGTATTAACTTTAACAGGAGCAATTAAAGCAACCAATTCCTCCACAGAGAAACAAGTGATTGACCGTAGCACTTCCACAAAAACCTGAAGCTGCAATAAGACAAAAAATAAATGTATATATCTACACTCTTGGTGATGTTTTCACTGGATTTGTAAACTGCGGTTCCTTCAATGAACTTTTCACGGGACCTTTTAGGACAGGTGGACGACTTTTACAGTGATTTATTTAGATTTTTTTTTGTCAAATCAAGGCGAAGGGCTTCATATCGAGACACAAACTCCCTTTATGCCGGCCCTCTGCTAATGTATCACTAACAACCAGGACGCTGTCTGGGAGCTCATACTGCACACTGTTTACCTAGCACTTAACATCTGGAAGCATGTAGCATCCATACAGGACATTACAGTAGATTACATGTCTTCTTTCTACTGTCAATAGTGTGCATTATGAGCAGGACAGATCCGTGGATGCATTTTGATGTGGAATGATTGCTGTTTTCTTTCTAACCTCTTCTTTTTTTCTGTCCCTGATTCCACCGTGTAACTTAAAAATGACATGAATAAAATAAACTTTAGGGCTGTGTGAGAGCTGAGCTGTGAGTGTGTGGCGCTGGTTCGTGCACGAGGCCTCGGCGAAGTGAAAACAGGTAAGTGACAACACTTCAGAATATAATTATTGTAATAAGAACCATCAGGTGACCTTTAAATAAGTCTATCCCTGTTTGTTCCTGTATAACAACAGACCGCTTACTCACTTAAACTTAAACTGAACTATTCCAAAACAAACATAATAATTATATACTACAAATATTAGATCTTGTTGGTTTTGTAATTAAATAATTTGTCAATACTTAACTTATTACAGTACAAATACCTTCCGGCTTCCAACGTCAAACACCGTTTGCTTGTAAAAACCTGGTTTTCCCTGGTGCATTACTTCAACTTAAAGTGTATATATACACTGTGTTACTTAATTGTCAAATATGTATTTTATTTTAGGCTTTAATTAAACAATTATTAGTATTTGTCCCATTATGTCAGAGAATTACAAAAACACTAACCTATGACTACAGTGTCCTACAGAAACCACCAGAGGGCACCCCAAGAAAACTAATAACATAATACTAGAAGGACGGATAAGTTGTGTTAAACTTAAACATTACAATAACCCACGTTACATATTCTATAATCTGTGTTTAAAAATCAATGCTGACATTTTATTGCTGTTAATGTGACAAACAAGATTACATATACAGAATAGAAAAAAAGATAAAACATGAATCCTTTTATCAGTTGATTCAATAAAAATACATTGAACTAATCTGATTTATAACCCCAAATTCAGTTTATTTAAAAAATGAGTCAAAAGCTGTGCTGATCAACTGTAAACAGATATTTCACTTTGCATATAACAACATCTGTAAAAGTAGTAAAACAGCCTGCGAAGACAATTAAATGGCAAATTCCATATTGTGAAACTCAAAATGTTAGAAAAACAAGAACCTATTATAAAGGTGTTCACCTTTATAATCAAATACAATCTTACAGACTCATAACATTAATGATAACCTCATCAATGTTAAAACGTCTGCAGTAAAAAAATGTCTGTACTATTGTGGTGTTTATTGCATTACATTTATTTCAATAATAGGTAATAGTAGGTATTCCAATACCTACAGTATATTTTACAGGTGTTACTGTCGTGTCAATCACCTGTGAATTCCTGATCACTCAGTGGACATTCTGAAAATTTGGGGACGAGGGAAACGACGCAGACGTTTAGCAACAGTCGCAGCCGCCATTTTGGACTGAAATGTCTTATTATATTTATAATATTTTATTGTTCAACACAGGCCATGTCAGTATAATATGACAATAAAATAGAAATAATTTTGTTTTACTTTTTATGTGGACATTTTACTGGTGTCTGCTAGTCGCTTTCAGTCCAGAATGGCGGAAGCGTAGCTCTGCTGCTGTGCGCTGACGTTGCAATAAAACCAACAATTGACTTTCACTTCTTGGCAATAAAACGTTCTTTGGTTATAGTGAAGTTGTAACGTATCACCTCATAGGTAATGTGTTGGTCCTGGATCAGGACCAGTACACAAAAACCTGCGTTATAACGGTGAGATGTGACGGTTACAGTCATTATTAGAAAGCAAGCTGGCAGTTAGCTTATAGAAAAAATAGAGTAGAAGAGACGTTGATCTGTTTTTTCGCTGTTATTTGATCAGTACAAAAGAGAATGGCGATTGTTGTTAATTGTTATGGTGACAACACACGTCAGGGAGATCGTAAAGTGTGGACACGGCTCGCCGGAAACTTGTCGTGGCGGGGATTTAGGTCGAGGAACTGACCCAAGCCACATCGCCCGCTGTTTGGCTCATTTTCTGTAACCAGCTAACTAGATAACTTCCACCATGCTTTCATGCTACACTGGTTACAGAAAATGAGCCACACAAAGTCGTCACTTATCTGGCGATAGCAATGTGCTTCCCTACGCTGTGATAAGAGCGAGTGGATTAAGCATTAAAGGTCCCATATCGTGCTCATTTTCTGGTTCATACTTGTATTTTGTGTTTCTAATAGAGCATGTTTACATGCTGTAATGTTAAAAAAAACTTTATTTTCCTCATCCTGTCTGCCTGAATATACCTGTATTTACCTGTATTTACTCTCTGTCTTTGATGGAATTGTAACAGAATTGCGTTGCTAAGCAACAGTTTGGGTCCATTTGTACCTCCTCTCAGCTGATGGCATTAACATACACTGCAACCAGGAATAAACTGGGACACATTTAAAATCTTTACGTTTAAATCTGTGTCAAGGGTCTAAATATATTTTTGTGACATCACAAATGGACAGAAATACTAACGGCTTGTTTAAAACGCACAGTTTCTGAATACAGGCTGCTGTGTTTCTCTGTATATTGAACGCTTTGATACTTTCACATTATTTATATAGCACTTAAACCTGCTTTATACTATAAAAGACGTGAAAATCTTACTTTTTTACAATATGGGACCTTTAAGATCTACAAGCCAAATGCCAACTACACGATCATCCGGACAAAGATAAGCTCGCTAATGTTACTCTAACGGAATACCAACAAAACGTCAGCTAACACTGCATATTTAATCTACCGGTATCTCGTAAAATGAAACCTGTAACGTTAGCCTACCTTTGTGTCTGACTGTAAACTATAGGCTATATACTACAATTTTGAATCTTATTTACTGTGCAGTGTTTTGTGTTATCTTTTGACATTTGTAGTAAACAGCCAGCGGACGGCACAATTAACCTTTATCCTACAAAAATGTCCGTCTTGCTGTCGGTGACATCACATTCCCTATTGATGTTAACTGTTGTGATGGCAGTGAGTTATCAGTCTGCTGCTTTGGTTAAAGGCCTGAAATCATACCTCCACCTTATTTATAAACTACTACAGGACAAACAAAGATAAATGTTATATATATTAGTGACGGTTTGTGTGGAGTCATGTTGAGCTGAATGAGTTAAAGTGAGCTGTTTCCAGTTCATTAAGAGTGAAGCTGCTGGTTTGACTCGTTTCTTTACCTTTTACTCTAATTAAACGTTAACTGCTGTCTCTCAATAAACTCTCCCACTGATCGATGTCTTGTCTTGCAGGTGCGACACTCATGATGGACGCCAGAGTCTGTTGGGTTTGTCCAGAGTATGTGCTGAGGTTTCCTCTCCTGGATCAGCCGTCCTGAAGGTTGGCTTCCTCCTCCTCCTCTTCCTCGGGTACGGCACTTTTCAGCTTACCTACACACACAAATTAACACCAATGAATGGATTACACACAAAACAAATGTTATTATCATGTATTGTTGTAGGTACTACACTTGAGATGGACGCCAGTGTCACGCTACCCCACCCGTACACCACCACCACCAGATTTAGAAATTGACAGGTAAAGTGATGACAATGAAAGAAACTAAAAATAAAGTGAAAGCAATATTGTAAATCTAAAATAACAAAGCCAGTTTTAACTTGCTATTTTGCTGTAATACCTGCCAATAACCATTCAAAATGTTAATATCAATTTAATTACTTTTCAAACAAAACGAATCAAACCTTATAAAACATGATAAACTTATCCTGAGTCACAGTATGTACTCAAATATGGAAGACAGAACCTGCCAAAATCAAAAATAAATTAATAAATAAATAAATGACTCGATGAATGAATAAATATGTCATTAAATATAGCAAAAATAATATTAAAAATAAATGTAGATAACGTAAATTAATATTTGTTTTAATTTGCTTATTTATTTATCTTATTAATTCCCTTATTTTTTTTACTCTTCTGTTTAATTTTCCCATTTATTTATTTATGTACATTTTTAGATTTTTATATTTATTTTTTATTTATTTTGGAATTTTTATTTTTTTATTTTTAAATGTATTTCTGCATTTATTTATTTATTTCTGCACAATTTTCCCTTTGCATTTCACCCCTTATTTATTCCCCCAAACTTAATTATTTATTTCTGTATTCTTTTCTTTTTACATTTCTTTATGCATTTCTGCCTCATTATGCAAATGAGGGAGCTGTGTGTCATCAAGGGGTCAGGGTGCATCACTGCTTCTGCTTATCAACTCTAGTCTTCATCCTCGATGATTTGATCAATTAATATTATTTTTGCTACATTTAATGACATATTTATTTATTTATCGAGTCATTTATTTATTTATTCATTTGTTTTTGTTTTGGGCAGGTTTCGTCCTCCATACTTAAACACTGTCATTAACTGAAATGGTTCAGGACGTTTACAAAATAAAACTAAGGCCCTGTAGGCAGCACAAAGTCCCTCTTATAAATCCTCCTTCCAGCTGCACGTTGGTCGCAGCATCAACAGGAAATACCTGCTAAATCCTTGAAGAAGAGCTGGAAACAGGCTGGGAAAAAAGAATTATATTTCTCTATGATGGAAAGCACGACATGAATAAAACAATTTAATCCAAAGTATTGAAAACACATGCGTAATGTGATCATAGGTCTGATGGAAAAAAACAAGATTACCAGCTATCATGGTGAATCCCATTCGTTTCTTTCCTCTCAGATCCACGTGATAAAAACACTGCAGAACAAGTCGACTCATTCACAAACACACAGATACACATCAGCTGTGAAACGCAGTAACAGGATGTTGATCTCCAAACAGTCGGGTCACACAGATGTGAGGAAGGCAGGAATTTAAAGCTATTTATTGCTGCGTAAATGGTGCACACAGACAAAACATCATGTCCTCTTACTTTAATCTTATACTCTAAATGTTTTAATCTCTTAATGGTTGTCCCAATCTCAAACTCTAACCCCGGTTGGTTTATATGTCACATTTTTTTAAGGTAACAATCAGAGTTTTACTACAATTCATTCGACTCCTACATGTTCTTCTTGTTTATTATTCCTCCACCGCTTTCACTAGTTCCACATTCTTCAACGTAGTAACTTTATTCAAACATCAAAATCGTCAACAAAATTAGGACATCGTTACTATTAGTTTTAGTGTTAAGATTAATCGCATGATTGTCCATAGTTAATTGATATTAATCGCAAATTAATCAAATATTTTTATCTGTTCAAAATGTACCTTAAAGGGAGATTTGTCAAGTATTTAATCCTCTTATCAACATGGGAGGTGACAAATATGCTGCTCTATGCAAAATGTATGTATATATTTGTCATTGGAAACTAATTAATAACACAAAACAATGACAGATATTGTCCAGAAACCCTCACAGGTACTGCATTTAGCATAAAAAAAATATGCTCAAGCATGCTCATGAGCTGCGCCTATATTTATGAAACAACAACACGAACCAGGAGTCCGAACCAGGACAATGTTAACATAGCCTGGCACTGATCCATCCAAACTTCATTCAGAAAACAAGCATTTTAAAAGTTGTTTGCTTGTTGTCTTGCAGACAGACTTGACAAAGCATGAATTTTTTCCAAATCAACATAATTATGTAGTTATTTCAGCATCATTTTGATCCATTTGTTTTAATTAAATCACAGCACAATCTGTTTATTTTGGGTTCATACCGCAGTAGCGACGTGGCTTGCTAGATACAGTCAGTGCGATGGCGCTGTATGTGAATATAGCTTGCCGCCGGGTGACGTTATGAACCCAGACACGACGGCATTCGGTTTTCTGACATATCTGGGACTTCCACAACATGTACAAAGCAGCAACAGTGGTTATTTCTTCCATGGTTGATGGAGGAAATAAAAGTTGATGAAAATTTGCTTCGCTTTATCTTAAAAATAGAAGATTTTAAACGATCTAGAAAGACTTTCCCTGAAGGATGAAGAAGACTCAAACATTCAGTAAATGTTTCAATATAATGCATCTTTATTCACAGCCATTTCTACACAAGCAAAACCTCACCGACGCCGCCTACCGTAATTTAAATTTAGACTGATTTAGTACATTTAACTGAAACCTCTGTGTGCGTGGAAGAGAGGAAGGAAACATACAGTATTTATGTGAAGCAGTGTGTTCGTGTTAGTTAGTGGGATCAGATGAACAGCAGTGAGTAAGAGGAGGGAAAGTTGGTTACTGAGAGACAAAGAGATGGAAGAGGGTGAAGGTGGCTATCGGGAGACGGAGTCGGGACTGGACGCTTCCTTTGTGTTGTCACGTGACAAATCTGAGAAAGAGGGGGAGAGCGAGGAAGGGGGGGGGGTGAAAGAGGATGGAAAGATCATGCAAAGCCACAAGAGAGGGAGAAGAGAGAGGAGTTAGTGCTGTTAGTAGTTAGATTTACAGCATATAGACTGTTATTATGGAACATATTAATAAGACTGGGTGTGTATGTGTTCGGCAGTGTTTATTTTTAAGAAATTGTAAATTTTAATGCCATGTATTTTGCATCTATGGTAGTTGTAGTGTACGGTGGGTTTATCAGCGGCCTGCAGCGGTTGATAAGAGCAGCTCAGGCGTAACAAAGAGACTAAAAAGCTCCTTAAAGCTGCAGAATTTGACAATCATTTGATTCAATGACTGTGTTTACATGCACATTAACATTCCACTTTTATTCCTAATATGATAATATTCCCTACTTCCGTGTAATAACGGAATAAGTACGGTCTTTAGTTGTACTGTAAATGTGACAAAATCAGATTTATTTTGTAGTATACTGCCGTTTAAAGAAGTGTGTACGTTTATCCGTCTTAAAAAACAGTTTACCCCCTGAACTGTTGCTCTCTGCCACTCCTCTCTCCTGATTGGCTGCTATCAGCAGACTCTCCTCATTCCCATTGGCTTCCTCTGGCCCATTGTGATTGGCCCACAGGGAGGCGTGGGCATAGAGCTGCGCTGTGATTGGGCTCATCTGGCCGTCTGTGTCACAGAGCCCCGCCCCCAGAAGGTGCTGCTCCACCCCCTGCTGAAGCTCTGAGGAGAGAAGTGCACCTCTAGTGGAGAGACTAGAGAACTACACACACGTCGCAAAAGTAGACGCCCGATTCGACTGTTATCAGCTCATTAAATGGGCATTATCAGTCGTTATCAGCCTCATAGATGTGGGTCAGTAGGGACCTACTATACCTACTACGTTGTAAAAGTGAAACTTAAAAGCAACACATTCTAACACGTTGTCAAACAGAATGAAACGTTACGTTTTGAACACAAACAGCTTGTTTAGGTTTAGGCAACAAAACCACTTAGTAAAGGTTCATCGTGTAGGATTTGGCGGCATCTAGTGGTGTGGTTGCAAAAATTATAACTGAAGCTTGAAACTGAACGAGAAAACTAGAAGACAAAACTGAAGGGTAACAAAACAGTTCAGTAGCTTTTCCTTACATCTTGTATTCAACATAAATCTCCCAGGAGCCTCGAGGGGACGACGTCTGAGAAGTCTGTCTCACCTGTAGGTGTTTAGCAGTTTGTTCAGGGAAGAAGGTTGATGTACTATAAAAAAAAAATTGTATGCTACCAAACTCCAATGTTCTTTCCGTGGTAACTATCCGTACTTCTCACTAAACCGTAAAATGGATCCAACCAAAAAGAGCCATAGATCTATTAACAATGCAAGTTTTTAAGGTAGTACTTTTCTTGTTAGTTCCTAGTTCCTCTCGAACCAGTTTTTTATTCAGTTTGAATCGTAGATGTCTGTCCAAACCCTGCATCATGAGCCTACAGAGAATTAATATTTACGTTAATGCTACCAAAGTCTGCTTAAAATTAACTTGAAAGGCCTTATAAGTTTAAATAAAAACAGCTTTTCGTCTTCAATGTGTGAGAATAATAAAACATAATCAGATTTAGAGTCGCAACAAACTAATCGATGAGTGATAATCGATTATTGGATAAAGTATTTTTTCATGCAAAAATGGCAGAGAATGCTGTTTTCAACTTCTCCTTTTCCTGCTTCCATCTGTTTTATATCATATTAAAGTGAATATCGTTTGGTTTTGGATGGACAAAACATTTAAAGACATGACCTTGGACTTTCAGAAACTGGGATGGACATTTTTTCATTATTTTCTGACGTTTTATAGACCAAACAGTTAATCGATTAATCTAGAAAATACTCGTTAGTTGCAGCTCTAATCAGATTAATAAACCAAAGACTTTATTTTCTGATCCTACGGTATGTAAATGTAAGCATCTGGTGCGTCGGCAGTTACTCACGAGGCTATTAGCTAACTGGTCTACACACACAGACACAAACACACGCACACACACACACACACACACACACACACTCAGACGGGATCAATAAAAGAAAAGCTTTTACTGTCTCCACTTCCTGGAACTCGGCGTTGCGTTCACTGCTAGAGGGCTCTGCAAACACACACAATATTATACACTATGTTTGTCTTTCTGTTTGCTTTGCCCTCAAAACCTGCACGGTTTCCTGCAGACTGAAGTAGAGTCCTCTGTCTCACGTACACACGTATGTGAAGTCTAATACACACTCTGTAGTGAATATGAAGGCCTCTCTAAACTGTTGTTGTAGCAGCGCGGCTTCCTCTGGACCCCGTAACCGTTTAATAATTGATTCAGTTCAGGAGATGATAACAAAATGACAACAACAAAAGTCTTTTAGAGATAAAAACCACCAGACAGGTGCTATGTTGACACACTGAGGATGAAAGCTGAGCAAATAAAGAAGATCACAACTGAGACAATACGCTTATCTTACATATCCTGCACACCCAAAAGTCTACTACCACTAATAAAATAATAATAGAGTCTTACAGGAATGAGTCATAAAACCCAGAAATGACTACGCATTTCCTGTTCCCTCATCTGGAGGTCAATGGGTTTTTAGTTAGATTTTAACGTTTTGTCCTACATAAAATCCATCAATAAATATCCTACTGGTGAATTTTGAAGCTTTTATGTGTCTTTAGTACACAGCTGTGTTGAATACTCGATTCTGATTGGTCAATCATGGCGTTCTGCGGTCTGGTATTTCTCTATAACAGACCATTGCTATGTATAACAGACCGTTGCTATGTATAACAGACCGTGTCTATGTATAACAGACCGTGTCTATGTATAACAGACCGTTGCTATGTATAACAGACCGTTGCTATGGGCACAGTTCAGATGTCGGACTCTGGCGGACCGTTTTTGTGTCAAAATATTGATTTCTTCAGTAAGTAGCCGTGTAATAAGCGGGATAATGTACAGCGAGCCGGTCATTGTTGTGGAAGAATCCCCTTCAGGGTGATGATAAGAGACCCCTCAGCTTTGCTTCTTTCACAACAATGACCGGCTTGCTGTACATTATCCCTTACATAAAAAGGCGGTTGCTAACAAGCGTCTAAATGAGACTACTAAACGTCATCGCGCCGACTCGTTCTCCTTTACAGCCTCGTTGTTTATACTCGTGCTCATGTGACCTCGGTGGTGTAGTTCATTAATAGCCTAACGTTAGCTTTTTACTTCTGGCGATTACATTACACAACAAAACGTGCAAGTACCATAAACGTTTGGCTCTTTGTCAAGGGAATCAGGGCAATGCTGACTTCCTGTTGGACTATACAAATATGTCATCCCTGAAGCACTCTACAATAACAGACTAAAAAACAGTAATATTAGTAACCATAAAACCAACCGTCTCCTCTGTTATCAGACGATCTGTGCTTCTGTTACGTGTTTTTGGTTGCAGAAATCAGCCTTATCAACATATCGAAGCCACTACATGGAGGATTATCATACTAAACTAAAACTGAAATAATCAGTGAAAATATTTGTATTAAACTGAAACTAATTAAAAACTATATCCTATAAGAAAAACTAAACTAAACTGAAAAAATTCATTTCAGTTTTTTTTTTTTATCTATAATATATCAAGAAAAAAAAGAGACGCCGTGAATTTCCATCAACTCTCGTGACATTAAACCACAGAAATGTATCAGATGTTCCAGGAGACGGCGCTACGCTGTAATTGCTTCACATCACCAAATTAACATGAAGATTAAACATTATGGCCAGTCCTACACAGTTCTCCAACCATGTATTTTGTATGTATATGTAGCTACATACTTCTGAGACAAACTAAAACTAGATATGTAAACCATCAGAAGTACCCGCCGTCCCACTGCCGTCCCAGCGCCACCATCACCATCCCCCGTCACCCTGCAGCTGAACCTACAGATCTGAGACTGACAAACACTGAAGACTAAAAGAAAAACAGAAGTGGGGGTAAAACCAGAAATAGCTGCAGATAACAGAGAGAAAGACAAAAAGCGTTCAATGAAACCAAACAAACAGAACTTCAACATATAGAGGAGCTGAAACTGAGAAGAGGAAGCAGCAGACGGGTGTGTTCACAGCTGCAAGAAACCCAGCAGAGCACGACTTTACAGAGCTTAAAGTACATAAAGTATCTTACTGAAGTATGATGTAATGTCAGAGGATTAATGGCTCTGAGCAAATATCATATATTCACGTACATTTACTGATTATTGAAAGATGTTTTCCAACAAGACGCTGATTGTTGTTCCGGTCACATCTTAAATCGGCTCTAACTGCATGTAACCTCTGAAGGACAGAAGATGCGTCTGTAGTTAATGAGCCAGAATTAAAAGATATTTAGCGTGAAAGACATGCAATGTTTTTATATAACGCACCATCAGTGGACAGATTATTCCCGTCTCCGTGCTCTCAGAGACCTTTTCACAGACATTTACTTTACAGACACTTATGCAACTGATTCTCGGTACGGTAAAAAACTGGCGTCATTTGCTGCAAATATTCTCATCTCTGCACCGTTTTATCCATTTTACTGTTAAAACAGCAAATTGCAGACGGACTTCTCAACTCTGTCTTCTACAAGATTACGTTCCCGTACAACTAAACTGTATCCTCAGTTAAGTTTTGAGGGAAACGTGTTTTCTCCCGGATTACAGTCACAGACCGATTTAAACACGTGGTTTACGTTGTAAATTGAAACAAAACAAAAAAACGTAACGAAACTACTTGGTTAGGTTTAGTAAAATAATAAAACATCACGGTTTGGCTTAAAGGCAGGATGGGCGATCTGGAGAAACTAGCAAGAGTAAACTAAATATTTAAAAATGATCCAGTGTGTTGCCAACTCTTTTCCAATGAAAGTAGCTCCAACATCTAGAGAGAAAGTCAGCAAGTCATCAACACTGACAATCCGTCCCTTCAGGCCTCCGTTCAAAGACACTCCCCTAGAATTATCATTATGAACGTGAACAACGAACATGACTACTGTCCACTCATTACATTTGGGCCGAGTGAAATGATTGGACCGGTTTATTCCAGTCCTCCGACAGCCACAGATACCGGATTTCTTCTTTATTTTTGTTAGAGCATTTGATTTATTGATTGCTGTCGGGATGTCCAGTGAAGCTTGGGACAGAATCATTCCTTTAGAAACGCTGTTTAAATAATTTGCTTATAGTAATGAAGTAGTCCGCTTACAGTGTTCATTTTGGGTCTTTTCATGCATGAAAACATTGGGAACAATGTTGTAAAACTATAGTTATGTTAAAGAGACTCTATGGAAGAATCAGAATCAGAGTCTGGTCGCTTGCGCTCGTGCTTGTGCTCGCACTACGTAGATGTGAACGAGCATTGTTGGTGTAAGCGGACTCCATTTCTAACCAAACGTTAGCTATGGTTGCACACTGTTAGCCCTGTAGCGAAGCTGAAAATAAAAGCACTCGCGAGCACGCATGACATCACATCTCTTGGATTTTCAAAAAAGCGGCCTGGATTTTTCACATTAAAGTCGACTGGCTGATAGAGAAAAAACAAGAATGTTGCAGAAGGTCTCATCTTTTAGGTGACTGTTGACTGTTGGTTTCACACGGGACATGAACAGCGGTCTCCTGGGTGAAAGTCTTGTTTGTTCGACCCGTCCATCACCCTGACCTCCTCCTTACGCAAACTTTTGTGAACTATCATTACAAACATACTCGTGATACGTCTAAAACAAACTCCACAACAGAATACTTTTCCTTCGACTGCAGTTTCGTTGTATGGGAACGTAGTTTTTTAGGAGACGGGGTTGACCTGAGATGCACCTCGTAAATGCTCCTCATAATCATCTCCTCGGGGGGAAATAGATTTCTTCCGCTCTGCCGTTCACTGAGCATCTTTTATTCATGTTCAGACTTTGTGCACATTTTGCAAAAATCACAGGAGACCCGGCTGAAAACGGTTTTGTTTACCTTTCATGGTGGGCGGGGCGAAGGTGCTCTGCTTCCTCTGAGAGGAGTCTGAAGCCTGCAGAACAGAAGAGATGAATAACGTTATAATCTGATTTAACACAGTACAGTAAACCACTCACACGTCATTTTAACAAGAATGATTTAAAGATATTATAAGCCAAGTAACGTACTTATAATATATAATGTAAAAACAATGGATCTGTTCAGTTACTTATAAATAAATATGAATATCCAACAGGAGACGTCGTCCTTCCTGATCTCATTATATCGACTCTCCAGACAAACCTTCATTTATCTGGCAGATTGTCCGTCTGTCTGCTTTGAACCTTTTAATCGCAAAAGATCTCAAGAAATGTGCGAGATACTAATATATTATTGTAAAACATTATTAACTTCAGAGTTTAATCAGCACAAGGCAAATATATTTTCCTCCTCTGAGAAATCAGTCTGATATTAAAAAGTTAAAAGTAAAATGTCAGAGTTTAGATAACATAGTCCACATTTTAAAAGAGATAATTATATACATTTTGTTATTTGTTGATTTTATATCAGATATATTTTATTAATACCCAGCAGGAAATTGAGGCGTTACAGTTGCTCTAATTATAACCATAAAGAAATGTAAGAAAATAGAAATAAAGGAGTGTTACATGTAAATTATGCATATAATGCTACAATATAAACCCAATATATGTAAAGAAATATAAGTACTAAAATTAAAACTAATGAAAATATAAGAAATATGTACAAATATTTGCATTAAGACATGCAATATATAAAATATAACCACAGTGCAAATAAGTAAATACAAAATGCTGAGAAGTGTGTTAATATAAAAGCCAGAACGGTATAAATAAGAGTATAACTTGACTGTACAGTATTACATAATGCAGTATTAATGACGGTATTGCACAGTGGAATTATTGCACAAATTATTTTACAGTTAAATCAGTATTGCACATGAGAATAATAATAAATGATGAGGTCGTAACAGTGTGAATATGAAACCTTAAATTAGAAGTTTATTCCCCGTCGCTCCTCTAAAGCAGCAGATTGTAAAACGTTTCTACAAACCTGTGAGTCTCCGCTGGCGTTGTTTTGATCTCCAACATCTGCAGAGAGAGATGAGACAGCAGCTTTGAGCTCTCTCTGCTTTTATTGATTTATCAGTAGATCATTTTTTATAACTTGGTGGCACATCGCCGCTTCCAAATCTGCACAACAGATGTTTTTTGAGCTCACAGATCATGAACAGTGTGAGAGGGTCTGTTTCTCAGTCTGATAGATGAAACCTCATCAGTCACGTCGGGCTTTAATATTATTTTTCCTCTTTCTCATTGAGGAAACTTGGCTGCGATTTCTGGCTTTCAGAATTTTATTCTGGAACAAAAGTGTATTAACTCCCTTTAACTCACTCTTTATATTCTTAATATTCTACTTTTTTTATTGTCAACAAATCCCACTAAGAGAGGAAAAAACAACTGTCAATACTTAGTAACTTCTTTTTTATTTTTTTTGCTGGTAAGTTTATTTAATTTTATTTAATTTTATTTAATTTTATTTATTTTTAATTGCAAATACAAAACAGCAGTGACTTTATTTTGCTGGTAATTTTATTTATTTTATTTATTTTTTTAATTGCAAAAACCAAAACAGCAGTGACTTTACAGGTGGTACAACAATGATAAGAACAGTTGGAGTAATACCTAAGAAATTACTAAGAAAAGGTGATGTACAGAGCTTCACATGATGCATAACAAACAAAACAAACATAACAAAAAGGATGAAATAATCATAATAGAAATAGTCATAATAATATTAATAACTTCTTAAATAAATTAATAATAATAAAAATAAGTAAGATTATAATACATATGTTTGAATATAAATAATTAGGTGGTAATAATAAGGAAGGAATTAAAAATAAATAAACTTCCTCAGCTTCTTTGTGGCTCTCAGCCTCAAGCCCATTGGTTCCTACTGAAGATGTAAATCTTTTAAAAATGTATAGTTTAATTTAAAGAAAAAAAAAGGTAAATAATCTCCTAAAACCGCTGGTCACTGTAGTTTTAATATATATCGTATTTTACAAACAGGAATAAATAGTGCATTTGTTGGGGACTATTTTCAGCGGCGTATTAATCCACATGTGGTGCTCTAGTGAGTGTTTGAGGGATTGAGTGAAAATAAACTTCAGTGAGGCTCCCAAATTCCTCTCAAGCTCAATGTTGATGTTTTCAATCTCAGCTGCTTCAAAACATCCACTGTCCACCTGTTTCTGGGGTAAATAAAACTAAATCAGAGGAAGTATCTTTAAGGAAAACCAAACATGATTCCCAGAGGTTTCCCTTAAATGTCCCTTAAAGTGGAATACTTACAGAAAATGTCAAACGTTATTTCTAGGGCTGTCAAAGTTTGGTAACGCTTGTGATTTTGAGGTTGTCGTGGGCTCAGTTTTAAAGCCAGAGTGAAGATCCTGGTATCATATGAAACTACAAAACCTGATTAATCCATCGGTACCAACCATGTCATACTAGCTTGTCGTGAAGGAGGTTAAATAACGCTCCAAATTTAATGCTACATTTTAGCGAGGAAAAACTGTCATGGCCATTTTCAAAGTGGTCCCTTGACCTCTGACCTACAGATCAGTGAATGTAAATGGGTTCTATGGGTACCCACGAGTCTCCCCTTCACAGACATGCCCACTTAATGATAATCACATGCAGTTTGGGGCAAGTCATAGTCAAGTCAGCACACTGACACACTGACAGCTGTTGTTGCCTGTTGGGCTGCAGTTTGCCATGTTATGATTGGAGCATATTGTTTTATGCTAAATGCAGTACCTGTGAGGGTTTCTGGATAATATCTGTCATTGTTTTGTGATATATACATACATTTGCAAGAGTATTAAATACTTGACAAATCTCCCCTTTAAGGTTCATTTTGAACAGATAAAAATGTGCGATTAATTTGTGATTAATCATGATTAAATAGTTTAATCGATTGACAGCACTAGTTATTTCAGTAAAATACTGAAAACATCTGCACTTCTTGTTCATGTTGATCTTCTTTGTTTTAAGGCTATGAAGGGTCACTTGTTTGTACAGCTGCCAGCTGGTTTCCACTCTACTGACTGATTGTCAGTGGGTATATTACTGAAAAATGTAAATAATGAAAATCTAAAAAAAAAAGTGTTTCTTGACCCAAATCATTGGGCCGAGAAAAAAATAAGCTCTATGGCAAACACTTGTTTATAATACTGATTGGTGTTTGCCTCCAGTCTTTCCTTTGTTCAGCCTTTAGTTATTACTGTGACGTAATCGTGACGTCATGCTGTAAGAAAGCGTCTTTACAACTATATTGGAACCTGCATCAAAAGAGCTGAGCTCACAAAGTGGCATCAGGCCGATTATTCAATCAGTCAGTTCCTGTGGAGAGAGATTTATAAGAGCTGAGAGCCGACACGCACGCACACACACACACACGCACGCACGCACGCACGCACGCACGCACACACACACACACACACACACACACACTTTAGGCATCCATCAGTCCGCTCTGAACACTGAGATCACTTTACAAAAGCTGCAGCACAAATCTAATAAAGGTTCCATTATATCTGCTGCCTTTCAGCTCTCTAACTCTCTCTCTCCCTCTCTCCTCAACTCCTCCTCTCTCTCCTCCTCTCCTCCTCTCCTCTCCTCTCTCTCCTCCTCTCCTCCTCTCCTCCACTCTCCTCCTCTCTCCTCCTCTCCTCCTCCTTCTCTCTCCTCCTCTTCTCCTCTCCTCCTCTCTCCTCCTCTCCTCCTCCTCCTCTCTTCTCTCTCCTCCTCTCCTCCTCTGTTCTCTCTCCTCCTCTCTCCTCCTCCTCCTCTCCTCCTCCTTCTCTCTCCTCCTCTTCTCCTCTCCTCCTCTCTCCTCCTCTCCTCCTCCTCCTCTCTTCTCTCTCCTCCTCTCCTCCTCTGTTCTCTCTCCTCCTCTCTCCTCTCTCACCTGCTCCAGGTTGTCTGTAGATCTGCAGAGTGGCCGGAGTCGGTCTTCTGCGACGGATCTGAGGTAAACACACAAACATATTATCAATAAATCTCTTGTTCTTGGTCAGACTTCCTTCAGCGCTCTGATCCAACACAGGTTTCACAATTCTACTGTTTATATTAAAACAGAAACCTTTAAGACTTTTTTGTCCCACAATGTTTAATTTACTGTAATCGCGATTAACTAAAAAATGTCCCAGTTAGTTTTTTAAAAAATACAAAATTCAGCTCATTTTCCAAATAAAAGTAAATTAAAATTACCAACTGGAGCTAATTGTCCCGCCGTAAATTTGTGGAAACTTAATTCATTAATAGTTCCTCTTAAAAATATAACTACCCACTTAAAGTTTGAGAGCCTATTTAACTTTTTATGTTTTTTAAAAGCACAACTTTCCCACAAACTGCACCGTAACAAGTGAAGAGATGTACTTTATGGTATATTTACTAAACCGACATCAACCGCTCAATTCTCTTTTATTTTCTGCCTCGTTCTTTTAAAATTCACGCTTTAAACGTATATTTTAAATTAATTTTCCTGACTTTCCTGTACAAAAATAAGTTTATTCAAGTGTACTATCAGTGTACTTCTTTTAAACTTAAAATAAAAGAGTATACTTTCAGTTTACTTTTTATGTACTTATCAGAGATATACTTAACAAAAGTATACTTAAGTATCCTTGGCTTATACCGACAAGTATACAGAAAAGTCTAAGTTTACTTGGCAAGTATACAGAAAAGTCAAGGTATACTTGGCTTATACTGAAAAGTATAATACATTTGGTACATTTGGCTAAGTACTATAAGTTCACTTAAAGAAAACTTGCAAGTATACTTGCAGTAAAAACTATTAAACCAGTAGTTTACAGAGAGTATACTTTAAAGTGTACTTTCATAAACTAGCTACGAAGTGGGCTACAAGTATATAACTAGTAAACTAACAGTATACCTATAAGTTCACTTGTAGTATAGTTCATATTATAGTTGCAGTACAAAATACAACTTGGATGTAAACTAGTTGTGTACTCAACGTTTACTACTCTTACATTTAAAGTGTATTTAAAGTATACTGTTATAAATCAGAAAGTGGGCCAATTTATTCCCAAGAAGTATTGAAGTAGTACAATTACAAGTATACTACTAGTACATTGATGTTAGTATACTACTTTCTGTGAGGGTTAACATGAGAAACAGGACCTGTAGTCGCAGTGATCGCACCACAATAACCAACGGACCCGATGTAAAAGTTTGATTTAACCTCTAATCGTTAAAGAAAGAGTTAACTGCGATTGTCTCTCAGCTCTCAGACGAAGAGAACAACACCGTCGCTCTGCAGGAATGTAAACGTTCATCACCATCCTGGACGCGAGATTCGGTTTACAAGATGGTATTCTCTCATAAAACCGTCGCTAAACTTTATCTAAACTTAACGCTGACGGTTTCCAACACAGAGGGGCTCGGATCTGTCTCTGTTCATTACCAGCTTCCTCACAAACGGTTTCCATCGACCGAAACGTTCATAAAGACGTCAGTAAAGTAAAGACCAAAAGCTTTACAGAGAGCAGGTGCCATTCAGAATCAGTTAAAAAAAGGTTACACGTTAAATACTCTTAGTCATCTGTGGTGTTTTGTACATTTAAGGAGTTAAATTGGTGAGTTTCTGTCACCTCGCTCCTCCAACTCAGCCGTTAGCAGAAAGCAGAACGTAGGTTACTAAAATAAGCTAATCAATAAGGTTATGAATAATGTGAACGCTAGCACTAGCTGAGTCAACGTTAGCTGTGATCAGTTTGGAAATAACTGAAAGAAGATGGGTTGTATGTTTACTCCTGTGTTCTGAGAGGTTAAATTACTGTTTTTGTGAATGGAGTCTGGTGGCTTTGGAGAGAGGCTTCAGTTCCCCATCAGCAGAAAAACATATTTTAGCCACCTAAAAAAAATCAACCTCACTTTAAGTGAACGCTATATTTAGAGTATTTTCACAGCTTTTCCTCCCCGTCAGACAGCCCTTTCCAGCAGGGAACTGAAGTCGTTATATCGCTCTTCAAAGCCACCAGACTCCATTCACAAAAACAGTAATTTTACCTCTCAGAACACGGGGAGTTGTTGGTCTACCGCTGCATCGATCGGTTAGTTTGTTTGTGTTATTGTGTGACTTTCGTACTCCTGTCTGCTTCTGCAAACTGGGAGCACGCTGACCGCCATCTAAGTTACTGTATGTGACGTTAATACACTGACTATAAGGATGTATATATACTGTACATGTAGCAGCGTCATCATGCAGAAACACTTGACTTTTTTTAGTTCTTTTTCTTTTTATTTGTGAATGTTTGGATTTGAATTCATCAGAAACATCACTGGGAAGCTACAGAACGACATAAAAACCTCAAAATATATAAATAATGAATCTGCCCTTGAGCAAAGATCAGTTTGTTAGAGATCCTGTTTTTCCCAGAATGCCTTTCAACACTCCCACCCGGGCGTGAACTCGTTGCAATCATCTGCAGATCATCCGAGACAGCATATATAAATTTAACTCCCATCATGTCACATGACCTTTCTGGTTGGTCACATTTACATCATCAGCTAATTGTGAAATAAACAAGGAACTTTATTTATGATTATTAATATTAAGAGTAAAGTTTTTATAATATTTGATTAAAAGACTGAAACTAACAGTAGATATTCCAGGAATACGAGATGAGTTTAGGGCGTTTTTCCCTTTTTAAATCTCTATAAACACACAAATGTAAACTCTTTGTCACATGCATATCGGCTCAAATACGACGGACCCGTTAAACACACATGCTGTCACTCAGATACACAAACAGCAATTCTCAATAGACCGACTTCTGCACACATACTGGTCTGCACCCACACAGAGAACATTCCAGATAACACAGAGGAGATCCATTCAGCCCTCACATGCATGAACCCACACACACACTCACTCACATATATTCACACACACACTCATATATATTCACACACACACTCACATATATTCACACGCACACTCACATACAGTACATCCAGATAGACTCACATGTTCAGCGGCCTGTGGGTCCAGCTGTCCCTGCAGCGGAGGTACAGCAAACTGGATCTTCTTGGGACTGCTGGGCTCCATTATTACTGACTGAGAGGTAGAAAGAAAGAAAGACAGACAGAAAGAGAGAGAGAGAGTGTGTGTGTTGTGTGTGTATGTATGTGTGTGCGTGTGTGTGTTGTGTGTGTGTGATGGAGGGAGGGAGTAGAGAGGGAAGGAGTGGTCTCCTCTCAGCCGTTAGGGTCCATTATCACTAACTGACAGACTTAGAGAGAGAAGAGAGAAGAGCAGCAGAGTCATTGCATCATTTTGCAAAAACATGCTCTCTGATGTAGAATGAAGTAGTTTAATAACGTCAGAAATGTGTTTTTTTAAATGTTTTAATGTTATTCTGCACTTTAACAACCAAAAAAGCAGCGGTGGAAGAAGTATTTAGATCCTTAACTGATGTTAAAGTACTAATACCTCACTGAAAATACTCTACAAGTAAAGGTTCTGCATTAAAACCTTACTTAAAGTAAAAGTATGTGAGTATTATCGGCTGATTACTTAAAGGGCAGATCCATTATTATTTTATTTATTTTATTTATTTTATTTATTTTATTTATTTTATTTATTTTATTTATTTTATTTATTTTATTTATTTATTTATTAAAAAACTTTTCCCGATTGACCTGACGAAGGTTTCTGCATGAGGACGCTGCTACATGTACAATATATATACATCCTTATAGTCAGTGTATTAACTACTATAAAGGTCGGAGCCTGCCAAAATAAAAAATAAATTAATAAATAAATAAATGACTCGATAAATAAATCAATAAATAAATGTAGCAAAATAATATAAAAAATAAGTGTAGCAAATAATTAATTGATAAATTGTGACATAAATCAATATTTCTGTTTTAATTTGCTTCTTTATTTATTAATTTATCTTTGTATTAATTCCCTTATTTATTTACTCTTCTGTTTAATTTTCCCTTTTATTTATTTATGTGTTTATTTATTTTATTATTTTTTAAATTTTTTTTAATTTATTTTTTAATTTTTTTATTTTTGCAGTTATTTTTTATGTATTTCATATTTATTTTTAAGTGTATGAATTTATTTCTGTATTTATTTATTTATGCTTAATTTTCCCCTTGCATTTCACCCCTTATTTATCCCCCAAACTTATTTATTTCTGTATTTTTTTCTTTATGTAATTCTGCCTCATTATGCAAATGAGGGGGCTGTCACTATATTTCTGTTTTAAGTTGCTTCTTTATTTAATCTTTGTATTAATTCTCTTATTTATTTACTCTTCTGTTTAATTTTCCATTTAATTTGTTTTTGTATTTATTTATTTATTATTATTTTTTACATTTATTTATTTATTTTTACATTTATTTTGAATTAATTAATTCATTAATTTTTACATTTATTTTGAATTAATTAATTAATTTATTTTGCTCTTATTTGAAATAAATGCTAGTGCTAGCATTGCAACTATGCGATCTTGCTGATGTTTAGCAGGTATATTGTTATGTTCACCTTCTTAGTTTAGTGTGTTAGCTCAGTTTCCTGTACATTTTATTTCCCAACATGATGCTGTTTCAAAGCCTTTATTTCTATATATATTTTTATTGGCCTGAGAGCGGCCCAATAAATGAACTGAATCTATAAAATCAGTCTATAAAATACCCTCAACATGTTCAGTTCAACGTAAACTCCCTGAGATTAATAAAACCGCTGAATTCCCAGAACAATAACAGAGGAGATGATGTCAGTGTTCATAATGGAAGCTACCGCCCTGAACTCACGTATATATAACGTTATTTCCAAACCATTTTACCGTAAGTTCTCAGATTTGTGAGCCTCTTGGGCGTCATAGAAAAATATATATATCCTGACGTGGAGATTCATGCGCACAGATTAATAAATTGAGATCAAGAATAAACTGTGTGTATAGTTTTAACAATCTACAATAATTAATAAACTATAAGGTGAAGAAAACATTTGGAAGAGCTCTCAGTGTTCATAATGGAGATGAAACTTTTACTACGGACCTAATAGAAAAGATCATTTCAACAAAACATGATTTATTATTTAATCTTTTATAAAAGTAAAACCACAGATTAAACTTTATCATGTGCAGCATAGAAACTGCTTATCTTAGTGTGGATCATCGCTTTTTTATGATATACCAAATCAACAATCTTCAGCAGCACCATATTTTATACATTTACTTTTCATCCCTTCTGCCCATTTTCTTTAGCTGTGACAGCCGCAACTGTGAAACTGTACATTAATGCATATTTGTAAATGTGTGTTCGTGCATTCAGAAAACAGACTGAGATAAAAAAGTTCACACACATTTACAAATAATAAATTCTATCTATGATAATACCGGCAGGTATCAGATGTCAGAGTTCACCTGAACGCAACTATAAAGAGTTTTTAAAATAGTCCTTTGTGCTTAACTGCACATCAATACCATAATATCACTATCAATAAAGCAGTTTCTAATTTCAAACTTTAAATCTCTGCAAGTTCATTTTCAGAGGAAATAAAAACATATTGTCAGTTTTTGCAGCATATGTTCTTAAAGAGATCTGCATTATGTGAGATTAACTAAAGAGATTTTCCATTTGACTATAAATGACATGCAAACAGACATTAGAGGCTAAGACAGACAGAAAGTTATGGAAAGAGACTTCTCCTCTGTGTGAATCTGTCATGTTCATTTTGTATTTTCTAACTCACAAACCTGCATCTTTTGCCACCAGTGACATCCATATGTGTATGTGTGTGTCTATATATGTGTGTGTTGGCAGTCGTAGTGGAAACAGTTTGTCCCAGTGGAGACATCTGGAGAGACTTACAGGCTACTGTAGGTGGAACAAACCACACACACATCATACAAAGAGCCTCTTTGTTTTTTATTCATGTAGCTGGTAGCGGTCCGTCTCTGCTCGGAGAAGGTGAGACTGAAAACTCTGTTGTTGGAGGCAAACAAGCACCTGTTTTTTATTCTCTTATCAATGTTTCTGTTGGATATACAAGTGACATTCTTTAAATATTTCCTCTCAGATTGTCATAAATCCTTGATAACATGATGAAGTGACGGCTTGTTGCAGTGGGGTTACTACAGAGTCAAGTTAGGTTAGGTTTCTTTAAGTTAAAAACCTGAGTGTTTTTGCCAGCCTGGTCTCGCTAAATGGCAAAGTCATTTTGCGTGCAGCAACGCTTAAGTTGCTTTTGGCGTGTCATGTGTACACCAAGTAGTCTGTACTGACTGCAACATGAACACATCTGCATGAATACGCTCTGCTCAGAGCTGGTGACGTAGAATATAAAGAGAGAAAGACTGCTGATGGAGGGAGGGGAGGGGAGGTGTTTGTTTCCCAAAGTGTTGTTGAGTTACATTTGTGATGTGTTTTCCGTACTTGATGTTGTTTACGTACGTATTTTACTTAGTTTACGTTCTTATTTTAAGCCCAACCGTGATGTTTTTCCTAAATTTAACAAAGTGGTTTTGTTGCCTAAACCTAACTACAGCCGTTACCGTAGTTTTGTTGCGTACAAATGACGCGCAAAAAGGCTAGAATGCGTTCTCAAGATCGGGTTGAATGCTCATACTTTCGAGGTTCTTGTGTAACAGTACTCGAACAACATTCAATGTGGCTGCTAAAGCTGTAAATTTAAGTAGTTGTTGTCATGACGAAGGTAGAATGTAACTAAGTACTAATACTGATATTGATTTATTTTTTAGGTTGTCTAAAATATGTTTTTCTGCTGCTCCCGTCCACAGCCGCTTCTCGACGGGGAACCAAAGCCGTTTTATCGCTCTCTTCAAAGCCACCAGACTCCATTCACAAAAACAGTAATTTTACCTCTCAGCGTGGGAGTATACGTACAACCCTGCTTCAAAACATCTGAACTAAACCTTTCAGTTATGTTCAAACTTAGCACAGCTACCGTTGACTCAGCTAGTGCTAGCGTTCACATTATTCATTATTGATTAGCTTACTTTGGTAACCTACATCACGGCTTTCTGCTAACAGCTGAGTGGGCGTTTCTATTTGGAAAAGAATGCAGATGAACCCGCCCTTTAATGTCAGTATAGCAAAACAAATGTAAAAATGAACAAGAGTTTAGAAACGAA
Organism: Sebastes umbrosus; assembly: GCF_015220745.1. NCBI lineage: Eukaryota > Metazoa > Chordata > Actinopteri > Perciformes > Sebastidae > Sebastes > Sebastes umbrosus. Next base: position 2,871,885 of record NC_051278.1, read on the forward strand.
GATGAGATTCACTTCAAAGTGCAGAACTTAAGTGTACGTTGGAGGCTCGTGTTCAATCACAAACATTTCATTAAACTCTTTAAACCTTTTCTTGTACATATTTAATGGGTCTGGTACGGGTACGGACTGTACCAGTACCAGTATGGTGGTTGCGTGGGTGCATGCAGATGTGTGTGGGGTGCACTGTTGGCCTGTAGGGGGGTGTAGAGCGTCGAGGGGTGAGGAACAGGAAGTGTGTGAGGAACAGGAAGTGTGTGAGGAACAGAACGTGTGTGCATGGATGGTGGTAACATTTGACCCTGAGCGGAGAGAGGACAACAGTGTTGAGCTCGTTGTTGCTGATATTGTTGTTGGTACGACAGCTGCTGTTGCCATTGTAACTCCGCCTGCTGCCACTGCAGCGGTTGTGGAGGCGTCACACCGTTGACTCCTTCTCCTCCTCCTCCTCCGTAACCTCCTCCTCCTCTTCCTCCTCCTCCTGTCGTCTCCTCCTCTCTCCCAGACAGCTGCTGTTGGACGATGTGGACACCGTCATCGTCGTGGTGGTTCTTGGACAACACCTGCAGGTGGAGCGTGGAGACGACTGTGTGAGGGCGGGGTAGCAGGGCCAGAGGGGTGAGGTGAGGAACGGGGGAGGAACATGTGACAACTGGAGCTCTTCGAGGCGCCTCCTCCTCCTCTCGTCGTCCGCCGCCATCTTTTCCTCCAGATCCGGCGTCTCCAGGTTCAGGTTCAGGATCCTCAAGTGTTTCTGGTAAATCCTCCTCAGAGCAGCTGCTGCTGCTGGAGCTGGACTCCGGCTCGGATTCCGAGTCCACCTCTGGTCCCGAGTCTCCGGCCTCTGAGCTGGACTCGCCGTCGCCCCCCCAGCGAGCCAGCATGCTCGCCTTGTGGTTGTAGCAGGCGGCGCAGCGAGTCAGATTAGACTGGAGAGAGAGAGAGTGAGACGGGTTAATCAGACAAACGGTCACCTGGGTAATTATTTATCTCTCTTCTTCTCCAGCGCAGTCGCACAGAAGTTCACGAAATAATCACGAAACTTTATGTATTGATTGGTGTACATGAATTTCACATATTTTTCGTGACGGTCAGCACAAAATAAATTCGTATGTAATCTACGTAATTGTGAACCGGGAAGTGTAAAGAGTGGTGAACGCCACTGTTCATGTCCCGTATGAAACCAGAAGTCAACGCTGATTTATTTGTCATGCAACTGACGTACTACGTACAGCACTTCTGGAGTTTTAACCCAAACCGTCATCTTTTCCTAAACCTAACTAAGTAGTTTTATTTTGAAAAAGCTGGAGCGGAAACTGACACGTGCGTCACGTGTTGCTTGACATTTTTAGTAAAACGCATAAAAAATACGTTGTTGAAAGTCGTGCTGAGTCACGAAAAAAAGGGAAATTCTTGTCTATGCACACGAATCAAATAGATTAAATTCCGTGACTATTACCGTGAGACCGTGTTGTCTTCTCTGGTTTTAGCGTCACCGCGGCGTGTCGAGCTGCATCAGGTCCTCAAACTAAAACAACTGATTACTTCAAGTTGTTTGTCAGCACACTAAAAAACGAAAGATGTTTTTAAAGGTGAAGTGTTTAGGATTTGGCGGCATCTAGCGGTGAGGTTGCAGTCTTGGAAAGGGAGTAGCGAGAGGTACTCAATCGGTTGCAATCTGCAACCACAACCATTAGATGCCTATGGCAAGCCGTTTTAACATTTAATGATATTATGCAAAGTTCTATTTTGCATTTGTTTTATGTTGTGGTGTCTGACACTTTAATGTATGTTTAAATGCTGCTGTCTTGGCCAGGTAAGAGATTCTTAATCTCAATGAGTACTACCTGGTTAAATAAAAAAAATAATAAAAAGATATCCGTAATTCAATTCTTCCTGGTCAAAAAGAACATTTCATATATCCACGATGACGTTCTAACCAGGAAAAATGACGTCACTGTTTCCATGCATGTGTGTTGGGCTTTCAGTTTGAGATATCTAGATTGCATTTTTGATATCTAGTTTGAACATTTTGGATATCTGCAATATAATTCTTACTATGAAGAACTTCCATTTCAGAGATCTACAATCAAATTATTAGTTTATCATTTTAATTTCAGATATCCAAAATGAAAAAAGCATTCCTGATTTACTTAATGTAATTTTTGAATATCCAAAATACATTGTGACTAAAATGCTATTTCAGATATCTGCAAGTAGAATTATTACTAGAAACAATGTAATTGCAGAAAGCAACCAATTAATTGTGGTTATCTGAGTGGAGAGGTCATTATTCATGTAGTCACAAGAGGTCAACGGTTAGGAAAAAGAAAATATAGTTTGTTTTCAGCATTTGAACATGAATCAGTGTGAGGACAACCTGAAACCAGACTGACCTCTGGTGGTTAAATCGGTTTCAAACAAGCTGATTAAACTGATTAATGTCACCTGTCAGGTCATTCAGTGACTCCAGGAAGCTCCTGAGTAACATCACTGAGAGGAGACGTTTTTTACAGTTTATCTAATGTATTATATTCTGATTTATTCTCCTACAGCTTCACGTCTGCTGTGTTAAAGTTACTTCTGGTCAGATGAGGAGCTGCAGGCGACGCCTGCGTCTGTTTGTGTAAAGCAACGACGTCCTCACACGTCCTCAAGGTAAGAATCATCTTTTACTGTGTGACAATAAAGCTCTAACTTACAGAAGTTAACCACAGAGCGAAGGTCAGGATGTTGTCTGTATCATGGGTTCATTAGTGTTCTATTAGTTATATTTCTTACACAACAGTCTGTGGATAAATCTCATTATTTTACTGTTTACAGAAGACTTTTCTCTTGATCTGTTTTATTGACCCAATTAGACAGAAAAAGAAAAAACAGTGAGTCGCCTTGATCCTTCTTTGGAGGACAGAACCTGCCAAAATCAAAAATAGATTAATAAATAAATAATAGTAATAATAATAATAATAATTAAATGTAGCAAAAATAATATTAATTATTATTACATTGAGTGATGTGAATAAATAAATAAATGCATAAATACATTTTAAAATAAATATACGATAAATTAAAAAATAAGTAAAAAATAAATAAATTAAAAATAAATGCAAAAATAAATTGTTACATTTAAAAATTAAAAAATAAATAAATACATAAATAAATATAAGAGAAAATTAAACAGAAGAGTAAATAAATAAGGGAATAACAGAAATATAGTGACAGCCCCCTCATTTGCATAATGAGGCAGAAATGCATAAAGAAATGTAAAAGAAAATGTCTGAAGAAAAGAAAACAGAAATAAATAAGTTTGGGGAAATAAATAAGGCGTGAAATGCAAAGGGAAAATCGTGCATAAATACATAAATGCATAAATACATAAATAAATACATACATTTAAAAATAAATAAATACATTTAAAGATTAATAAAATCAATTAAAAATAAATATAAAATAAATTCGAAAGTGCAAAAATAAAATGAATACATTAATTACAAATAAATGCAAAAATAAATTAATAAATAAAAATAAATAAATGCAAAAATAAATACATTTTAAAAATAATATAAATAAATAAATACATACATAAAAAAAGGGAAAATCCCAAATGTTTTTTTTGTTTTGTTTTTTACTGAAAAGACTAACTTTGAAGAATACTCAGCGTGTAAAACGTATTATATCAGTCACCTTTGGTTGTTTTGGACTGTCTTCATTGTGGTCCTCAGTGCATCCTGCAGACTGAAGTCCACCAGACTCGTCCTGTTCTTCCTCTTTCACTGCGTTCATCCCTCCCGTCTGTGAAATTACCTGTAGGCAAGACAAACATATACGTTTTATGACCAACTCTAAAAATTCAAACACTGCAAAGACCGGCTGAAGATAAGAAAAGAAGGAGATGTTACCTCTTTCATATATTCCTACGTGTCGTCTGAATCAGGCCCTCAGTTTTCTACAGGTTATACAGTAAATCATTATTTTATTTAGTGAAGACACCAGCAGCTGTTAAATGTCAACTTTTAATGAGCTTCATGGAAGAAAAACAACGAGGATGTGCTTATGAGATAATGCAGTGTGTTTTTTAAGCGGTTTATTTATCTTTTAAAATTAGGAACAATTTCTCAACACTGAATTTCACAGAATCAGAATCGGGTTTATTTCCAAGTAGGTTTTCATGTACAAGAAATTTGCTTTGGTGCAAAACATAAACATTATAAGTGAAAATTAATTTATTTTATTATAAAAATATTATTATAATAATATATAATAAATTATGTATTATTATTATATTTAATTTATTAAAAACAAAAGTAAGTAAACAAATTAAAAAACATAAATATCAAAGAAAATTACAATAAAAATACTATAAAAATGTAAAATATATCTGAATTAAAATAAAAGTTGTATAGAGGAAAATGAAAATGTGAAAAAAACGATGTAAAATGTGTACAATATCTGAATTAAAATGAAAGAGCTGTGCAGTTTTTTTTCTTTACCTCACAAAAACAAATCTAGACAGCAGACTGTATCACTATTATTTAAATTAACTTATGTGGTTGTTGTTTAAAAACACATTATTTAACCTTTAAAAGATCACACCAGTTGTTTTGTATGTTTTATTATAAATCGTGTTGATGCTTTTCAGATTAATCTGCATTTACAGCTGTTATGTTTACCATTATCTGACTCAGTTAAGTTTAATTTCCATATTATAATGAAAAAACAGGAAAAACGCAAGAATATGTGACTTATCATTTCTTAAATGTGTTTTTAAAAGTGTAGTATTTTAATAATGTAGTGTTATTTGCATGTGCTGCAGAGGGGTGGATGTTCACGGAGTTCTAACAACTAATTAGTCGACTGACCGAATCATTTTTAGTAATTTTTCAAGCAAAAATGCAGAGCTGCAACGATTAATCAATATTTGTCAACTATTAAATTAATCACTAACTATTTTGATAATCGATTAATCGGTCTGAGTCATTTTTAAAGAAAAAAAAAGTCTAAAGTCTTTGATTTCCAGCTTCTTAAATGTGAATATTTTCTGGTTTCTTTTTTCCAAAACGAGACAATTGAAGACATCGTCTTGGGCTTTAGGGAATAATTTAAGGATACCACGATGGGCATTTTATTAATTATTGACCTTTCATGGACTACAAGATTAATCAATAATAAAAAAATATTAGTTTCATCCCTGAACAACTGTAACATCACCTTTTTTTATAATCACAACGCTTTCTAATGTTTAATACTTTATAATATGAACACAGTAAAATTATGAATTTAGGGGAAAAAAGGTGTACTCACTCTTCTGTCGTCTCCTCATCAGGTCCAGGATGCAGCCGACTGTCACGTTGTGTTGACCTGCTTTTGTTAATGTAGATGAGGATTCCCACCCAGGTCAGTGCGTGTGGTTGTGAGATGACACAGTAGTTTCACTCTGAATTCATCGCTGTCAGACGGAAAGAAAACAGACGGCGGGGCGTCCACAGATAGACACACACACACAAACACACACACACCCCTTCAGTCAACACACCGCGGGATCATCCTCCAGGCCGCTACACAAACAAGAGCTCCCACATTACAGTCATAATTAGAGTCATATATATATATATATATTTTCTAGTTTCATATGATACCTAAAAATCACAAGTTGCGTTAATGCATTAAAGAAATTAGTGGCGTTAAAATTAATTTGCGTTAACGTTGACAGTCCTTATAAATGCCTCATACAACACCACGTCAAAAGACCTGAATTACAGCCTTAATAATAAAAAAAAACGTACACACAAAAAAACATGTTTAAATAAACAATGAAAACTCACTTCAGTTTAAAATATTATTTTTTAATTTATTTAGACAATGAAAACCACACACGGTACTTCGTGCAGAGACACTTAAGGCATGAAAATCTCTCCGCTGGTTTGTCCAAAAACTAAACAGGCTGTCATTAAAAAAACAAAACTATAGTAAAGAAAATATGATTCAGTTTTAATAATCAGCAGCTTAATTCAGTTATTTGTCCTCTAAACAAGAAGAAGAGTGTTGACTTAAAGGAATGGTTTGACATTTTAAATTTCTTATTTGAGCAGATTGGAACTCTCATGTGTGTTAGCTTAGCTTAGCATAAAGACTGGAAACAGAGGGAAACTGCTAGCCTGACTCTGAACAAAGGTAACACAACTACCAGCACGTCTAACGGTGCGTTCACACCAAGCGGGAAGCGAACTTTTCGCATGGCGGGATTTCATACAAAGTTGATGCAAAGAGGCAAATAGATGCAAATTTGATCTTCTAACTCTGCAAAATGTTAAAATATTCCTTTTAAAGATGCCGTTTGTCCAACATTAAATCATTATGAACTTCCAAATCAATCAAATTCACAAACTTGAGCGTTCACATCTTAAAAATTTGCAGAAAAATCTTATTTGGGGATAATTTTTTTATTACAAATGCTAATTCTAAATAATTGTATTTTGATCTATTCTTCGTTTTGTAGTTTTAAAATATGTCTTGTTTAATTTTCATTAATCAATTTAAATGTTCTTAAGTGCTTCAACTATAAAAATCCATCTCATATTTAAATCATAAATAAAATAATCTGATAGGCAAGAAAAAAAAAAGAAAACAAATATAAACAATCATTTAAAGATAAAATAAAAAAACTACCATGCTGTTATAAATAATTATAAAATCACAAGTTATTCGACATCAGAAGCCAACATGCGCAAAAATAATAATTAAAACTGCAGTGGCTGAACTCTTGATGTTGTTTTACTGGAGAAACTTTTCTTCTCAGCGTTTAAAGAAATTCAAGAAAACGTTGTGTTCATAACAAAATACTGAGCACACATTCAGGTGAAAGTAACACGTTTTAAATACCGTTACACACATTATAAGGCTGCTGCTGCAACTCCAACACACCTCTTCAAACAATAAGACTAGAAATAAACATTAATATCGGTTTCACAATCATCATTATCCACCACAGTACCTTCGACACTTTATTTCAGAGAAATAACGTTTGAAAAAAAGGACTTTTTTTAAGTTTAAAGTGCAAAACAACCACAGCTACACACTGAAAAATTACTGTTTGGTGTAATTTAATACATTTCCTGCTCTCTAATAACTGTTTGAATGTGAAAATACCTGATTGGTGGAGAGATTTAATATTTTAAAACTGACTTTTAGGAAGTTTCGACAGCTGTCTGGACGTAATTCATCAAAGAAATATGTTTTTAATTCACAGATTAATAATAGTAAAGTGTCATAAAATGTAAATACAGACGCGCTGTAGCATCAAATGTGTTTTTTGGGCTGTTTGTAAAGGAGTGAACTGTCCCCTAAAGTGTTTACAGATGGAGGTTTTCCACTGAAATCCTACCACAGTACATCTATGTCCGTCAGAAACAGGAACAGGATCAGGATCAGGATCAGTGTAGTTTCTCGTAACAGTGGATCGTCATAATTTGTTTACTTTGAGTGAGTTCAGATCACGTCTTCTGTACGTGTTTAAACAGCAAACTAGGGCACAAGTCTTAAAAGTGGAGCCAGTCTGGAGATAGAAGTAAACTAAACACCTAGTTTCCGTGCCTCAGGCTCTGACTGCTTTACCTTGCAGCTAATTAGCTGGATTAGTGTTGTCAGACTCCTATTTACAGATAGTTCAGGTGTTTCTCAGTGGGGTTGTATAAGGTACTTCTCCACAGTCAGTGTATTACTACAGTAGGTGGAGTTTGGAGTCACCTTAAATAATCAATATCAGTTTAAGTGTACTCTATATTTAGAATATTGTCACTGCTTTACCTCGCCGTCAGAAAGAAAGACAGGGTTCTGAAGCTTTATCTATGCTCTCCACAAAGCAACCAGACTCCATTGGAAAAACATTTTACTTCGCAGAACACAGGAGTTGCTGGTCTACCGCTGCCTCGATCGGTTAGTTTGTTTGTGTTATTATTAGGGCTGTCAATCGATTTTTTATCTGTTCAAAATGTACCTTTTAAAGGGAGATTTGTCAAGTAATTAATCCTCTTATCAACATGGGAAATGGACAAATATGCTGCTTTATGCAAAATATATGTATATATTTATTATTGTAAATCAATTAACAACACAAAACAATGACAGATATTGTCCAGAAACCCTCACAGGTACTGCATTTAGCATGTACCTGTGACAAGCAAGTATAACATGGTTGGTACCGATGGATTCATCAGGTTTTCTAGTTTCATATGATACCAGTATCTTCACTCTAGCTATAAAACTTATCGCGTTAACTTTGACAGCCCTAATTATTGTGTGACTTTAGTTAGTTTGGATTCAACAAAGTCACACAATAACACAAACAAACTAACCGATCGAGGCAGCAACTCCGGTGTTCTGAGGTAAAATTACTGTTTTTTTCAATGGAGTCTGGTGGCTTTGGCGAGAGCATACTGTAGATAGATACAGCGTCTCCAGTTCTCTGTCAGAAAGGGCTGTCTGACGGCGAGGTAAAGCTATGAAAATATTCTAAATATAGCGTACACTTAAACTGATATTGATTATTTAGGTGTCTAAAATGCATCCACAGCAGTCTCTTACTTCAAACTCTCCATCTCCTGTAGGTAATACACTGACTATGGAGAAGCACCTCATACAACCCCACTGAGAAACATCTGAACTATCCCTTTAAAGAGATGATCTACCAAGACAGGAAACTAGATTGTATTCGTAGCTTAGTTTGCGGTTACCTTTGATTTGCCTTACCCAAGAAAATTAGATTTTCCTACAGGCTTTTATTTTAATTTAATGTTGATTAATCCACTTTAGAAAAGGTTCTGCGCTCCACTAATGCAACAGCAGAGGCAGTTTGAGAAATAGCACAACAATGCTAAGTTGTTTGCTTTGGAACAGAAAAAAAAGACTAATCATCTGAACTCACTGTTGAACTACAATCCTCAATAATTTATGCTCATTCACTTAAAGCACTTATTAACGGCGGCGCTGAGAGCTCAACACGCCGCAGCTAAAGAAAGCAAACAGACAAAACAGCATTGAATAGAGGAAACAACAAACCAACAACAACACATATGCAGCATAACAGAACAAATCTGTGAACGTTTCTTCACTTTGTTTGTCTATTTTGTGTTTTCTCAGGTCGCTGCGTGTCGAGCTCTCGGAGACGCCGTTCGGCTGGAACTCATCACCAAAAAAAAAAAAAAAGGCAAGAAAACACTCAAGAAATACGAACATTAAAAAGGCAGAAACTTGATTAATTTAAAGACTCTGTTCATCTGATCTGACTCGTCTTCGGACTGCAGGCGACAAAAACTAACAAGCTGCAGATCAAACTGGAATCGGCTGAACTACGGAGGAGAAGAATGATGGCACGTTTTTACATTCGTGCAAACTTTGGCATCTGAAGCTCCTCGGCTCTCTGTGAGTACCGACCCGTTTACAGTCAGCAGAATAAATGTGCTCGCACACGTTGGCAACGGAAGTGGCGTTTTGTCCCAACCATCCAGACGAGCTTTAAACATTAAATTAAGACGTTTACCAGCATCAGAATGTCTGGATCACGAATGCGAATGCGTCCGCGGTCGCTCGTAGTAACTTATATAAATAGTTGGCATAGATAATAATCACGTATTTAAATTGATTGAAGGCTTTTACGAGGACACCTACATGTTTTGTTTGTGTCGTCACCAGTTGACAAGGTCGCTCGTTAAACCGAAACACCTCTCTGCCTGCGAGCTATTAAATGTGTTGACGATCAAACATGTTTGTGTTTGTAGCGCACATTTTAAAACTCAAAACTCTCCAGTCTGTCATAGTATTTGACGCTCTGTACACGACCACAGATAATTTCTCGCCAGTGTAACGTTACACGCTTGATTTCTCCGCCAACATACGTGCATATATCTGGTCAGTAGGGATGTCAATTCGATACCCTGGTAAAAAACAAAAGTAAAACTATAAATCTCATGTACTTCAACATCCACTCCTTTATTACTGTTGTCATAATGGTTTTTGTTATGAAGTTAATCAGCTCATAATTCCCTCTCAAATATATATTTTATATTGATGTGAAAACATCTCCTTTAAACAACTTATTCAAGTTTCTCACCAAAAACTACATTTTACAAGATTACATTTGAACTCGGGCTGACAATGGATTAAAATATTAATATTATATTATATTATTATTATATTATATTATAATTAATCGCATGATTGTTGATCGCACATTTTTTATCTGTTCAAAATGTACCTTAAAGGGAGATTTTTCAAGTATTTAATACTCTTATCAACAAGGGACTGGACAAATATTCTGCTTTATTCAACGCCTTCGTGACAAGCTAGTATGACATGGTTGGTACCGATGGATTCATTAGTTTTTCTAGTTTCATATAATGCCAGTATCGTCACTCTAGCTTTAAAACTGAGCTGCTACAACCTCCAAAATATCGACTGCATTAAAGATATTAGTACTCTTTTTGTTTTAGTGAATAGAGTCTAAACGCACCATAATGTAAATCAATGGAACCTCCCGTGTTGAAATCGGCAGGACATCTAGTCAACGCTGACTAGCTCTCGTCCTGCTAATTTCAACACAGATTTGTTGTTCGTAATGAAGCATTATCGTCTGGATGCATCGATAGTGAGTTTACTGTGTCCGTTCAGATTGTAAACACTGTTAGTCTTGAGCCCTGACGCTAACCTTCTACGGTACCTGCGTTACTGTAGAAAAACAAATGCCGTCATGTTTTCAGAATTTTAGCCTCGACTTGGTACCGAAATTTCGGTTCTCGGGATGTCATGATGTATCTGAATATCGAGCCACTTACTGTGTTCTACCGACTCATTATTAGCACACAGATCTGGAAGTCTGTCACCATTTGCCAACGTCAATTTCTTTAGGTTGCATTGACCATCTTTGGAAGTTAGTTGCCCTTAATGTACTCCACCGTACTTTCGTTGCCAAACTGCGTGCTTACATCATCATTGTTTACAAACTGTAACAGACTCTGTACTGTAACAGAAAGACGCCGTTTATCACTCTGGTTTCATCCTCAGCTACACGCCGACCTCGCTACCGACAACCTCAAAGACGAGAAGCTGGAAGCAGGAAGAGAGAGAGATGTAGAAGATGCTTGGCAAGTATGTGTAAAAAGGCAGAAAACACTGTACAAGAAGATGCTTTTGATTTCAACATCATCATCATCATTAACGCTGCACAAAAACAATCAGAAGACGACATGACCTCCATAATTCAACATTTCCTGCAACATTCTCAGGTCAGTTTGAAGCAACAATCGATCCAGTTATCAGTATTTATACTGGGTCAGGGAGCTGCCTACTACAATCAACAGTCCTCATCTGGTCGCCACTCACAAAGTCACAGTAACTGCTATTTTCATTCACTTTGTTCACAGGTTTCTCCAGGATTTGAGCTTCAGGTCACAATCCTTCCGAACGCCATCATCTCCAAGAGTGTGTCCATAGTGGCTACCTCAGCAGGTGAAAGCATCATATACTTTATACTCACGATATCTTTTCTGTCCGTCCAGTGTGTACTGTGCAACTCAAACACTTAAAGACAGCCTTCAGGGAAAACAAAATCATTATAAATCCAAAGTGCACGTGTTTGGCAATCAGCTGACTTCAGAGAAGAAGGACAATCCTAGAGGAGACCAAATGTCTGTCAACTCGTCCTCTGTTTAATGAGGTTGTTGGGGTTCTTGACCTCTCTCATAGTCCAGCAGGGTTGTGATGGACGTCAGGTGTTCAGATGGACAGGTCAGTGTCTGTGTCAGTGGGTGTGGTCTTTGTGCTCACGCTGCCTCCTCTCTCTTCAGGAATGGAGGACGAGTCGCCGTTGACGCTGAGCAGCACACCTGGAACACAAACATAGAGTACGTGCAGGGAGTGAATAAACACATCAACTGTGACAGGTAAGTTGTCTTTGTTTAGCAGAAGTAGTAGTTAAGGTAGATCTGACTATACTATGACTTTTTGTCGAGAAATCTTTCAACATACTATTCTATGACTTTTTTTCAACAAACTATACTATGACTTTTTTTCAACAAACTATACTATGACTTTTTCGTGAAATTTTTTCAACATACTATTCTATGACTTTTTTTCGTCATATGCTATGACTTTTTTTCGACATACTTTACTATAACTTTTTTTCGACATATACTATGACTTTTTTTCGTGAAATTTTTCGAAATATTATACTCTGACTTTTTTCGACATACTATGACTTTTTTTCAACAAACTATACTATGACTTTTTCCGTAAAATTTTTCGACATACTTTACTATAACTTTTTTCGACATATTATACTATGACTTTTTTTCGTGAAATTTTTTCAACATACTTTACTATAGCTTTTTTCGACAAACTGTACTATGACTTTTTTCGAGTTTTTTTGACATACTGTACTATGACTTTTTTTCCGACATAGTATACTATGACTTGTTTTTGTGAAATTTCTCGATACACTATTCTAATTTTTTTTTACTATACTTGACATACTTAACTACTAAAAATTTCCCCAAAAAGTCACAGTATAGTATGTTGAAAAAAGTTCTGAAAAAAAGTCAGTATAGTAAATCAAAAAGTCACAGTATAGTATTTTGAAAAAAAGTCATATAGTATGTCAAAAAAAGTCATAGTAGTATGTTGAAAAATTTGCGAAAAAAAGTCATAGTAGTATGTTGAAAAATTCGCGAAAAAAAGTCATAGTATAGTTTGTCGAAAAGTTTTTCAAAAAAAGTTCAAAGTAGAGTATATCGATAAAAGGTCATAGTCTGGTATGTCGGAAAATTTCTCAAAAAAAGTAATAGTAAAGTATGTCGAAAAAAAGTTATACTAAAAAAAAAAAGATCTGAGTACGTCTTCCACCACTGGCACTATCAAGAAAAGGAAGTATGTCTTACGTTCAGTATCATAAAGCGAGCTGTCAGAGCACGTCCGGTTCCTGCGCTGAGTTGATCTTTGACTTCCAGTCACGTACTCCTTAAGCACACCTGACCTGAGGAAAAAAACAAAGAAAAGAATAATTAAAGCTCAAATAGGAAACTTTCTCGCCTCGGTTGACATTCTTAATTTAACATTTATATATGAAAAGAAAACAATTTATCTTGCAAGGTCAGTTGAAGGAGATGTTTGCTCCCTGTGAGGAGATAAAAGACATCATTTATCCTCCGTCCAAGAGATTAAAGTTATCAGTGATGAATGGAAAGAGTTGCGATGTCTCTATACACACTGTGCCTGTTAAAAGTCCTCTAAAACTTTTGTTAAATCTACTCTCAGGTAAAAAAAAAAAAAGATGAGCTTTGGATCGTCACTGTCCTTCAAAGTCAAAGAAACCACAGTGTGTCTCATTCACTTGACCTCGACATGCTCGCCTTCATCTGGGAGCAGCTGATCAAGAGCAGCTTCCACAGTTCGGTTGTAAATGTCAATAAAAATGTTACTATCCAGACTTGGTCTCTGTTAATTTTCCAACTACGCTATAACGTCATGGGTCTAATTTTACCACAACATGTAACCACAAAAGGTCAAGAAGCAATGAAGTATAATAAACCAGTGTTTGTGTACATGTCTTCTGTCAGAGTGGAAAGGTTATCTGTAAGACCACGTCATACCAAAACTGTATTTTAAATGATCTCAAACATCATGTGACACTAGTGATTAAAAATACATTTAGTTCTTGTGACATTAAAACTGGTGGTGGAGGGATACTAACCACCTATTTCACACTAAAACAACTGTAACTTTTGTATGATATGTCACTTGATTTGACTGCTGAACTCATATTAACTGACTGTGGATTTTATCCCCATCACTTACGTTTAAATTGATTTAGTAAAATATCTCTTTATGGCCGGTGCTAACAGGAGGAATGATCACAGCAAGTAAAACCTGTTTCATGATTGTTTTAAGACAGGCTTGTCATGTCATGTGCAATGCTGCCTTCTAGAGGCCATAGTTATTAGTAGTTAGCCATGCATTATGTCAAAGTGTATAACATAACGTTTGATCCGGTTATGAAATGCACTTTGAGCTGCATCTTTGCATGAAAAATGCGATACAAATAAAGTTATTATAACAAGGAGGATGGAGGCTAGGTATTATGTGTGTTTTAACTCACCTGTCAAAGCTGTATGTTCCAGGGTGACTGATTGACCTCTTCATCTGGGCAGGAGGACAGAAAGACAGAAGAAGACAATTTTCGTTATTAAAATGGTATTTATTAATGTAGGATGTAAATGACAAAATATCTGCATGTAATAAAAATTTGTGAAAAACTAACGATGTGGGCTTCAGCTACTACAACTCTTTAACTTTTGTGTCTTCTAAATACTTTGGTGTCGCTGACAGAGAATAAAGTGTCTTTTACACTTACAGCCAACTCTTTATTTATTTTCTCAAATCATTTTAAAATCTATTTGATTTCTTTTTGCCATTATTAGGATTGTTTTCTTGCTTCATTTCAGCCTGCGGGCATCAGGCGATTGATGGTAAGCAGAGAGTAACATAATGTGTTCACTGCAGTACTATGAAAAACAAATACGAAGACGATCCGAATCACAGGGCGGATACACAAACTATTGTGGGACAGGCCTTGGTGGAGGTCTGCCCTCTCCGAGTGCCCGTCTAGTTGTACTTGAATCAGCTAGAGAAAGTGTAATTACCCTTTCAGGAGGTCGGAGGTCAGGGGTCAAACTCTGGTTGGCGAGGGTCATACACTCCTCCAACGTCCTGATGAAAGTTGCACAGGTTGCACTGAGGAGAGACGCCTGGAGACGGAGACAATAAGAAGTATCTGTAGTTACAGCATCACTCACACTTTGCTCTTCAAGACACATAACAACACGTGTTTAGTAGATGTAACCCGTCTGTCTGTACTGAGGTTTGTTTTGGTGTCTTTCATGATACAAATGTCTCCTTTAATAAACACCATCTAAAAAAATATGTTGCTATGAGTGATGATGCAGATTTGTAAAAAGTCTGAATTCATGCTTTGTCAGGTCAGGTAAAATGTGACAATCAAAAGACACTAAATTAGTTTGGGGTCAACAGAAGACGCGTTACCTCAGAAGTGGGCGTTTCCTCGGTGTCGGCAGTGTGCTGTGACTGGATGGTTTGGACCTGCTGGACGAGGAGGTCGCAGTACAGACGAAGTTCAGACATCTTCGTCTTCAGGCAGTCTGGACCTGGCAACACAGACACACACAGACACACAGTTAAGATACATAATAATGAGGTACACTGCTATAATAATAGTGGGATGAATAAAAGTTTAACAGGCTGCTGGAAATTTCCTTCCCTCAGTGTTTTGTTTTATTTCTAACAGGCCTTTATTATCTACTGGCCCCCACATTTAAATGTCAGTTTTTTATGAGAATTTATGTGAAAAAAAAACACTTTGACACGGAATGTACAGTATGCCACATTTGATTAATCTTACCTATTTTTTTCTAATTGTTATAATTAGATGCTTGTGCTAAAACTACCAAGTGAGAAACGAAAACATGCTTTTGCTTTACAACACTGTATTTGAGAATGAGTGCAGTACTCCAGATGAGGCACCACAAAGTATTATTTGAAACACTAGTTTCCCTTTTGGTTTTTGATGAAATGCAAAACATCTTCACACAATATAAACACTATCATGAGGTTGAATTCAACGAAAATTCATGAGCTAAAACTGTCTCACAAAAAGGTATTTTTTCAAATGTTTTAAAAGTAATTTTCCTACAAACTAAGACTTTGTACCTTTGTGTTTGTGACTGTCCAGCGTTCCAGCTTTGGACGAGCCTAACGCCACCAGCCACCGCTGTCTCTCTGCAGCATTTACGGCTCGGACGTAGAAATGCTGCTCGCCGGGGATGATCAACTCCAGACGCGTAATATCTGTCGGATGAACTGAAATAGAAAACACACACAGAGAGCTTGATTGATATGTTTAGATTTGTTTAGTAGCATGAGTAAGGACAGGTGAGGTATGCAGGGTCAACTAATTAAATCATTTTAAACAGCGGTCTAACCTTTAATGTCACACACGGACATCTTGATGGATCCTTTGCTTCCTTTACCAACGTCGTCCTCGCTGTCATAATAAGAGATGACTCCATTCTCTAAGACGAACCAGCGTGGCTGCCAGCCTGGGGACACAAAACAAACTCAAAACTTAACCTGTGTCTCTGTGGAGGTAACAGCAATAAACATGTACGTTTTAATAAGAATTTTAAGAGGTATTCCACTGATGTAGTACAGTATTGCACTTCTATAAAACTGGGAGACTGACAAGTGTAGTAACTAGGGTCCTATACTTTTAGATATTGTTTAAACAAACAATATATAAAATTCCAATACCTTATATCATGGTGTTTATTTACCAATAATGTCCATACGTGTCCATCTCTTCTACTAAATTTAATCTTTAATTTAAGACATAAACAGCCCATACTGTCTTTAGAGCTCATTCAAAAACTGTTTGCTCCTTCCAATCAGTAGCACCTGTGTTAACTGGCATGTGGTCTGTATTACCTGAAGCCAGCAACACACACCTAACACAAATAAAAAATAAATGGATAAATAAATAAGTGTCCCCATAAATAAAAAAATAATAATGTCATTAAATCCAGCAAAAATAAATGTACCCATTAATGAATTGATAAAAATGTGACATAAATTGATATTTCTGTTTTATTTGCTTTTTTATTTATTTATCTTTGTATTAATTCCCTTATTTATTTATTTATTTACTGTTCTGTTTAGATTTCCCTTTCATTTATTTTATTTATATTTTTTAAATGTATTTATTTTTTATTTATTTATTCATTCATTTTTGCATTTATTTTTATATGTGTGTATTTTTTTTATATATATTTATGCATTTATTTCTGCAATATTTTCCCTTTGCATTTCACCCCTTATGTATTTCCCCAAACTTATTTATTACTGTATTCTTTTCTTTATACATTTCTTTATGCATTTCTTCTTCGCCCAGCGGTCTGGCATGTGCCACCGATCCGGGCTTGAGCAGAGTCTCCGATGGGTGCGTTTCCCAGCGGCATTTGCGTAATGAGGCAGAAATGCATGAAGAAATATAAAAAAAAATGTGTGAAGAAATGTATAAAGAAAAGAAAACAGAAATAAATAAGTTTGGGGAAATAAATAAACGGTGAAATGCAAAATGGAAAATTATGCATAAATAAATAAATGCATAATTGATTACATTTAAAAATAAATAAATGCAAAATAAATAAAAGGGAAAATTAAACAGAAGAGTAAATAAATAAATAAATAAGGGAATTAATACAAATGCAAATTAAAAGACAAAAGACAATTTAAGTCACAATTAATCAATGGCTACATATATTTTTAATATTATTTTTACAATTTTAGTGCATGTTTACAACTGATCATATGATGCAGTTGAGTCAAAGAGACAAGTGCAATAAAGGTTGGAGAGTTTTCACTTCATACAAATCAGACTGTTCACATACAGACAGTGTGCTGACATTACAGTCAAAAGCAGTGTATATTTTGTCCTCTACCACTATTATTTATAGCCATGCTGTGCTGCCATCATTAAGGTCAAATAGTACATAAATAAGGGGTGAAATGCAAAGGGAAAATTATGCATAAATAAATGAATGCATAAATGATTACATTTAAAAATAAATAAATGCAAAAATAAAATTTAAAAATAATCAAATTAAATACATAAATAAATGGGAAAATTAAAAAGAAGAGTAAATAAATAAATAAGGGAATTAATACAAATTAAAAGAGAAACATCAATTTAAGCCACAATTAATCAATGGCTACATTTATTTTTTATATTATTTTTGCAATTTTAGTGCATGTTTACAACTGATCATATAACACAGTTGAGTCAAAGAGACAAGTGCAATAAAGGTTGGGGAGTTTTCACTAATACAGATCAGACTGTTGCTGATATTACAGTCACAAGCAGTGTATATGTTTTCCTCTACACCTATTATTTATAGACATGCTATGCTGCCATCATTAAGGTCAAATAGTAAATAAATAAGGGGTGAAATGCAAAGGGAAAATTATGCATAAATAAATGAATGCATAAATGATTACATTTAAAAATAAATAAACGCAAAAATAAAATTAAAAAATAATCAAAATAAATACATAAATAAATAAAAGGGAAAATTACACAGAAGAGTAAATAAATAAATAAGGGAATTAATACAAATGCAAATTAAAAGACAAATATCAATTGTTTACAACTCATATAACACAGTTGAATCAAAGAGACAAGTGCAATACAGATCAGACTGTTGCTGTCATTACAGTCACAAGCAGTGTATAATTTGTCCTCTACCACTATTATTTATAGACCTGCTGTGCTGCCATCATTAAGGTCAAACAGTCCCTGCTACAGTGGGTTGTTTATTTCTGTAACCCATTCACTCTGTATCTTTTATATCTCTATTATTGTCTTTATCATTTTTGTATACCTTTACCTCTCCTGTGATTCACTCTGTTTGCTGATGTTGCTGCTTTGACACCTGAATTTCCCTCCGGGGATTAATAAAAGGTTCATCTTATCTTAATGCATAATGAATTCTGGCATTAGCATCAGCTGCAGGTTAAATACATGTTGAGTGATATGTGTCTGTTTGATGCTGATAAAGAGCTATTAGTGTTCAGTATAAATAACTGACTACATAACAACAAACCACTATTAAATGACAGCAGTGGTGCAGCTGGCATCTGGCATGTTAAGTCTTATAATACTAATAGTAGGCTGTTAGCTGCGAGGTTAGACTGTTACAGGAGGATGTTAGCTAACACAAACAGCATCATTCATCACAGCTGGTCAGACAGACAGGTAGCTACAGCAGCTGTTAGACAGACAGACAGACAGACAGACAGATAGAGGACTCACCTGTCATGTAGTTGGTCCATTTGTACAGAATCCCCTCCATGGTGCTCTTTACATCTGCTAGTGTAGCCTGTTAGCTCTGCAGGCTGGCTAGCTGAAGCTAACTAGCTCCCGTTGTGTTCCTGTGGAGAGACAGCAGGTTAGAGGGTGAGCTCCATCAGGAGACGGATGCTGCTGCTGGTTGTCTAGCAGTGTGTGAAGTGTCTGCAGGCTGTGAGAGCTGACAGAGAGTGTTGGCAGGATAATGTCATGCTGACGGTTTGTTTGTGCTAAGCTAAGCTAAGCTAAGCTAAGCTAGCTGAGCAGCTAACAGGCTGTCAGCTGATGAGAGAAAAAAATGTCAACAAAACAAAACAGCGACTTTCTACGGAAACCTGGAGGAGACATTTCACTATACAGTTATACTACTACTACTACTTCTACTACTACTACTACTACTACTGCTACTATTATAATGTTATATATATATATATATATAAATAAATATATACATATATATAAATAAATATATACATATATATAAATAAATGTATACATATATATTAATAAATATATACATATATATAAATAAATATACATATATATATATAAATAAATATATACATATATATAAATAAATGTATACATATATATTAATAAATATATACATATATATAAATAAATATACATATATATATATAAATAAATATATACATATATATAAATAAATGTATACATATATATTAATAAATATATACATATATATAAATAAATATTTAAATATATATAGATATATATCTTCATAGATATATAAATAAATACAAATAAATATATAAATATAAATAAATAAATAAATATACATATATATAAATAAATATATACATATATAAATAAATATAAACATATATATAAATAAATATAAACATATATATAAATTAATATAAATATATATATACATATAAATATATATATAAATAAATATATAAATATATATAGATATATATCTATATAGATATATAAATATAGATATATAGTACTGTAATGCCTATTTCTCTCCTCAAATGTTTTCAGAAACATCTTGTAGTGTTCTGTTTGCTCCGGCTGGTGGGCGGTGCTTGGTATTTCCTCAACAGATCTCAACATGGCTGCCGGGTCACAAACGTTCTCATTTTACAGCTAAACCGTGCACTACAAGGTGTTTCTGAAAACATTTGAGTAGTCATTACAGTAACAGAATATGAATTCATATCTGATCAGCGCTGCCTAGTTTGACCGTTAGTTTGATCGGAGTTCAGGAGTGATTGACGGCTGCCTCCGTAGAATGGACAGCCAATAGGAACGCTCTCTCTCTGAAATGACCTGTGATTGGCCAGAGTCTCCTGTCAGAGCCATGAGGAGGTGCATAAGTCTAGTTTTCTCTCAGAACACAATTGAATCTAAGTAATTAGTGGAAATTCCTGATATTTCTCCAAATCCACAAGTTGTAATGTGTGCTGACATTTTTTAAATCAACATGATGTTAAAATGCAGAAAACACAGAAGCATTTTTTTTTAAAAGGGAACAAAGCAACAGCGACGTAAACAAGAGAATGTGTTTCTGAGAGCTTCATGATTTTCAAATAAAAACAATCTGGCAGGTGAAAGTCATTGTAGCTTACTAACTTTAGATCATAAAAAAAGAAGGCATTGTCAGCAACTCAAACCTCTGGAGTAACATTTGAACGATGAGCGCCATCTTCGGTGATGCGATTAACGAGATCCGTCTGGAGGGAAAGCTGTGCGACGCCCTGATCAGAGTCGATGGCGTCGAGTTTAAAGTCCACAAGATCATCCTATGCAACTGCAGCTCATACTTCAGGTGAGCTGGTGGATTCTGTATTTGTTTCAAATTCATGATATTGTGATTTAATCTAACCTAATGCAGAAGGTTTTAAGAGGTTTTGAAGTTACCTGTGGAGGTTTTGAGCACTATTAGAGCTGTGGAGCAATTGTTTTAGGGGCAAGAAAATCAGATTTGCAAATGTTTTTTGAAGAAGTTTGGTAGCTTACATAATATGTGACAGAAATTGATATTTCTGTTTTAATTTGCTTCTTTATTT
Source organism: Sebastes umbrosus (assembly GCF_015220745.1). Lineage (NCBI taxonomy): Eukaryota > Metazoa > Chordata > Actinopteri > Perciformes > Sebastidae > Sebastes > Sebastes umbrosus. Next base: position 2,892,885 of record NC_051278.1, read on the forward strand.
ATTTATCTTTGAGTGAATTCCCTTATTTATTTACTCTTCAGTTTAATTTTCCCTTTTATTTATTTACATATTTATTTTATTCATTTTTAAATGTATTTATTTTTGGATATATTTTTTTATTAAATCAATAAATAAAATGAATAAATACAAAATAAAAATGTACAAATAAATAAAAGGAATAATTAAACAGAAGAGTAACTGTATAAGGGAATTAATTAAAAAGATAAATAAATAAAGAAGCAAATAAATTAGAAATGTACGTCATATTTTATCTATTAATAATGACTAAATTTATTTTTAATATTATTTTTGCTACATTTAATGACATTTACTCATTTATCGAGTCATTTATTTATTTTGTATTTATTTTGGCAGGTTCCATCCTCCATATCGCAACACGTCATGCCAATAAAGTCTATTAAATGAATTGAGTAGAAGTTGTAGAAGTATGACAGGAAGTTCTTGTTCTAATACTGGTTCCTCTGACTCCTGATCCCACAGTGATCTGTTCTGCGGTAAATCATCAACACCAGAGCAGCAGCAGGTCTACTACTTCTCCCAGGTGTCATCCAACATAATGACCCTCATCGTGGAATACGCCTACACCGGCTCTGTCGCCGTGACGGAGGAGAACGTGCTGGAGCTGTTGGCGGGAGCCGACTGCTTCGCTGTGAAGGGCATCGTTAAACCTTGCTGCGACTTCCTGGAGCAGCGTCTTAGCTTCAGGAACTGCTTCCACATCTGTATGCAGGCGCAGTTACACAGATGTCGCGAGCTGAGGCGTAAAGCCTACCTCTTCATCTTGCATTACTTTGAGGAGGCCGTGGGATTCTCCCTGAAGTTCCTGCAGCTCTCTTTGCAGCAGCTGACGGATATAATCGAGAAGGACGAGCTCAATGTGAAGCGGGAGAGCACCGTGTTTGAGGCCGTCCTCAGCTGGATCTGCTACGATCCTGAGGAACGCCGGGGTCACCTGGCCATGCTGCTGAGCAAGGTAACAGCAGTTTTCAGGTACTGGTAATCCAATTTTGGGAGACTGTACCGACTTTAGGTACAGGTACTTTGGCGCCTAGTCAGGGAATTTGGAAGGGAGGTATGTTGTCTCGTTTTGCCCTAAACAATCAGTAACTGGTGACCAGTTCGATATGGTCAGTATCCTCCTTGAATCTCTAACAATCTCCCTGTCGTCTCTGTCCAGGTTCGTCTGCTGTTAATGTCCAGTCAGTACTTGGTTGACACCGTGTGCACGAACGCTCTGGTGAGGAGTAGTGCGCCGTGCATTGCCATGGTGACCGACGCCATGAAGACCCTGCAAGACTCCAATTTGGAGAGACCGCTGACCCGCACACGCCTGCCCTCGGCCGTGATATTGGCTGTCGGCGGTTGGGAAGATAAATCTCCAACCAACAGGATCGATTTATACGATGTTCGAGCTGACAGCTGGGTGAGGGCAGACATCAGTAACGCTCCTCGAGCGTTCCACGGTTGCGTCTTCCTCAACGGATTCCTTTACAGTATTGGAGGCTTTGATGGTGTTAAATATCTGAGCAGTGTACAAAAGCTCGACCTCATCACCCAAACATGGCAAGAGGTGACGCCAATGAACACAGTCCGATGTTACGTCAACGTGGTCACGTTGAACGGCTGCATATATGCCATGGGAGGCTGTGATAATAAACACGAGAAACTCAAAACTGCAGAGCGATACCAGCCTGACACCAGAGAGTGGACTCCGATCGCACCGATGCATGAACGTAGAAGCAATGCTGGCATCGCAACACTACACGGCAAGGTAGGTGGAACTGAGGACCTTAAACAGCAATTTAACAGCAGACAGGCTAACCCAGTAACGTTAACACACAGGCTAACCCAGTAGCACAAACACTAACCCAGTAGTACAAGAGCTAACATAGTAGCACAAAGACTTTCTGGTCCGATAACGCCTCATGTTGGTAGTATGGCTAACAATAACTGATGTTATGATATCATATCTTTCCCAGGTGTACCTTTGCGGTGGTTTCAATCTTGAAGAACCTCTGTCGACTGCTGAATGCTACGACCCTCCAACCAACCAGTGGACGCTGATCGCTCCGATGGAAAGTGGGTGTAATTCGGCGCGGGCCGTCGCCTACAAAGACCGAATCTATGTAGTAAGAGGAGCACAGAACATTGACATCAACACACTCACAAACTCTGACGCAGACTGGATGGATTTTTCTTTTTCTCTAGTTTTGGTTGGGTTTGCATTATTGGTCTAACATATAATAATGATTAATAAATATATCATTTCTCAAGTAAAATATTTAAATGTTCCCGTCTTAGGTCGGTGGCTACAGAGACGGCTCCCATACGTGCAGAGTCCTTGCCTATGACCCTCCATCGAACCAGTGGAGCGCGGTGAATCCCATGATTAACCCGCGGTTCAGCTTTGGCATCGCGGTGCTGGAGGACCAGCTGTACGTGGTCGGAGGGTTCAACAATCAGAGCACCATCTGTGACATGGAGCGCTACGATGAAGAGACCGACACGTGGCATGCCGTCCGGGACATGGTGACGCCTCGCGGTGGCCTCGGCTGCTGCGTGGTGGAGCGAGACATCTACGCGGCTTCATGTCTGTCATAACTATCATTTATTAGTTTATTTATATTTTGTATTAATCTGAATCTGTAAAGTAAACTGATAAATTTGCCTCTGTGATTTATTGGAGTAGAAGTATAAAGTTGCGTAAAATGGAAATACTCACGTAAAGTTCATGTTGAGCAGGAAGGAGCCAAGACTTTACACAAACAAATAAAATAATATAAAATATAAATAATGATAATAATAAGTCCAATGTTCATAATTCTTAATCTCTCTTTATTGCATTAGAACATACATTTCTCATATATATCTATATATATATATATTTTATAAATGTGAATTTGTACACTACAATCTTTTATTGTAACATGTTATAAAATACTCGTAACGCTCCAAAAACATAGCACTAAAAACAGTTACCAAACAATGATTATTACATTTCCTCGTTTTTGTTTTTGGCCACCAAGAACAGAAAAAAACAAGATGGCGGAGACGAAACTGTCAGTCAGGAGGAGAGGAGAGGACCACGGTCGAAGACAAGACGGTTGGACCATTGTGGGTTTTTTAGTGGCAGCCATTTAGTAACCAAACGGACGGGGATGAGGGGAGATGTGATGGGGGGGGCAAAGTGTGAACACTGGTGAGCATCAAGCACATGGGAGGGCTGGATCACTGGTAACCATTTAAATTACAGACAAACAGAGAGGAGAGTCTGGTTTGTTTGACCTTTTCGTTGCAGCAATCACACAATTTAACCAATCACACGCCTTTAAAGCGTAATTTAGACTCTACATCAACATTACATTAAATGTCTTTAATGTGAAAGGTTGGCTAGAGCTGCCAATCACGCTGAAAACTAACTCCGCCGCTCTGAGCTCATTGTTTGAAGAACATAAAAGCCAGTTTACATGAAATCGTAGGAAGCTGCTGTCAGCCCACAAGCTGATTAAATGTTTCCTGCTCAGCCTAAAACGTGTCTGATGAAGAATGAAGTTGTATATTTAGCATCATCATTTTCTCAGGAGTTGGTGAAGCAAACCGGTTATAAAATGAGAGGAAATACTGGCCCACGCTGTTCTGTTTCTGCTGGATATGTATGTGGGCTAACTGTTTGCTATATACGCTGATATACACACTTCATTTCCACCACAGGAATTTCGACCTAGCTCAGAAAGTGATGCAAACGCCATGATCCAGATACTTTCAGGCAGTGCTATCTAGTCGATTGTAATGGTTAGGTATAAATGAGTCATCACATCACACCAACGATTACTGAAACAAACCAATATTTTGGGTTGCTCTTTTTTTTTTGTAGACCATCACCTGCCGAGGCGATATTCGCCTAAAATTTTACCAAAGTTGAACTCCACATAAATGTGAAGATGCAAATTTGCTTCACAACCAGAAGCAAATGTTTTTTCAGCCTTTCGCTCGCATAGAATGGAAGTGGCGAAATGTTAATTTGGTGCATGTGTGACCGTGCCTTAAAGAGACAGAGCAGCGTATCAGCCTGCTTGATCAGGTCCAAAAGCAACCATTAATGGTTGCACCAGCTGTTTGTAAGTTCAGACTTATATCCTACTTATCATAATGTGTTTAATGAATTAAAACAGTTTGGAGGACACAAGCTACGTAGAGATTTGTTGTCACTAAACATTTACACCCAGTAGCTGCCAGCTGTTAGCTAACTGAACTAGCTAACGGACAGAGTGAGCTCAAAATGCTGTTTATGATGTAAACTGCTGCATTAAATTAGATTTCACAAAATGTTATGCCAGTAACATTAGACTAAATGATAACCAAATAATGTTGGTTATGTTAGCTTGAGTATTAATGTTAAATATTTGTAGTTTAAAACAGTTATTCTTTTAGTTTAACAATAAAACTCTGACTTTGTATGTGTGATTTGATCATACAAAAACAATTCAGAAATATCTAATGAAAATTAAAACTAACATATTTCTCTGTGTATTCATATATGAATAAAGCACTCATACCTACACTTATAAAGGATCGGAAGCCCTTTGCAACAGGGATATCCATCTACGCAACCAGACTCCATTGGAAAAACTTGAAAAAATTGGAAAAAACTTGGAAAAAATTTTACAGGTCGGTTAGTTTCTTTGTATTATTGTATAACTTTGGTTAGTTTGGATTCACCAAAGTCACACAATAACACAAACAAACTAACCGATCGAGGCAGCGGTAGACCAGCAACCTCCATGTTCTGTGAGGTAAAATTACTGTTTTTTTCAATGGAGTCTGGTGGCTTTGACGAGAGCATGGATAACGGCTTCCGTTCCCTATAAGAAAGGGCTGTCTGACGGTGAGATAAAGAGGTGAAATAATTCTAAATGTAGCGTACACACTTAAATCTTAACTAGCCAAGACATTTCTGAAGCTCTTATGGTGCAACTCGATTTAGCAAATCACAAGTTTGAAACTCGCTTTCTGCACAAACTTTAAAGATTTACGAAGAGCTGGTGCAACTCAATCCAGACGGCTAGTGGATGAAATCAGATGTGGTGAAGTTAAACAAGCCAACAGCAGCAGTTAGAATGGAGGATGGAGGTTACTGAGGGCAGGATGGAGCAGGGTCGGTAACAGCAGAGCAGAGAAGTTAAGTCACAAAAGACACGGCAAGCAAGATAGAGGCGGCTTGAGAGCAGCATGGAAAGCAGGGACAATCTATCAGAGAGATAGGGGGTAAGTCGGGGTACAGTATCACCATCTAACACACAAACGGTTTCAAATCTAGCGCTATAGACACGACGACTGGCACTGCAGGGAGGCGGAGGACAGATATATCTGGATGTGGATGGGTGGAGGGGGAGGAAGAGGGGATGTGAGGCATCAAGGAAACGCTGAAGATTGGATCCCTTTTTTAAACAAGTCCAGAACAAAAACCTCTATTTGTTATCAGATAGGAGAGAACAGAGTCGTGCAACACTGCGTAACATCACAGAATGATTGTCCTCTTGAACATACCTCACCTCCCCTCCTCATGCACCTGTCTTCTTCTTCTTCTTTTTTTAAACCCTCCCATCTTTGTTAGTTTCAGGGATTTCATCTTTCATTTCACATACACACACACACAAAACCCTGTGACCATAAAAGACATTTATATACACACACTCTCACACACAACAGGTAGACACTGTGACCCAATAGTACGGCTGACTGGTCTGTTAGCAGGAAGCAGAGGGTTGGATAGTGCACATGTTGATTATAGCAGAGCTTGAAGCTGGTTGACACAGCAGTCTGTTATTGATATGACAATCAGCGCTACAGTGGCACAATAGAACTGCACTAGTACAAAAATCCATATGAACATTTGCAATTTAAAAAATGAGAGTGCGTTTTTTCCCTCCACTATTATTCCAAGAAGTGTTTTTAGATTAACTTTGAGTCGATAAAGTCTAGAAAAAAAAAAGAACAAATTTCAGAGCTCAAATGATAAATCATTTAGAAAATTACTTACTTATTGTTCAAAGGACCAGTGTGTAGGATTTAGTGCCATCTAGTGGTGAGGTTGCAGACTGCAACCGACTGAATACCACTGATTGTTTCACAGCAGTTACGTTCTAAAGCACAAATAAATAACCATCCAACACTCACCAGATGATTTACTGTGGAGACAAACGCTCTTAGTTTCATTTCATTCATTACAACCAACGCGCATCAGTAAAAATATATGCAGCAGTAATTGTCGTCGTCGCAGTGAGACGAAACCTAATGTTTATTTTTTTCCAGCAGCCCACATCTCATGTCATGTTGCTTTATCATACGTCAGCAGACTAATTTGCCTAATCTTCGCAGGTCTTTAGAGAGCAGTGGAAACGCAGACAATGATGGGTTGAAGGACTCTTTTAGTTCCTTGAAAAGTAGTTCTAGTAACTAAAAAGTCCCAGGAACTTTGGGTTGAAACCTGGCTTATGAAGAGGACTCGCTCCCTATGTCGATATAAACGGCTCATTCTAGGGTAACAAAAACACAACGATTCTTAGTTTCAGGTGATTACACACTAATGAAAACATAGTTATTAATATTATATTCCATTTCGGCAAATAGAAATCCTACACACTGGCCCTTTAAATCATTAATCAGGCTTTGCTGCTTTTCTTTGTTTTATATCATTGCAAATTGAATATCTTTGGGATTGGGGTTGGGAAAAAACAATTTGAGGGAAATAAACCAAATGATTACTTGGTCAATAATATTAAATTAATAATGAAAACCATCATTATTTGTAGCCCTATTTTTTTCACATTTTTTTTATAGATTCAATGATGCAATCTCAATTCTTCCTCATTTCAGGCGCACTGTAGAACAGAAATTTGCGGTCAAAACATTTAAAGGGGACATATCATGAAATCTTTTGTTACATTTGGGTATCTGGAGTGCCTGCCAACCGACAAACAGTGAAATAAGACAACCCACTCAGTTTTTTGTAGGCTGCCTAAATCAGTAAACATGTGATTCAACAAGTCAATCAGATCTGGCTCCCCTTCCTATGTCACATGCAGGCTCATTTAAATAAACCACTAGCCAATCAGAGCAGACTGGGCTTCTTAAAGAGACAGGCGCTAAAACGGAGCGTTTCAGACAGAGGGTGAATACAGCTATATTCAGACAGATAGGAGGAGAAAAAGAATGTGTTTTTTGAACATTAAAGCATGTAAACATGTTCTAGTAGAAACCTAAAAGCTGGAAATGAGCATGATATGTCCCCTTTAAGACATCTCATGTTTCCTTCCTCCCCCCTCCTCTCCCTCAGTGAGCAGTAATGTGGTGTTATGATGTTAGGTTCCTAAGGCAGTATCACAGTACAGTCCATAGAGAAACAACAGCAGTACAGAATTACACTGGTCTGCCCAGAACCTTACATCCAGCTCAGGTGGGACACTGACCACATCTGGATTTTTTTTTTTTTTTTTTTTAAAGCCTCCGGTTATTTGGTTTACACTTTCCAAAACTGTAAAGCAAAGTTAGCCGACATTTAAGCTGTTTACTGAACATTAAAATCAGGAAGCAACGAGGGGGAAATAACAGATTCTGAGGTAACTTAAAAGAGTTAAAATCTCATTAAAATCTCCTGTGGCGCCCTGGTAGCTCAGCGGGCTTAAGGCACATGCCAAGTTCGTGCGACATCACTGGTTTGAAACCGGCTCATGACCACTGTCGCATGTCACCTCTTTCATTCACACTCCACTGTGGAAAACAGGATACTGTAATGCTCGACAAATAGACTCGATGCCATGGTGGCCATTTAGAATTCATTATTAATTAAACCACAAGCAGCATCATTAAGATCATAATTAAAGAATTTAGATTGACTGTTATATCAGAAAATCAGCCAGCAACCCTGACAGAATTATTGTTTCATGGTAGCAAGTTACGTTAGCTTGTTTCATAGCTGAGTGAGCCAGCAAAGATTTGATTTTCGGAAATCAAAACTTTAGTTATAGTAGTAATAAAAAGGTTTTCTGGGGTAGGGTATATCACAAACTGGGGCAACATATTCTCACTCCCAACTCGTCAAATATCGCCACTTGGTCAGTGCCCCTCGGCGCTTTAGGTTCCACACTAGCATAAGTTTTGGACATGTCAGGGACAGCATATCTATATACGCTTTTTACATGCATAGTGTCCTTTCAAAATAAACTTCCGTTTTCACAGGAAGTTAGCTTTAGGAGACAACTTAGGTAGGGTTAGGAAACAGTCGTGGTTGACGTTAACTTCACTGACTAGCGACTCAAATGACTCACAGGACTCACAGGACTGACGATACCGCAGAGGTAAAGACAAAGTTTATGAGCTGGAGCGCAAGAAAACACTTCAATAATCCTGGAAACAGGAGTTTAGTTGGGTTGCGTTAGAGGATGTGGGCTAAACTCCAGATTAATTTACCTAAATCTAGATTAAACATGACAATTAACTTTGGTGTCTGTTGTTATTTGATAACCTCTAATTAATAAATAAAACAATTTGTATAGGGGCAAGTAAAAAATTGACTCTGGGCAAGAAAAAACATGAACGTTGCATCCTGTGCATCATATTAAAATCAGACCTACTGGCATGATTCCTGTTGTTGAGACCACAGTGGAATGTGACGTGGACTAAAAAAGACAATTTCTACAACAGACATCTACAGAGCTGCTACTGGACGAGTCTCCTGCTGAGGCGAGGAGGGTCTCCTTTTACAACTTGTCGAGGCCTCCAGTTAATTCAGTGGCACAACTCTCAGATATAGGGTTCTGGGCCAGAGCTGGGCCGGGAACCGCCCGGCGATGATGTGGGTTGGTTCTGGCACCGAGGTAGCCGGTTTCTGATTGGTCTGGTTGGCACAAGTGAAACCGGCCGGGGGACGGCTCAGACAGCTCAGGTTGTCCGTTTTTTTTCTCTTTATGTTGTGTTGAGATTAAAGACTATATATACTATATACTATTAGACAGTAACCTATTACTAACGAGAGACAACGAGCGGAGCCGCTGGAGCCTCCAGGAGTGCCAGAACCAGCCCACATGTCTCTGGTTTGGGTGATATTGTAGTGCGTGTGGTCTATAGTACAGTAGCATCAACACAATGGTCCAATAGACAGATCAGATAGAAGATATCATACAGATGGTCCAATACAGTTATAGTACAACATCTATACATCAACTATACATTGTGCGTTTTTTTTTTCCTTTGTTATATTTTCAAGGGGTCTCATGGGGTTAGACTTGGTCACCATTACATCACTGCTGTAAGACGGGGGAGGGGGTCGAGATAGTGGTGGGCGGAGCCATAGATAAACAGGGTTTCATCAGTATAGTCTAAAAGGACGTTACACACCGAGGGCGTTTATTTCACACGTCAATATATATTTTTGGAAGTGAATACTTTCACACAGAACAGGAATAATACGCAGCAAAAAAGCGACGTAATTTTTTTTCTTGAGGTTAATTTTTCTGAGCTTTCACACAACAAATAAAGGCGTCAACATATCACGTCGTGCTGAACGGGTTGAGTTGCGTCTCTATTTATGAAACAACTCCGTAGTCCAAACCAAGACGGCAAATTTCATTACTCCTTTCAACCTCCTTCCGTTCTTACTTTTCACAATAAAAGTCCTAGACATATAATATTTGCAGGCGAGAACTCTTATCGTGTATTCGTCATGCCCCCCCCCGGTGTGTAAAAGGTCTTTACAGTGCTACCAATGTTAGCGCTGCGATCCTGCTACTTGGCAACTGGTGTGGAGGACATCAGCTAGAGTGCAAGTCTGTCAGAAATATACATTGAGTTGTAGTTGGAGTGGCAGTAATAGAGCAATAAAGTAGGCAAGTTTATATTTGATAATTTAGAGGTAGAGTTTTGGAGAACGTTCAGCAGCTGGAATCAATTTGGATCGAGTTTCGAGTTTTGGGTTAATGTTTTGTTTCTGAATTGAACAACAAACTGTTCCTGATACATTAGAACTTCTATTGCTGCGTTCACACCAAATGCAAAGCAAATTTTTTGCCTTGCATTACTCGTGCTAGACACGCCGGAGAGGAAGGGGGGTTTACCTCAATGTCGACACCAACAACGTTTAATCATTTCTGATTCAACAACATCAGGGCGTCAGATCGTCAGTGACGACAGAAGGAGAATCTCAACGCTGATAGGCTTGCACGACACAGCGTCATGCAAATTTCTCGTTGAAATATTTCTATTTGTGTCGCCCGGTGCAAAATTGCGTCTATTCGTCTCTTTGCATTGACTTCTCGGTATGTAATCACGCCACGTGAAGTTTGCTTCGTGTTTGGTGTTAACGCAGCATCAGTGGTTTAATTTCTCACCTCACTGAATTAGCGTAAATGTGTACTCCAGGAAGCGTGAGGACACGTTGACATCACTGTTGAGTGGTTACAGACGGGTAACAGAGCATATAACAAATGCTATAACAAATATGACATCACCAAATCCAAATCTGACTTTTAACAACTCCAAAACAATTCCTCTATATCGTGCTGAGGACTGAACCTTGAACGGGTATTCAGGGTTTATCACCCCCATATTTTGTCTTAGTATGTATTTTATATACGGCATGTTATGAGTTATGCTTGTGGACACTCAAACCTACAGCTTTCTAAAAAGCAGCTGAGCAGTCCACTCACATATCCCGTTATAGAGAACAGTCCAACCTGACAGAACTCTCTGTCTATCCATGGCTCTAGTTCCAAACAGGGTTAAGGGTTCAGGACACTGAGGACTTAAAGGGGTAAAGGGTTTAAGGACTACAGAGGTTACAATACTAAGGTTTTTTTTAAGGAGTCTGGATAATGAGGTGTTGAAGTTTGTAAATGACGGTCAAGGTTTACAGTGATGAGAGATTTCACCGAGATACTGGATTTGAGAGATTTATGGGTGGAGAGGACGAGGTTAGTATGAGTCTTATGGGGTGGGTAATGTTAGGATATGACCTTGGCCTCCGTAACTATAGCAGGGTCTTCTATGTCAGCTTTACTTTGAACCATCCTCAGCTCCAGCTGGGGCGGACTGGGCCTCCGACCAGGACCTGCTAACTCTGAGAGACACAGGGGTGGATGGATGGGTAGGTAGGGGGGGTGGGCAAACGGGAATGCAGACACGAATAAAGATTAACATTACAGAAGGTTTAAATGTAAAAATAGTTTGGACATGCTGTGCAAAACCAATTCAGCTTATTCTTCGCCTGAACTAGGGTGCTTACGCATTGCGTCATTTTGTGTTCTCACTTCCGTTTACAGCGGGAGTGCCGCTTAGAGTCGCCTGTCGCCAGTGTTAATACATCCATGGTTATCATCCTTTACTGGCTAAAAAGCTGTTTTTAAGCATTAAAATAGCTGTTATTAAGTTTTAATGTTTTTTTTCAGGCTCTGTAGGACCCGTCTCGGAAGGACCCGTCCTACCAAGAAGCATCGTTGACTTTGAGAAGCACCCTACATCTGTATCTGCTGCTCCTTTCCTACAGGTAGCGCAGGTTGACATGTGAAGAGCTGGTCTGATGAGTTATGAGACTTCTTCTATGAGGTGCTTTGGACAAAAATAGATTTCAAGGAGGCTCCATGACGAGTATACAGGATGAAAACTGAGTTTTTACATAGTGATTCTTTGATTACTAATTCCCTGCCTGGAAATAAGGCATAAGTGGCATAAGTGTGATAGAGAAACTGGAAAAGCTCAGAGAGAAACTGATCAATCAAGGTTGATATACTTAACAAGTTTACAACATATAGACAGCAGGACATTTGTGTGATTTGAATGGTTGTCCATGAAGATTACGCTTCACTAAACGCACCAGAGGGGAAATATATATATAAATATGTATATTAAGAGCGTAAAAAACACATGCCCGTGTCACAAAGTCTGTGTGGAGTGTTAGATGTAATAGAATGGAAGCGTATCTGTTTTAACCAATATTGCAACCAATTAAACTAAACATTTGGCATCAAATGCACGATTAAAATGTAACAGAATATTGATTTTATCTCGATTGTTGATCAAAGCTTTAGGCGCTGATAATGAGCCCTACTTTTCTTACCGTGAGCATACGAAATGGTCCTCTGGATAACATGGTGCATCACTGAAAACGTCTTCTCACAGGCCATCTGAGAAAGAGAGCGAGAGCGAGAGAGAGAGAGAGACAGAGAGAGAGAGAGAGAGAAGAGTGAAAATAAAGTCATTATTATTATTATTATGTCCTGTCGTTGATAATTTTAAATGTGTTTGGTCTGCTCAGTGTGGCTGTTTTCGTACCTTTAGGTCATTGGGGTAGTGGTGTGTCCACGCTAGAAGCATAGCAGCAAACAAATCTCCAGTTCCTACGAAGACGGCATCCACTTTGGGGACTTCTATTCGAACTCTCTGTGTTGTCTTGCTGCCGTCGGGACGAACTGAAAGAACACAGCAAAGACATGACAGCATGTCGAAGGGTTAACTTTGGTTGGCTTGGCAATAATATATACATACAGACTTCACATACACATGTTACGTACCCTTGCGCTGGCTGCCAAGCGACACAAGGAAGCGGTCTCCCAGTCTGGAGGGCAGATCAGAGGAGGTGATGACCACTGTGTCTGGGCCCATAGCGTGGAGAAGGTCCATAACCTACAGACAGTCAGTGAGTGAGATACTGGGGCTGTATTTAGTCAGTAGGAAGCGTTTAACAGGAGACACCCCAGGGTAAAAACAAATATATATAAAAATAATAATTGGATAAAGCTAGGTTCAAAATTATTGTTTAATTTTGTTGACATATTAAAGTCAAAGATTTTTAAAGAGGGAATATGTATTTTAATGTTAACAGCCATTAAAAAAAATACATTTTGAAACGTTTTTAGAAATAAGCTGTTGTATAAATCAGGCTATGAATGATTACCTCTACAGCGTCTTTCTCTGTGCTGATGTTTTTCCCCGTCAATAATCTACAACACGAGCAAACAAATGTGTCAGTAACACCTTCACAGAAACACTGAAAAGGAAGTTATTAAATAGAAAAAACAAACATCCACATTTAAGAGAAAGTCCAAAAGAAGACTCATTATTCAAAGCTTGAAACATATGATTATTCTCATACTGGTTACTGGAACACACGAGTGCAACAAAAAGGGTAAGAATCCACAAAGTCAAGTGAGTCTTTAGTGAACAGAAAAACCTTCAATGTGATCCTGCAGACATAAAGTAACACCACTAGGTGGAGTAACTTCACAGTGAAGCTACTGTAAAGAGAAGAATTAGCAGGTGTCTTTTAAACTGTGGCTTAATGTTACCGTTTTTCATAAATGCAGCAATTAAGTTGAAAAAGGAGCCAACAAAAACGTGGCTGTCGTTGACTTAACGGCCACAGGTGTCACAGTTAACAAGCAATTTCTGATTCTTACGTTGACTCCCTTTAAAAAGGGTAAAACAAGAAAGATTAGAGGTGAGCTAGCAGGTATTTTTGGTTAATTCTTTCCCAAAACCACAAAATGCAGGTATTAGATAACAATGCATGAGTGGCGTTACATAAAGATGATGTTTCTCTGCTCTTCACACAGTCACTCACTGAGCTGCAGGTAATTTAAACTAAGTATCTTGAAAAAAAAGCCAACTAGAGAAATGTCATGCTAGATTTATCGGATAACAAAACTGCAAATATGAAATAAAAAAAGACACTTGTACTCACTCAGCCTCAAACTGGTTAGGAGTTATAATGTCAGCAACAGGAACCACCTTGTTCTTATAGACCGGGTAAAGATTCTGAGGAACGTACTGAGGAACAAACACACAGGTTAGAATCACACAACACATGAAAACACACAAATAGTGTTCATCTACACACAGAAATGAGTGGGCTCTGTTCTTCTCTGATCTTCGTTTTCATGGTTTTACATGATGAGCTCTAACGGACAGAACATGATCTTAATCCCTGAAAATGCACGTCTGCACAATGTAATATATACACAACATACACATGCAGAGTGAGTCACTGTGTGTACGTAGTTCTGTCAGATCACAATAATCCATCTGTCACTGAGAAATGAGCCTTGTAACACCAGGATGAGCACTAAAACCCTCCCACACACATTACAGGCACAAGAGACAAGAATATATCTACTAACAACAGACATTAACACACACAGCTGCACATACAGGACATACATCAGCATAAACTCACCATAGATCCATGATCACCGAGGACGGGGTCACATACTGAAATGACAAAAAATAAACACGTTCATGGTCAGACACGTAAAGCTCCAACTATCACATGAATGCTGCAGTGATGGGAGGCATGAAACTGGATTTGGAATTGTAAACACATCCCAGCCAGCATGTAGAGAGACACGACGGAAAAAAACAGTCATTTTTAATGTCTACATTCACTTAAAAAAGACGACTAAAAGGCCCGGCTAGTATGGAGGACAGCACCTGACAAAATCTAAAATCAATAAATCAATAAATATGTCATTAAATGTAGAAAAAATAATATTAAAAATAAATGTAGCCAATAATTAATTAATAAAATGTGTAATAAATTGATATTTCTGTTTTAATTTGCTACTTCATTTCTATTTGTATTAATTCCCTTATTTATTTACTCTAATTTTCCCTTTTATTTATTTATTTATTTATGTATGTATTATTTTTAATTTTTAAATGTATTTATTTTTGCATTTGTTTTTTATCTATTTATTTATTTTTGCATTTATTTTTTAGGTTTTACATTTATTTTTAAATGTATGGATTTATTTATGTATTTCTGCATGATTTTATTTTCTGCATTTCTCCCCTAATCCCCAAACTTATTTATTTCTGTATTCTTTTCTTTACACATTTCTTTTAACATTTCTTTCTCAGTGACAGATGAATTTGGCAGGTTCGATCCTCCATATGCTAGTGCCTCTTCATTAAACCTCACAATAACTAGTATTACCACCTTGTGGTTGTATGCCTTGGAGGATGTAGGCGAAACTCCAGATTAATTTACTTAAATAAATATTAAACACGACAATTATTGAGATGTTCAAATACCAATTTTTCCTGTCCGATACCAATTCCTTGCGGCATCGGTACCGATCTGATCCTCTATCTAGACAAACTTCTCCATCAATATATTTAAAAATATTTTAACATCAGTGCCAACATGATACCTGAGATCCGGTCCAAAAAAACAAAATATATATTACAGGATTTTTGTTCTATACTTTTCAACAACACCACAATCTACCTACAATAACAATCTTCTCAATAGAGAAGAAGGAAGAGGTGCCATCTGTTAATACTTGACAGGTACAGTATGTTAGTTGTTGTGGACACAGTTCAGCGATAATATTAAGGTCTGATGTGCAGCCCTAAGGGTTATGAATGTAAAACCAGATTAGGGCAAGCAGGACCAACAGAGAGGTAATTTATATCCTTTCATCACAGCATGCAATTTATGTAACATTACAGAAACAATGACTTACAGACACACAACAGTAAATTGTAACACAGCACTTTCTGTTCTGTCCACAACAAAAAGTACTGAAGGTAAACACATTATGCGTGTCACCCTCTGGCTGCTTATTATTTTGAACAGTGGCAGGAGGTCTTCACTGGATCCACTAACACAGTGTCTACAGGCCAAGATACAACGACTTTGATCTGAGTGAAACTGATTCGTACAACGAGAGAGGAAAATCCTCCTGGCGAGAGAGAGAGAGACAGAGAGAGAGAGACAGAGATACAGAGAGAGAGACAGAGAGAGAGACAGAGACAGAGAGACAGAGACAGAGAGAGAGACAGAGATACAGAGAGAGAGACAGAGAGAGAGACAGAGATACAGAGAGAGAGACAGAGAGAGAGACAGAGACAGAGACAGAGACAGAGAGAGAGACAGAGACAGAGAGAGAAAGAGAGAGAGAGAGAGAGTGTTTCTTAGCTTCTTTTAGTTCATTGCAAAATCTGCTCTCGTCAACCCTGTATCCAGCAGGCACCACCAAACACCAAACAGCAGACAGACAACGTTAGCGAGCGTCTAGCAGCTAAAGAGCCAGATGAATGAATGGAGCTCAGAAGCTGAAGATGACGGGTTGGTGGTCAAAAGTTTGAATTTTGAAGCCTCAGGTCGTGTAACGCTAGAGAGTACCGAGTAGCCCTAATAGCATTCATAGCAGTGACCACAGAAATTCAGCATTTGCTAAAAACCCTTGCTGCTAATGCTTTATAGCACAGTTAAATCTTGTTATAAAAGCGTTTAGACCCAGCAGGATCCCCTCTGTGTTATATCTCCACTGATGCAACATTATCCAAACTGTATCAATTAACCTTTAGGGAATATTACCCTAAAGAATAAACATCAGAAGATGCATTTATTTCTTGTGTATACTTACAATGCAGTAACATGCAGCTCTCCAACAACCAAATGCATGTGAGTGAAACCAATAAAATGTTCTAGATGTCTAGAATAAATAAAAGCGTGTGGTTACTCACCATACACCAGGTTGGGGTTGGCTCTCTTTAGCTCCTGAACAATGTCCACTACCATCTCCAAGAAGGATGTGTCTCTGGTATACCCTGAATACAACATCATAATAGAGTCATTATGTTCACAACTTTAACAGCCACTCTGTGTAAATACTTAGTTTAAAGGGTAGGCCCATTATTCTTTTTAGGTTTTTATATCATCCTGTAGCTTCCCAGTGGTGTTCCTTATGTATTGCAATATTCATATTTTGGTCAAAGTATGTTTTAGCGTCAAAATGCTACTTTCCCTTCAAAACCTTCTAAAAACTTTCCCCCACATGGTGACCTGACGTAGGTTTCTGCATGATGACGCTGCTACATGTACAGTATGTATACATCCTTATAGTACTCCCAGTTTAGAGAAGCAGACAGGAGTACCGGCAGGAAGCTAAGCAATGTACTGCTGTGGATGCCACATTAGTTCAGATCAGAAAGTCACACAATCGATGCAGCGGTAGACCAGCAACTCCCGTGTTCTGGGAGGTAAAATTACTGTTTTTATGAATGGAGTCTGGTGGCTTTGAAGACGGCGATATAACGGCTTCAGTTCCCCGTCAGAAAGTTGGCGAGGTAAGGCGGGGAAAATGTTCTAAATATAGCGTACACTTTTAGGTGTTTAAAATAAATTTTTCTGCTGCGTCAGACAGCCCTTTCCGACGGGGAACTGAAGCAGTTGTATCGCTCTCTTCAAAGCCACCAGACTCCATTCTCAAAAACAGTAACACAGGAGTATACATACAACCCCACCCCTAAAATCAAAACTAACCCTTTCAGTTATTTCAAAACTTAGCACAGCTAACGTTGACTCAGCTAGTGCTAGCGTTCACATTATTCATAAACTTATTGATTAGCTTACTGCGGTAACCTACATCATTGCTTTTTGCTGACGGCTGAGTGGAACGCAGATGGACTTGCCCTTTAATTTTTGTCTTTGTCTTTATATTACCATTAAACTGTCCGTTAAGCAAAAAAATAGCCACTGAGGCATACTCAGATTCATTAAACTACAGCGGCTTATTAAAATGCAGTGTTTATACATTTCAATGCAGTGAAACTCAAGGCTAAGTTTTGTTTAATGACAACTTTAGTTACACAAAAAAAATAGTTTTGGTGGAACAAAATCCAGCTACAATTTGCACACAAGTACTTTTGAATGCAACGATTTAAAACAACATGATTTAAAATATGTCAACATAATGACATCACCTTAACATGAAGCTGAATCTAAAGTGCAGAACTGGGGGGGGAGTACTCCAATTACAGCGGTGTAGAAATGAAGTATAAAAGTGATGTTTCATTCACCTGTTAAAACATAGTCATACTGGTGTACGTTGTTCAGCTTGATTCCTTCATAAAGGACGTGGAGCTCATCTGCTGTCAACACCTGGCCTTTCCAATGAGAATAACCTGCAGAGAGGAGAGCAGAGGCGGTATTGTGTTTGCTGAGTTGCTGACTCTAGTGGCACATGAACACAAATAGACACACACGCGTACACGCACTGTATATGTGCACGTTAACAACCCCTATAGCTGCTGACACACACATCAAAAACCTTTTACCCCCCTTACCTGATAACATTTTCAATTGTATACCTAATATTAAAATTCTCTGAAGGTTAGGACGTTTCAGTTTGTGCATTAAATAACAGAAATGTCTGGACGGGCTGGTTTTCTTCTGAGGGAAGGAGTTACTTAATGATCTACAGGTGGTGGTAACACACAACAAAGATAAGGAAGAAGAAGAAGCCCGCAAGCCAGTAAACAATAGATGTAAACAATGCAGGATTTAAAATACTTTTAAAGATCTGCTTTATGAGGAAGGCAACTTCGTTTTAACGCCACTAATTTCTTTAATGCATCAATTCAGTTTTAAAGCTAGAGTGAAGTTACTGGCATCAAAGGAAGCTAGAAAACCTAAGAAATCCATCGGTACCGACCATGTCATACTAGCATGTCGAGAAGGAGGTTAAATAACGCTCCTAAGTTAAGCCATATTTTAGCGAGGAAAAACTGTTGTGGCCATTTTCAAAGGGGTCCCTTGACCTCTGACCTCCAGATGTGTGAATGTAAATGGGTTCTATGGATACCCACGAATCTCCCCTTTACAGACATGCCCACTTTATGATAATCACATAGGGGCAAGTCAGC
Organism: Sebastes umbrosus; assembly: GCF_015220745.1. Taxonomy (NCBI): domain Eukaryota; kingdom Metazoa; phylum Chordata; class Actinopteri; order Perciformes; family Sebastidae; genus Sebastes; species Sebastes umbrosus. The sequence continues at coordinate 2,911,608 of NC_051278.1, forward strand.
ACACTGACACACTGACAGCTGTTGTTGCCTGTTGGGCTGCAGTTCGCCATGTTATGATTTGAGCATATTGTTTTATGCTAAATGCAGTACCTGTGAGGGTTTCTGGATCAATATCTGTCATTGTTTTGTGTTGTTAATTGATTTCCAATAATAAATATATACATATATTTCCATAGAGCAAGCATATTTGCCCACTCCCAAGTTAATAAGAGTATTAAATACTTGACAAATCTCCCTTTAAGATACATCTTGAACAGATAAAAATGTGCGATTAAATACTTTATATATTGACAGCCCTAAATATATTTCTCACTTTTTCCCTGATGTAGATAAGCCACTAAATTTATCACTAGTTGCTTTTTGGAAATAAAGACGCTAAGAGGGTCTGAATAATCGCTAAATCTAGCGAGAAAGTCGTCCAGTTGGCAACACTGCATGCATGTGACTTTTCCTTGTAACCGAGTAGTGCGTGAACTTCGATGAACTAAGCACAAAAAAGGAAATGTTTAGGTGGTAGGACAGAGGAGAGGCTGGTGGAGGACGAGGACAAAGGCCCTCTACTAACAAACACACCTACATTGTGTGTGGACGGGTGTCTTTATTGACAGTGTGTGCATTTGTATATCGGAGTATGTGAGTGTGTTCAGTGCTGCATGTACCGATTTGGATGTACATGAATGTGACGAGAATGCTAATGTAAGCATGCGTCTGTCTGCGTATGACATGCTTGCTGCAGGCCGATGATGTCGCAGCTCCAGGTGAGTCACAGCCGGGTCACGTGGTGGGGGGGGGTTCTGGTTGCTAAGCAACAAGCCGGGAGAAAGCCAAAGGGGCTAAGAAAGAGAGATGAGCAGTCAGAGCGCCGTGTGTGAGAGAGGCAGGCCTACAGATAAGAGCTGCTTCTGTCGTCATCATTCGCTGCTGTCGCAATTCACAACGCCTGCTGCTGTTTACTGCTGCGTCCTGTCGCTGGCTCTCCCTCCTCCTGCCTCCATCTTCCTGTCTCTCTATTCACCTTCTCTGTCCCTCTCTCCCTCTCAGATGAACACGTCGTCTTCAATATGTCACCCCAAATTACATACTCTCCTTGAAGAAATTGAAAATGTTCGTATCCAATCCACAAGATCTGATTAAACAAGCACCAGAGTCTCAGGCGTTTCTACGTTAAGGTCACTGAAACAAACCCAATTTACACCGTAGATGTGAGGATTGTTTCTCACTGAGGAATCCTGACATCGTCCTCCGTTGTATCTCTGTCTGCTCTGTACGTGGGGATTATAATAGTCATTCTTATCTTAGTCTAATTGCTTCCTATAGGTTTAAATTGAACCTAGATGTAGCTGGGCGCTCACAGGAATCCCGTCTAGGCCGCGTTCGGACAGACAAGAGCGCTGCAATAAAATAAATAAAAAAATTTAAATCTTCTTTTCTTTCTTTTTTTATATAAATACATTTTTTATGTTATTTACTTTTCTTTCTTTTACTTTTTTTATTTAAATAGATTTTTTTATCTTAAGTTCTTTTCTATCTTTTTATTTTTTTTATTTAATTTTGTTTTTTGTTCTTTATCTTTTTTTGCATCGGCAATGGTTGAGAGTTAGGTAGGAGAGAACTTGGGGGGGGGGTGGGGGAGGGGATATTACCAAAATATGGAGGGTCAATCATTTACATTTGCGCTTTATTTGTATGTTTCTGCACACCTGATGTTACTTCCAATAAATTATTATGGAAAAAAACTGTCTTCTACTTTCGATAGAAAATAGTTTCCAAAGAACGTTGTTCACAGCAAGTCTGTGGATTATCCTGAATAAATGATTTTCTTTAACAAAAGAAGACATTGTTGAGTTGTTCAGTTGATCAGTGATATGTGTGGAGAAACTTCAGGCTACAACAACACTTCCAAACAGCTCAAATGTAAATTACAGCATTTTATCCGTCTGATGTCGCTACAGACGAGTCCCACGCTCGCCCACATAACAACACTTATCCTTCACTACACCTACAATTAAGGGCAGCAGATTGCTTTAAACTCAACACCATCCATCTCAATAACAATGAAAACCGACGTCGTCTAACCTGGCTGCTTTCAAACAGCCGGCTCACAACCATCACCAAGATGTTGAACAGCTCGCTGACCTTTTCCAGCTTCAGGAGTAATTATATAGTCATGATGACTTGTATTCTCAAACTAGACCAGATGAAAAACTAGACAACCATGACATGAAGGGGTCAAGGTCATCCACTCTGTACTACACAAAACACTGTAAAAAATACAAAGAATAGAGCAGACAGCGGCATTATTAACCAAATATTGTGTTTAGAAGATGGGAGGAGGCATGCTTATCAACATGGGAGTGGACAAATATGCTGCTTTATACAAATGTATGTATATATTTATTATTGGAAATCCATTAACAACACAAAAAAATGACAAATATTGTCCAGAAACCCTCACAGGTACTGCATTTAGCATAAAAAATATGCTCAAATCATAACATGGTAAACTGCAGCCCAACAGGCAACAACAGCTGTCAGTGTGTCAGTGTGCTGACTTGACTATGACTTCTTTAGGTTTCATATGATACCAGTATCTTCACTCTAGCTTTAAAACTGAGCCCACTAAAACTTAAAAACCACAAGTTCCGTTAAAGATTTGAAGAAATTAGTGGCGCTAAAACTAATTTATCATGTTAACTTTGACATCCCTAATTCTCAACTCTGTCATAATGAACTGTTCCTGAGAGGATTTCTGAGTCTGAATATCGTATCCACTGTGAAGCAACAAGCAACAGCTGGGCAGATGTGTTTATTTTCACAGCTGATCATTCTTGAAGTTGAGTTTGCATGAATAACATGAGCTGAGAGACCATCCATTAGTGTAAGACAGGAGAGAGACACAATGCAGATTATTCATTCATGGGAGTGGAAATTACATCAAAATATTAGGGAGGGATGATGCAGACATTCCCTCTGGGCCAATCAGCAACAAGATGCATCATCAGTACCCTTTATTTTTAACTGGTACATCTGAAATAATGATAATGCTGGGTCCACACTATCTGAGAATCAAGTTGATGTTGGGCCTGATTCCTTCTTTTAGTGTGGGCCAGCCTTTAGCCTGCTGCCCCCGTGACCCGGCAGATAATGGATGGATAAAAATCAATGGAGCAAAAATAGATATATTTGAACTTTTTCTAGCCATAATGCAGCTCAATCTTTCACCTTTAAATAGACCCTTTCTGCCTGGTACTATAAATACCCACATCCTTCCCCCTATGTTATGAATTTGTAGTCTTCGGGTTCAAGACTTTAGAGAGTTCCACTCTACAACTAGGCTGAGTAGTACTCCTCGTGATGAGCTAACTGATCTTGGCATCCTCATCTAAATAAGTCCAGCAGCATCTGTGACGTCCCAAGAGGACGGAGAGAGAAAGCCTGTATGAAATGTGAATGGAGTTTTTCCCCTGCAGCTACTTCTGGTGTCAGCCAGTGAAGTCAATGACCTCCCGAAAACTTGACTCACTCGGCTGTCGACTCGTCAGCCTCAACACGACCACGACAGACGCCGCTCTAACACTCGCTAACACCTCGTCACGACACCAGCGGCTCTGACTGACTCATACACACCCACACACACTAAATTAAACTAAAACACAGCACACACTCACAAAGAAATATGCTATTTCATCCGTCTTACCTGTGTGGTTGGAGAACTGGACAGAGTTGATGGAGTCCACCTCAAACCCTAAAACCTGGAGACGGAGAGGAAACAGATCAGGTGTCAGGAGTGATTAGGAGTAACAGTACAAATATACCACACTACTGCACACTTAGTACGCAAAGCCGGACAATAGAAAACTGGTTTAAGGAAGTTAATATGGTCATTAAACCTGCAAGGCAGCAGAAACAAGCTGTGAACACGTTACGGAAAACACATCCAGCAGATATGGAGCATCTTCAGCATTCATTTGGATTCGTGTTTCTGTCCACCTGATGAATGTAAGTTCGATATTCACTCTCCTTTTAGCTCCTGAGGGGAAATATCTGCCTCTTTAGCTGTTAAATGCTCCACTATGTTCACCAGCTAGTTGCTAATTTTGTTTTTGTCTGTCTACAACGCTATCAGAGTGAACCAAAACAGTAAAGCTGCAGGAAGGAAAACCAAATCAATGAGCTGAAACACACTATAAAGCCCCTTATGCTGTGTTCAGACACCAAGAGCGAAGCAAATTTTCGCCTCACTTTACTCGGGCGAGTTTGACCGCCGGAGAGGAGAAGGAGCTTGTCTCCATAGATACCAACAACTTTTCTTTCCTCCATTTCCTCCATCAACCATGGAAGAAATAACCACTGTTGCTGCTTTGTACATGTTGTTGAAGTCCCAGATATGTCAGAAAACCAAACGCCGTCATGTCTGGGTTCATAACATCACCCAGTGGGGAGCTGTGTTCACAGAGCGCCATCGCACTGACTGTATCTAGCAAGCCACGTCGCTACTGCGGTATGAACCCAAAATAAACAGATTGTGCTGTGATTTAATTGCAGTAAACAGATCAAAATGATGCAGAAATTACTACATAATGATGCCAATTTGTAACAAGTATGAATTCATGCTTTGTCAAGTCTGTCCGCAAGACGACAAGCAAACAACTTTTAAAATGCTTGTTTTCTGAATGGAATTTGGATGGATCAGTGCCAGACTATGCAGCTGCTCCATCAACACTCAACATAACGTCATCTAGGCATAAATACGGCAGCACCATTGTTGTAAACGAATCAAAAAAATGCCGAAATAACTACATAATGATGCTGATTTGTAAAAAGTCTGAATTCATGCTTTGTCAGGTCTGTGTGCAAGACGACAGTCAAACATCTTTTAAAATGCTTGTTTTCTGAATGAAGTTTGGATGGATCAGTGCCAGGCTATGCAGCTGCTCCATCAACACTCAAACTGAAGTCATCCAGGCATAAAAACGGCAGCAACGTTGTCGTTTCTACCATAGACAGTCTGTGGTTTATACACATATATTTATTTATAGTTCGGTCCGGTCTCTGTACAGATTTGGACTATCGAAGCTCTGGGTGAACACAGACAGACACAAGATTTATTTCCTCCATTTCTGATTAAACAACGTCAGGACGTCAGTGACGACAGGAGGAGAATCTCAACGCTGAGAGGCTTTCGCAACACAGTGTCATGCAATTGCAATCTATCTTAGCGTCTAATTTCCGCATCTATTCGCCTCTTTGCATTGACTTTTGCACACAAAGTTTGCTTCGCTTTTGGTGTGAACACACAATTAGAATTGACTTTTCCCTTCTGAAAGCACCAAAGCGGATCCTTAAAATATTATCACATTACATGACTATGTGTTGGAATAAATACATTTGGTCAAGTATTGTATATTGTGACATTTTTTCCATATAATCTCGGTCATAACGGCAGCATGTAAACATGAATCTGGAAAAAACAAAACTCTATTTGGCTTCATTTAAGTGGAGATAAAAACATCCTCTTAGTTTACAACTCTTTGTGTCCTCCCGTCTTTCTTAACAGATCTTTTTTTAATTACCAGAGAGAGAAAGACACATGACACATCCACGTGCACAGCCAATTGTTATCTGAATGACTTTATTTAATTGGGCTGAAGCAGGAAGAAGCCAGAGTGAATGAGTTCTTTGTTCTTTTCAATTGACTCTAACTTTGAGATACAAGAATCTGCTTACAGAGGGGAGAGGCAGCGATTCACCCTCTTTGACCTTGAGCTTGACGATGCTCCTCCAGCTATCTCTGTCTGACTGATGAACACTTTCTCAATATGTTTTCTGAAAGGTGTATTTGCATCATCAACACACGGCATTCAGGAAAAAGGTCAAGCTCTTAGTGGTGTGTCAGGAATGTAGAGCATGACACCTTTTTTATTGAAAATACTATTTTTAAAGGAGTGTACAGAATACACTCCTGGTGGACATACAGTAGTATGAATGATGAACGGTCCTTCTTACTCTAATCTTTGTGATTTTCTATTAATATCCAAAGGGAAAAGCCCATTTTTGTCAAAGTCTGACTCAAGAACGATTTAGCAAAGAAGATGGAAAGGATAAATGTCAGACCCTGCTGCAGTAAAATGGGAGGTTTTCTAAAGGGACTCTGGTGCTCGGAGACAATACCGCTTTAGTCTATAGGGACCGCCAAAATCAACTAAAAATGTAAGTTCCTTTAAAGTCAATCTAACGAATGTATTTTGTGGTGCTGTTAAATTATATTATGTTATATTATACATTGATATAAATGACAAAATATTAGAAACATGTTCGGTATGATACAATTCAACAACACAAAATCCAGCCTCCAAATTAAACTAAACCAACATCTTTAAAACTGTTTCTACAGAACTTTATAACCTTTATGAAGGTAGGATTTATTGCAGGACTTTTGTATTAGAGGGTATCCAGTGTCACCAAGTCAGTCTTTCAGCTACCTTACATTGACTTGCAGTTGAATTTGGAATAGATTTTGAGGTTTTGATGCTTGCCTATATAGCCTATTACTTGTATTCTCAAAGATCTGTTTCTGTTTGCTGCTCCAGAGTCGTGAATAAAAATGTGTTTGACTGTTTTAGAAACACGACTCTTTCACACAGAAGAAACCTGTCTATCACAAAATGTTCCTTTGGTTTGTTGATTTAAACTGTATATTTATGGCCTACTGATGTAGATGGGGCTAAGAATATGTTATTTAGGTCACATCCTTTCTCGCTCTATTCATAAGCTTCAAGTCAGCGACACAGATCGACTGTTTACAATGCTGCTGATGGAAAAGCATCGTCAGAGACTGAGAGAGGATATTAACTAAATTATAAACATTTTGCCTTTTTTGAGGAAATACTTCAACACTTAAGGTAATTCCCAGATGAGGAAGGCTTCCCGCAACTGACGGATGAAGAGTTTCTTTAATTAGCATGTGTCACAGTACAGGCTGATCACATCTGAGTCAACACAAACGCTGTATTTACTGCACCGTCGTGACTTAGCTGGCAGAGTCCCTCAGCTCTGGGTTAGCTCCTCTATACGTTCACTGTTCATTTGCACATTAATAAACAAATGATACTAGTGTTTGTTTCCATGTGTGCATGTACCATCTTTTGTTAAACGATGTTAACTTTCAGCATGTTCATGAGCTTACTTGTTTTGTTGGACTAACACAAATAAGAGTCCAAACAGCCATACTAGCAGCTCTCTGAGGCCGTACACAGGCACGGCACAGCTTCAAGCTAAATGCTAATGTTAGCATGCTTACATGCTCACAATGATGATGTTTACATACACGTGTTTAGCAGGTATAATGTTTACCGTGCTTAGTTTAGCCTGTTAGTATACAAACGTTTGCTAAATAGCACTACACACAAAGCGCAGCTGAGGCTGATGGGAATGTCATTTGTTTTCTTGGCATTTGGTCATAAACCAAAAATATTTGGACAAACAGAATTTTTGACCAGACAATGGCACAAGGAGAAAAGTCAAGGGAATCATCAAACTTATTGAAATGAACATGTTAGCCTGCTGCGTCACGCCAAAAAGCTTTGAATACCTTTGAGTATTTCTCACCGAAGCTTCGAAGCCCCAAAAAATGGTAGTGGGGACCGCCCTAATCGTGACTTAAGTATCGTGATATCGTATCGTGATATCGTATCATGATATCGTATCGTGATATCGTATCATGATATCGTATCATGATATCGTATCGTGATATCGTATCGTGATATCGTATCATGGAGCTTCTGGTGATTCCCACCCCTAAAAAACAGCATTCTTGCTTAACGACTTGAATAAGGTAGTTACCTGTTCATTAAGCTATTGATTAATTCACTAATCATCTCAGCTCTAGCCAACGGAACAAGTTTAATTACATTAAGTAGAAATAAGCACTGAATACAGGCTTGTCTGGCTACTAACAATGAAGTATTTTCTCACAGGGTTTCCTCTGAAGGATGTTTTGGGCATTACTTAAATAGGTTGCAAGATACTTGGTGTTTTTTACCCCCCAAGTGTGGATCACAACAGCTTTATCTTACATATAAAAGCATAAAGATTCACTCTGAGGACAGCAGGGTAGCGACAAGAACAACTGCAGAACCCCAAGTCAGCAAATATTCAACTGGCTAAAGTGTCCCAACACACACATCCCTGTTGGTTCCTGGGATGTTGTTCTGTATGTGCCATCATGATGAGAAGCAATCAGAAACTGTCCCTTTGAGAATAAATAACCTGTCACACTAATAATTCAGGTATTCAGCTTTTATAGTCTTGATAAAAACCTTGATAAAAAGTCCCTGTTTTTGAAAAAGCAACTGTTTGAATACTTAACTAATTTTAAATAATACAAATTTAACTCACAATATACATAAAACTGAATTAATCCCTGCGCATGAAGACAGCACTGGTGTTGGATTTAGTTTCTATGAGGGAGCTGAATCTATCCAGGTCTAAGGCAGCCTGTCTCCATCTTCAGTGACGTCACCAGGAGGAATCCTGTGGCAGCCAATCAGAGCCCTGCTTCCTCATACCGGCGCCGTCTCCTGCTTACTGACAGGCCTGTGATTCTCCGTGCTGTCAGCACAGAGAGAGGGATGCCCTGCACGCTCACTGACGTCATCATCATCATCTTATCTTAAACACCAACTGAATCATGGTTGTGACTCTGATCAGTGAGAGCAGCTCTGTCACCGGCCTGCTGGTGTTCTGTTTATTAGTTTAAATTTAAAATACAGTCTTATGTCCACGAGAATCAGTGGTGATTCATTCACAAACTGCCTGCAACAATTGCCAACTAAATACACTTAAAGTACAACACTGTAAAATTATACTGATTATTGCTCTTAATATTTAATTCATGTGAAACATGGTGCCTCAAGGGTTTGTCTCCTTAGATTTAAGAATTTATAAGATCTTTCAATGCAAAATAAGATGAATAATAAGGCCAGTTTCATCACTGGAATAATTTGAAAGCAGCTGAAAGATATTCTGCGTGACTAGTTTAATTTCTCACCAACAACTGTGAGACTCATAATAGTTAATTCAAACTGTAAATTGCTTTTGCAAGACTATTTAAGGTCTTGAATTTACTTGCAGGCACCCTGTAAAAAGACTAAAAAGACTTGTGAGGGCTTTATTACTGACACCGTCTGCATAATTAAACGGAAATGTAATTTTACTGTATGTAGAAATGTTTAAAGATGCTCTGAATCAAGAACTAATCTGAATCTAAGTTTCCTAAAAAATACACTGAAAGCCAATTTCTTTTGGATAAAATAATTGCAACAAACCACCAAAATGACAACACATTTGGGGGGAAAAATATTAGATACTAGTGTCTTTAAAAAGCCACATGCATCAGTTGGTCTTACTTAATAATGTTGACACTATGACCTACTTTGGTTGAGCAGCACACTTGGTATGTACTGGTTAATACCAGTGTCCAGTGTAAGCTTTAATAAGCTGGTATATACTATTTTTAACGGTATCCTGGTACAAAGAGGCCTTAATCAGCCGTAGTAGTTGAACATTAGTGGCTGCACTGAACCCGGTGACATGCATGAAAGCCCAGCAGCCATTAGGATAACCACAAAATACATCCTGGGGCGCAGCACGCTAAAAATAGACTCGGCACTTCTCACAACAAGTGACTGTCTTTCAGGATGATGGGACATCACTGTGGGCCTATACACTAGCCTCGCCATCACTACTGACTGCCTCGCCATCACTACGCTGCTGCTGCTGCTGGTGGTGGTGGAAAATATGAATCTATAACAATCATCAGCATCATCGCGGCAATTACAGACGCAAAGCAATCACTGTTATCATAATACTGTCAACATCAGGCATCATAAAGGGAAATTAATTCACTCTCATAGCCAGAAGGAGCTAATAACCCCTGTGTCCTTTCACATAATATCAAATAGATGGCTTGTTTTGAATGCATTTGCTCCTCACTCTGGTAGTTAGGCCTTTGTGTAAAGCACTCAGTAAACTTTGCCTTTAGGTAAGGCCTTTATTACTACTGTTAATGTAGGTAATAACTCAACAGGAAAGTCCCTATAATTAAGCTAAAGAACGAGACGCATGTTGAGCTACTCAAAAGCTACAGTTCTTCATCTGTAAGTGCTTTACAATGTCTACGTCCTGACGTCACCGCCTCTGATCAGAGGTGGAGGTCACATTAATGATAAGTCCTAATTAATACACAGACACTCGCCAGCCAATGAGCATAGTATAACATTACAATACACTTCCCAGTATGACCTGAAATCTACATTAAGATAAATTAGCAGGTTTACACCAGTAACGATTTTATATTCATCAGGGCATGTATTTCCTTTCTCATGTTGGCTCAATATGTCTGATTAATTACCAGTTAAACATACTGGACTGTTAGCTAATTGGTTGGCTGACCTTTAGGTAAGATGTCACTGGTGGTCATTTATAACTGTTTATAGACATTTATTAAAATTTATAAAAAACGATGTTTATTGTCCGGCTCTAATGTTCACAAGATGGATGGTATCGCAATTACAGGCGATTTTGTGATTCTGCAAATTGCAAGACAGCTATTGGCCACAATTAATCTGTGTAAACAAAGAGGAAAACCTTTAGTAGTAATCAATACACTACTTTATTCACTGCAATACCAACTGCTTTCAGTGTCACTGAATTTTATTAACAACTGTTGTGGTCCAATACACCAATACTGTGTTTTATTCAAAGTAATGAGTGTAAGACAACTGTGTCTGTCTAGAATCAACCAAAAAGATTTTAGTAGAGTTTTGATTGTTATAGCTCCAAGAGAACAAATCATACTTTAAATCATGACGATAATCTCATAATTATTTAATTTTGCTTAATATGTAAGAACTGTATTTGGTATTGTGAATGGCTAATACACTGCATTAAGCAATATCTTTTATGTCCTGAATAGATTCCGTTTTCAGTTAACAGGTGATGTTGATATATGATGATTGACTGCAGGATTCAAGACGGCTCATTTGGGTTAGATGTAGCTTACTGGATTTGAATTGAGATATTATGAAATGTTATTTAGGAGGAGCGCTTCTCCTTGTCGTTAACATGTTGTTTACTTTACAATCGATTGGCATGGATTCAGCTTAACAGTCAAATGTGAGGGTAATATTAATAACTTTGTTATAACGTTACTAAACATTGTCTTTGAGCTAAGTGAGCTTACATTTAAACAACATCTGTTTAGCTAACAGATCAATGCTGTTGAGAACTAGCAATTAACAATAACTTTAACTAAGAAGTCAGCTGGTCCGTTGCTTGGTACTTAACAGTAAAGTTAGCTAACTTTTTGTAGTTTTAGTTGACCTATAAGTTAAAAATAAATCTCTTATCTACTCTATACTGACATGTGGAAAGTGGAGCCAGCCTCCCTGGTCTCTTTAGAAGCAGTTAGTTGCTGAACAGTTGCTGCCAATAGGTGGCGATTGTAAACAATACCCAGGTAAGATGGCAGACGGTTATCCCATTGGTTATGATGTAATGTTACATCTACTGTTTTATATCTATGCACACACACAACAAAATGTACATGTGTTCAATTATTCTAATAAAAGTCACAATCTGGCTCATCTTTCAAAAACCAGAACAGCTGCTACGTCTGTAAAGGAAGAAAACATCCATGATAAACATTTCCTACCTCCAGTTTGTGCAAGTTTATCAGGAAACTAACAAATAGCTGTATTGATTATTTGTCCATCCTGTAGTACAGGTTATCACTGCAGGAGGCAGATGTTCCCATACACATCATGACCATTACAGCTGTCTGACTGCCTGTCTGCCTGTCTGTCTGAGAGCAGGTGATGGAAACCTGACTGGTCTCTCTCTAACCTTTAAGATTATCATTAGCTAGCTGTTTTGCAACCGGAGTATAACATTCACTGACAGACTAACTGAGGTCTGAAAAGCATGTTTTCCCCATATAACAGTTATTCAAACCACTCATCCAGATAGGGGTCATTTGATTTACACCAGGAGGTCCATTATCAGACACAACTCTGCCACCACCTCTGACATTAACAACGTCTAAATGGCTCAACAGACAGACATGTATCATTAGTTTAAGCTTTAATAGACCTAACACACATTATAGGACATCCTCTCAAACCAATGACAGGTGTCGTGCCACAGTTTCTCCGTCAAATAAATAAATAATAAGACGAAGAAAACAGCCATATTATCCATATTTCACATTAATTTCATTGACATGGTGTGAGGATAAGCTAGGTCAATGGAGGAGACACATTTTGTCTGGGAAACACATATTTGCACAACACCTGTCGTCATGTTTATTGCTTGACATCAGGTGACTGTTATTTTGGGGGGTTTTCACAGCACGTTTAGCAACAACATAGCACCATATAATAGCATTTAATATTATAAAATAGAGGTGTAAATACAACTAATGAATTAGTTTAAAGCTGTGGTGGAATCGCTGCAGTCCAGGTTGTCTGTGTGTGTCAAGTGTTTTGCATGAGCAAGTTTTAATGTTAATTTATGTGTTGTCTGTTACTTTCACTATAACTGTCTTGCTGCTGTCTTGGCCAGGTCTGCTTTGTAAAAGAGATCTTTGATCTCAATTGGACTAACATGGTTAAATAAAGGACAGTAAAATACATCATTTATCATTAGTTTAAGATAATAGACATAACACACATTATAGGACATCCTCCCAAACCAATGACAGGTGTCGTGCCACAGTTTCTCCATCAAATAAATAAATAAATAATAAGACAATAAGACAAATAAGACAAACAATAATAAGAAAACCGCTGCCATATTATCCATCTTTCAATGCCATGGTGTGAGGACTAGCCAGGTCAATGGGGGGGGGGACACATTTTGTCTGGGAAACACATATTTGCACGCCACCTGTCGTCACGTTTATTGCTTGACATCAGGTGATTGTTATTTTGGGGGTTTTCACAGCCAGAGTATAAGTTTCACTGACAGACTAACTGAGGACTGAAAAGCATGTTTCCCTATATAACAGTTATTCATCCAGATAGGGGTCATTTGATTAACACCACGAGGTCCATTATCAGACACAACTCTGCCACCACCTCTGACATTAACAACGTCTAAATGGCTCTACAGACAGACATTCATTCATTTAAATAATAAGACGAAGAAAACAGCCATATTCTCCATCTTTCATTGCCATGGTGTGAGGACTAGCTAGGTCAATGGAGGGGACACATTTTGTCTGGGAAACACATATTCTCACGACACCTGTCGTCACGTTTATTGCTTGACATCAGGTGACTGTTATTTTGGGGGGTTCACAACAACATAGCGCCATATAAAAGCATTTAATGTTATAAAATAGAGGTGGAAATACAACCAACGGCTAACTAACGGCTAACTAACGGCCAACGTCCGTTAACTCATCCAACGACGGTTTTTAGGCGGTTGATCGATTTCTGTTTGCAAAGATTATACCAACTTTATACGACGTATTTAACGTGTATCGTTACAAAAATCGGTATTTACGTGAGTGGGTTTACTGTTAATAGAAAGTCACATTTAGATAATTGTGTGTCAGACAGGTCGAGCAGCATCGCCCTGTTGTCCGATAATAGAAGCAATGCATGTTGTCCGATAATGGGTGCAGCCAGTTAGTGCTTACCTGTAATGGGAAAGAGGCGCTCTTGTTGCCCACATACCCCCGGACTACATGGCTCTGGATGGACAGAACACGGCACTCCATGCCGAGGAGGGGGGCTAGATGATAATCCGTTACTTCAACGTTAAATAACGTCAACACATAATAACCGTGAACCGGAGAGAAGCTAAACTAAGCTAACCAGCTGTGTGTCTGTTGGTGTGAGCGCGTGTTGGTGGTTTGTAGCGGGTGGTGGGCACCGACCGTTAGTGTTTTCTACTCAGGCAATCTGAGCGACCACCTAACTCTGGTGACGTCAGCACAGGACCCCCTAAACGCTAGTGATGGGAATTTGGTCTCTTTTTAGTGAGCCGGATCATTTGGCTGAGCTCATCAGGAAGAGAAGAGCCGGCATCGCATCCCACCGCAACGCACCGCACCTCAGCGCACCGCAACGCATCGCATCGCATCGCACCGCAACGCACCGCACCTCAACGCACCTCAGCGCATAGCAAAGCACCGCATCACACCGCACCGCAACGCACCGCACCTCAGCGCAACCTCCTCTCCCTCCTGCGCTGTACCTGTAGAGCAGGGGTCAGCAACCTTTACTATCAAAATAGCCATTTAAGGCAAAAAAAAAAAAAAAAAAATCTGTCTGGAGCCGCAAAACATTTGATCATTGTGATGACACAGTTTATAGTCTAAGAATATAGAATATAAGTCTAATGTAGTGAGGGCCAAAGTGCAAGTGTACTACGGAGTATTAGGGCCATATTGAGGAAAAAAATTAATCTGAGATTTAGAGAATAAAGTCATAAGTTTACGAGAAAAAAGTTGTAATATTACGAGAATAAAGTCATAACTTTGCGAGAAAAATGTCATAATATTAAGAGAATAAAAGACAATAACATGTAAAATTACTGCTTTATAATATTATGACGTTATTCTCGTAATATTACGACTTTTTTCTCGTAAACTTATGACTTTATTCTCTAAATCTCAGATTTATTTTTTTCTTCAATATGGCCCTAATACTCCGTCATACCGTCGTACCATAGACCTACAACAATGATAAATAAAAATGAAAATGTAAACAAAAAACAGTTATTCATTTCCAGTTTGAAAAATCCACAGGGAGCAACTGGAGAGGTGCTAAAGAGCCGCATGTGGCTCCGGAGCCGCAGGTTGCTGACCCTTGCTGTAGACCATCCGCGCGCCGCGCACTCCCGCCCCTCCCTGCTTGATGGTATGATCCTTGTCTGTCATCACCTGATTGGTCGCACGGACGTCATTAACACAACATTCAGTCACAGTCAGTGCATGGAGTGCACGTGGCGCGGAGAAGATCGTCCTATCATACCGCCTTGAATTAATAAAAAAAAAAAAAACGGACGGGAGTCGGCTCTTATCGTTCACTTAAAAGAGCCGGCTCTTTGAACCGGCTCGTTCGCGACGACCCATCACTAAATCTGATCCAACACAGCTGGAATTAAAATAGATGTGAATGACTCTCTTCTATTTTGTTCTATTTTATTCAACTATATCACTCCCTTTTACACAGCCGAATTATTCTAGAACATATTTTACAATTAAGTATCACTCCAATGTGTCTTTTGGTGTTTTCCCTGGCAAAATAAAGGACAAACAATTTTAAAATATGCATATTTTTGGGTGTAGTTTGGTGCTGCGCTCACTTTTTTTTTTTTTTTCTTTTTTTTTTGGTGTGTGTATGTGTGTTTTTGTGGTTGTGACTCACACCATCTCTATCACAGAGTCGTGACTGAGGGGGGGATTTGACTTGGCAAACACCGCCTCTGTTCACCACACGACACAGTCGGCGGTGATGCTGAGAAACACAGAGTGCGTGTACAGATAAATATAGCCAAATGTAGGTATAAGAGCAAGAAATAACAGAAAGAGGGAGAGACAAATGGAGAGATGTTGAGATGACAGCTCCACCTGCTGTTCATCCAGGTCTTAACTGCTCTATGTGACGCTTTAATTGCATTTCACACAAACATCTTGAACATCAGAGAACACCAGACTCCTCTTTTGAAAGTGCTGCTTTAATAAAATATAATATTAATATATACCATCATTATTGCACAGTACAAACAAACAGGAATACATTTCCCTTTATTTTAATGGCAGAACAAACATGATATGCTTTCTCTTCTCTCCCTCGTTCTGTTCTCCCATGTAGTAAAACTGAAATGAGGAGGTAATGGAGGAGGAACACGGAGAGGGAAGAGGTTAAGGAAGAGTGTAAAGAGTAGGAGGTAGGCGTCATGGATCATTTGGAGTCCTGGTCCGTTTCGGGCTCTAAAAGAGAAAAGCAGAAGAAATTTATTTGGGAATACATTTAGTTTCATTTCATCACTGTATATATTTGTAATGAGTCTGTGCAGTGACAAAATGCCAATCAATCAGCTGCTGTAGAGCTGAAACATCATGTTCCAGAGATAAAAATATATTTATAATCTCCATAAGGAATTGGATTATCAGCCATGTTGTATGACATTGTGATGTCTTTATGTTTTTTTCTCACATCCGTACTGAAAAACTACACTACGCACTAATCCAAAAGCAAGTTAATCAATCAGATCGTTGTGTTGCCATGGAGATCTTAATTGCCCCAAAGTTGTGTGACTGTAATCAGCTACATCAGATATGATGTTGTTCTTGGGGACAGACTGGATTGGCATTAACGCAACTTGCGATTTTTAGGTTGTAGCGGGCTCAGTTTTAAGGCTAGAGTGAAGATACTGGCATCATATGAAACTATAAAACCTAAAGAATCCATTGATATCAACCATGTCATACTAGCTTGTTGCGAAGGAGGTTAGATAACGCTCCAAACTTACGCTAAATACTGGTGAGGAAAAACTGTCATGGCCATTTTCAAAGGGGTCCGTTGACCTTTGACCTCCAGATATGTGAATGTAAATGGGTTCTATGGGTACCCACGAGTCTCCCCTTTACAGACATGCCCACTTTATGATAATCACATGCAGTTTGGGGCAAGTCATAGTCAAGTCAGCACCCTGACACACTGACAGCTGTTGTTGCCTGTTGGGCTGCAGTTTGCCATGTTATGATTAGAGCATATTGTTTTATGCTAAATACAGTACCTGTGAGGGTTTCTGGATAATATCTGTCATTGTTTTGTGTTGTTAATTGATTTACAATAATAAATATATACATACATTTGCATTAAGCAGCATATTTGCCCACTCCCATGTTGATAAGATTATTAAATACTTGACAAATCTGCCTTTAAGGTACATTTTGAACAGATGCACAATTAATAAACAACCATTTTGTGGTAAGGATTCCCTAAATTTGGTTATCTGACAAAGAAAAATAAACTTGTTGGTGATCTCTGTCAACATTTATAATTTTCTAAAACATATCTTTAGCATTTCTGCATTGCAATTTCTTGTTACTTATCGGCCGACATATGCCAATAAAGATAAATCTGTGATAAGATAATTATCCCTCGGGCACTACTTGGGATGACTGATGAGAATTCATCTCGTCAGCATAGATACCGTATCTCTAAAAAATGTTTTTCTGCATTTCAAATACTTCTTTTCTATTAATTGAATCATAAATACTAGCTGTACAGCTCTACATACAATGTCGTTCTCTGTGACTGAATGTCTCACCAGTAAAGGTGAACTGAGGGAAGCTGCTGAGGTCTCCTCCTCCATAAAGTCTCTGGAGCTTCGCCGTCTCCTCTGACAGGAGTTTTTCGTAACCTGGTTCCGCCTCCAACAGTCCTCCATTCAACCTTAGAGAGGAACAGGAGATAGAAGATGAGGGAAATTAAATTCAATGTCTCCTCTACATTGCATCTCAACATTACAGTTTAAATCCAGTATTCCATCTTAAGCTCTTGTGTTGTTATCATAGTGCATCCTCTGTGCAAACTGTGCCTTTTTAAAGCTACTGTATAAATAAGTGGTCAGACCATGTTATAGAATTATTTATTTCACCTTTGTATAACCAGGAAGTCTCTTGAAATCCATTATCTGTTTTACAAGACAAGCTAAATGGCTAAAATTGCAGCATAAAAATTAACATCAGAAGTCACATGAGAAGACACAGTCATATTTTAACACATTTATCACAGTAAAATAAAACCTGTGTGTCTCTACCTGCGCATGTTGTTGTATTCTCTGATCTTCTCCAGGAAGAGTCTCTGCACCGGATCTAAATCTGTAAAACACAAAAACAACAATATGATTAAAAATCAACGCTTTCACCAGACAACTTGTTCACTTCACCGATATAACCTAATGACTGTCTATCTGCAACTGTATTTACCTGCGTGAGTCCCTTTAACATCTTCACTCCCCAAGGCCTCAGCCTGAGCTCCTTCCTCCTCCTTGAACTCCTCCTTCAGCAGCACCTCCTTCTGAGCTGGAACATCATCTGTCACTTCAGCTGCAGTATCAACGTCGACTGACCCAACGACCACCATTTCTGTGGTAACAACCCCAGAAACAGGACAGGTGAGGGTCAGCAGGACAAGAGCTGATTCCACTTTCTAAAGCATCACCTTCAGTTTTAGTTCAAAACTCTTTGACAACTTAATAAAATACTTTCTGCTCTGTTCGCATCTCCTCTGCTCCTCTGCTATCTCAGTTTTAATCAACACATCTATGTCTAAAGTCTCCATCAAAGAGTTTAATTATTTTTATTTTAAAGGAATATTTCAACATTTTTAGAAATACATTTATTAGCTTTCTTGTGGAGAGCTCCGAGACAATTGTGCCGGAAACACACCAGAGCAGCGGCCTGCCTCGACCATGGAAAGCTGCGGTAGCCGCTCTGAACTCAGCGAGCTGCCAACGCTTTGATTCTGCGGCAGTGTGCCCAAACTAAAAGTTGTGGATGGTTTAACTTTTGGCGGTGAATTGCTGCTAGAGTAGAGCTGCAGCCAATCAGTAATCAGAGTCCTGTGACTCCTGTGACATGTTGACCTGTTACAAAGAATTTCTTCCCGCCTAAAACACACAAACTTTTGTTTTCCAACATTTTTCAAACTTTTTTTTCAGAAATTTTTCAGCCTTTTTTTTTTTCTACCTTTTTCAGACATTGTTTAGACTTTTTTTTCTCCAACATTTTTCAAACTTTTATTTCAGATATTTTTCAGACTTTTTTTTTTTTTTTACCTTTTCCGGACATTTTTTCAGACTTTTGTTATCCAACATTTTTCAAACTTTTTTGTTTTCCAACATTTTTCAAACTTTTTTTTCATATATTTTTCAGACTTTTTTTCAGAAATTTTTCAGACTTTTCTTTTTGGGACATTTTTCAGACTTTTTTTTTCTACCTTTTTCAGACATTGTTTAGACTTTTTTTTCCAACATTTTTCAAACTTTTATTTCAGATATTTTTCAGACTTTTTATTTTTTTTTTTTACCTTTTTCAGACATTGTTTAGACTTTTGTTTTCCAACAATTTTCAAACTTTTTTTTTCAGACTTGTTTTTCAGACATTTTTCAGATTTTTCTTTTACAGACAATTTTTTCAGCATTTTGTTTTGGGACATTTTTCAGACTTTTTTTTTTTTTTTGGTGACATTTTTCAGACTTTTTTTTTTTTTTTTACCTTTTTCAGACATTGTTTAGACTTTTGTTTTAGACTTTTGTTTTGGCGGCGAATTGCTGCTAGAGTAGAGCTGCAGCCAATCAGTAATCAGAGTCCTGTGACTCCTGTGACATGTTGACCTGTTACAAAGAATTTCTTCCCGCCTAACACACACAAACTTTTGTTTTCCAACAATTTTCAAACTTTTTTTTCAGACTTGTTTTTCAGACATTTTTCAGATTTTTTTTTTACAGACAATTTTTCAGCATTTTGTTTTGGGACATTTTTCAGACTTTTTTTTTTTTTTGGGGACATTTTTCAGACTTTTTTTTTTTTTGTTTTCCAACATTTTTCAAACTTTTTTTTTCAGACTTTTGTTTTCCAACATTTTTCAATCTTTTTTTTTCAGACTTTTTTTTCAGAAATTTTTCAGACTTTTTTGTTTTCCAACATTTTTCAAACTTTTTTTTCAGAAATTTTTCAGACTTTTTTTTTTTTTACCTTTTTCAAACATTGATTAGACTTTTGTTTTCCAACATTTTTCAAACTTTTTTTCCGGACATTTTTCAGACTATTTTTTTCTGGACATTTTTTCAGACTTTTGTTTTCCAACATTTTTCAAACTTTTTTTTTCAGACTTTTTTTTTTTTTTACCTTTTTCAAATATTGATTAGACTTTTGTTTTCCAACATTTTTCAAACTTTTTTTCCGGACATTTTTCAGACTATTTTTTTCTGGACATTTTTTCCAGACATTTTTTCAGACTTTTGTTTTCCAACATTTTTCAAACTTTTTTTCCAACATTTTTCAAACTTTTTTTTTCAGACTTTTTTTCCAGACATTTTTTCAGACTTTTGTTTTTCAACATTTTTCAAACTTTATTTTTCCGACTTTTATTTCCGACTTTTTTTGGGACATTTTTCAGACTTTCTTTTTTTTTTTTTTTTACCTTTTCAAACATTGTTTAGACTTTTGTTTTCCAACATTTTTCAAACTTTTTTTTTCAGACTTTTTTATTACGGACATTTTTTCAGACTTTCGTTTTTCAACATTTTTCAAACCTTTTTTTTCAGACTTTTTTTGGGACATTTTTCAGACTTTTTTTTTTAATTTTTTTTTACCTTTTCAAACATTGTTTAGACTTTTGTTTTCCAACATTTTTCAAACTTTTTTTTTTATGGACATTTTTTCAGACTTTTGTTTTTCAACATTTTTCAAACTTTATTTTTCAAACTTTTTTTTTCAGACTTTTTTTCCAGACATTTTTCAGACTATTTTTTTACGGACATTTTTTCAGCATTTTCTTTTGGGACATTTTTCAGACTTTTTTTTTTTTTTTTTTTACCTTTTCAAACATTGTTTTCCAACATTTTTCAAACTTTTTTTTCAGAAATTTTTCAGACTTTTTTTTTTTTTATGTTTTTCAAACATTGTTTAGACTTTTGTTTTCCAACATTTTTCAAACTTTTTTTTTCAGACTTTTTTTCCAGACATTTTTCAGACTATTTTTTTACGGACATTTTTTCAGCATTTTCTTTTGGGACATTTTTCAGACTTTTTTTGGGACATTTTTTTCAGACTTTTTTTGGGACATTTTTCAGAAATCTTTCAGACTTTTTTGTTTTCCAACATTTTTCAAACTTTTTTTTCAGAAATCTTTCAGACTTTTTTTTTTTTACCTTTTTCAAACATTGTTTAGACTTTTGTTTTCCAACATTTTTCAAACTTTTTTTACGGACATTTTTTCAGACTTTTGATTTGGGATATTTTTCAGACTTTTTTTTTTACGGACATTTTTTCAGACTTTTGTTTTTCAACATTTTTCAAACTTTTTTTTTCAGACTTTTTTTTCAGACATTTTCAGATTAGTTTTTTTACGGACATTTTTTCAGCATTTTGATTTGGGATATTTTTCAGACTTTTTTTTTTTTTTTTTAACCTTTTCAAACATTGTTTAGACTTTTGTTTTCCAACATTTTTCAAACTTTTTTTTTCAGACTTTTTTATTACGGACATTTTTTCAGACTTTCGTTTTTCAACATTTTTCAAACCTTTTTTTTCAGACTTTTTTTGGGACATTTTTCAGACTTTTTTTTTTTATTTTTTTTTACCTTTTCAAACATTGTTTAGACTTTTGTTTTCCAACATTTTTCAAACTTTTTTTTTTATGGACATTTTTTCAGACTTTTGTTTTTCAACATTTTTCAAACTTTATTTTTCAAACTTTTTTTTTCAGACTTTTTTTCCAGACATTTTTCAGACTATTTTTTTACGGACATTTTTTCAGCATTTTCTTTTGGGACATTTTTCAGACTTTTTTTTTTTTTTTTTTTACCTTTTCAAACATTGTTTTCCAACATTTTTCAAACTTTTTTTTCAGAAATTTTTCAGACTTTTTTTTTTTTTTTATGTTTTTCAAACATTGTTTAGACTTTTGTTTTCCAACATTTTTCAAACTTTTTTTTTCAGACTTTTTTTCCAGACATTTTTCAGACTATTTTTTTACGGACATTTTTTCAGCATTTTCTTTTGGGACATTTTTCAGACTTTTTTTGGGACATTTTTTTCAGACTTTTTTTGGGACATTTTTCAGAAATCTTTCAGACTTTTTTGTTTTCCAACATTTTTCAAACTTTTTTTTCAGAAATCTTTCAGACTTTTTTTTTTACCTTTTTCAAACATTGTTTAGACTTTTGTTTTCCAACATTTTTCAAACTTTTTTTACGGACATTTTTTCAGACTTTTGATTTGGGATATTTTTCAGACTTTTTTTTTTACGGACATTTTTTCAGACTTTTGTTTTTCAACATTTTTCAAACTTTTTTTTTCAGACTTTTTTTTCAGACATTTTCAGATTAGTTTTTTACGGACATTTTTTCAGCATTTTGATTTGGGATATTTTTCAGACTTTTTTTTTTTTTTTTTTTAACCTTTTCAAACATTGTTTAGACTTTTGTTTTCCAACATTTTTCAAACATTTTTTTTCAGACTTTTTTTTTCCGGACATTTTTTCAGACTTTTGTTTTTCAACATTTTTCAAACTTTTTTTTTCCGACTTTTTTTTTATGGACATTTTTTCAGACTTTTGTTTTTCAACATTTTTCAAACTTTATTTTTCCGACTTTTTTTTCCGACTTTTTTTGGGACATTTTTCAGACTATTTTTTTACGGACATTTTTTCAGCATTTTCTTTTGGGACATTTTTCAGATTTTTTTTTTTTTTTTTTTACCTTTTCAAACATTGTTTAGACTTTTGTTTTCCAACATTTTTCAAACTTTTTTTCCGGACATTTTTCAGACTATTTTTTTCCGGACATTTTTTCAGACTTTTGTTTTCCAACATATTTCAAACTTTTTTTTTCAGACTTTTTTTCCAGACATTTTTCAGACTATTTTTTTACGGACATTTTTTCAGCATTTTCTTTTGGGACATTTTTCAGACTTTTTTTTTTTTTTTTTTACCTTTTTCAGACATTGTTTAGACTTTTGTTTTCCAACATTTTTCAAACTTTTTTTTCAGACTTTTCTTTCAGACATTTTTTTTACAGACATTTTTTCAGAATTTTGTTTTCCAACGTTTTTCAAACTTTTTTTTCAGACATTTTTCACAGTCTTTTTTTCCAGCATTTTTCAAACTTTGTTTTTTACCGGCCGCAGAAAAGTGTATTTATTGCGCTGGGCCACACTTCACCACTGCTTGTTTGAATATCAATCTACAAACAGCTCTAAATCTCACAAGTTAACACGCAGTATCTAGTGTGTTTAATCCTTACACAAACACACGTAAAAACAACAATTTGTGATCTTATATCAAAGAACGTATATTGCTAAGCAGTGAAAGTCAGTTGTTTGTTCCATTGCAACATCAGCGCCCAGCAGCAGAGCTACGCTTCCACCATTTTGGACTGAAAGCGACTACCGGATGCCGGTAAAACGTCCAAGGTACAAAAGTAAAACTGAATTATTTCTATTCTATTGTCATATTTAATGTCTCTACCGAATTGGCCCGTGTTGAACAATAAAAATATTATAAATTTAATAAACGAAGCAGGACTAGGCGGAACAGAAAGTCAGACCCTTCTGCGGTAAAATGAGGTTTTATTAAGGGAGTCTGGCAGCTGCAGATCTTTACGACACAAAGCGGTGGTGCTCCCCGCTTTAGTCCACACAAAAATCTGATCAAAATGAAAGTTCCTTTGTAGTACCTTTAAATCAGCATGACTCTGAAGTTAGAGCTGCATCTACTACCACCTCCTCCTTGAAACTTACCATCCAAAACATCCGCTCTTACAACCTCCTGACCTTCTGTTACCCTGGTTACGTGTCCGGGAACAGAGAAGAGTAGCTCCTCCATCAGTGCATCTATCTGCAGATCTTCAGGCAGAGACTCGATCTCCAGAGTCGTCTCTTCAGACGCCACCACGTCCTCCTCTACCTCCACCTTCTTCTCTCCAGCAACGATTTCAGCTTCTTTCTCCAGATAATCTGCAGTTTCACTCAGAGATTCATCCTCCAGAGTTCCCAAAGAGGCCTCGACTTCAGCCAGAGTCACAGACTCCAGACTCATGGCCTCCACGACGCTCCCTCGCTCGCTCTCTCCGGACTCTTCTTCTGCCTCCTGACCTTCGAGCGGCTGCCTCGGTCCTTGCTCAGAACCCAACATGACCTCCAGCATGACAGCTTCTATCGCATCGGTGGCTTCAGAGATCGAATCTAAGGTTAACATTTCATCCTCAAACTCAGCAACATCCTCCATCGTGGTCGTAACTTCCATCTTCTCCTCTTTCGCTAGAACATCAGCTTCTTTCTCCAGAGCGTTCATCGCTTCTAGCAGAGCTTCGGTGTCAAGACCTCCAACGTCCGCCGTCACTTCTGATAAAGTTACTGATTCCAGCGTCATGGCTTCAGTTGCTTTCTCCTCCGTCTGCTCGGCGTTTGAACTTGTTTTAGAAAGCGTTGCAGGAACGTGAAAGAGGAGCTCATTCACCAACGCGCTGCTTTCTCCTTCCAACGCTTGAAGATCTTCAGACAGAGAGTCCCATTTTGACAAAACTTTATTTAGATTCTCGCCCTCGTTGTCGCTTGAATCCTCAGATTCAGATTCAGCTGCGATCTCCGTCCGGACCGACGACTCCTGGAGCTGCTTCTCCGCTTTCTCATCGAGGATTGATTTTGTTCTGAGGAGCTCGTCGGTTTTTAAAGACGCTACCAGGACCTGGTCTATGTGGAGCGTTACGGACTCTAACGTCATCTCTTCAGACAGACTCACTTCCTCATTTACTGAGCATGATTCTACTGTAGAGTCTATTTTCAAAGGCAAGGGTGCAGATTCGTGTGCGTTTTGTATTACGGGAGTGTGTGAGAGGTTGTCGACTGCTTCAGTTTCTATTGTAGGCTCTATTGTACCTTCAGAAACAGGCGAGGTGCTGGCGTCTACTGCTGGTTCTATTGTAGTTTCTATTAAAGGTTCTTCTTTGGCACTGTATGAGATGTTAACCACTCCTGAGTCTACTTCCTGAGCTGCTGCATCTACTGTGACGTCTATCGTCGGCTCTACTGGACCCTCAACAACAGCAGCTTTAGTTTCAAGTGTTTCCACAGGAAAATGGCTGGCTTCTACTGGTGATTCTATTGTAATTTCTATTAAAGGTTCTTCTTTGGCAGTATGCGAGAGGTAAACAGGACCCGAGTCTGTGCTGTTGGTTTCTACTTTGTGAGCTGCTGCATCTACTGTGACGTCTATCGTAGGCTCTACTGGACCCTCAACAACAGCAGCTCTAGTTTCTAGTGCTTCCACGGCTTCTACTGGAGTTTCTATTGTAGTTTCTTCTTTGGCAGTGTGCGAAAGGTTAATAGGACCTGTGCCTTTGGTTTCTACTTCTTGAGCTGTTGCATCTACTGAAGGCTCTACTGGACATTCAACAACAGCAGCTCCACTCTCTAGTGTTTCCAGAGGAGAGGCCTCCACTGGTGGTTCTACTGTAGATTCTAGTACGGGTTCTACTGCTGCAGTGTGCGAAATGTCAACCACTCCTGAGTCTGTGCTGTTGGTTTCTACTTCTTGAGCTGCTGCATCTACTGTGACGTCTATCGTCGGCTCTACTGGACCCCCAACAACTGCAGCTCTAGTTTCTAGTGTTTCCACAGCTTCTACTAGTGATTCTATTGTAGTTTCTATTAAGGGATCTTCTATGGCCACTCCTGAGTCTGTGTCTTTGGTTTGTATTGCTTCAGCTGGAGCATCTACTGTAGGCTCTACTGGACCTTCAACAACAGCAGCTCTAGTTTCTACTGTTTCCACAGAGGACAGGGTATGATCTACTGGTGATTCTATTGTAGTTTCTATTAAGGGTTCTACTGTAGCAGCTGGGAAAGATGATGCCTCTGCGTTCTTCTCCACCTCGTGGGCTGATAAAGGCAGTACGGTGGCAGTTTCTACTTTGGTTTCTATTGTTTCAGCCGAGGGTTGGTGTTCTATTGCAGCTGGTGTTGAGCTGGTTGGAGAGGAACCTGAGGTCGTAGCAACGGTCACGTTGGAAAGACTACGAGCATTTGTCTTTGACAAAGGAGGAATATTTGAGGTGGAGACGTTCACTGAGGAGGTGGTGGGAGGTTTGGTGGGGATGGAGGAGGCTTTGGCAGGTCGAGCTGAAGAAGGGAGGAGAGAGGAAAAGGAGGAGAAAAAGAGGATGTAAGGGATATTGATAGGAGGGAGGAGGGAGAAGTAAAACCACTCAGCACAGACAGAAACAAGCAGAACTAATCAGTGTTTGAGGGATTCAATTAATTAACTCGGCTGTCCTTCAGACAGCTCATCAGCATGTTCTCTCATCTACACTCATTTGCAAACAGTTTTTTTTTACCTCAGTGAAAAGGTTGTTTTTGAAAGGCTAAACACCAACAAATATGGATTGAAGCAGAATATTTGTGTTGTGAATGTTGGAAATGACTACTTCGATCTTTTTTCAATACATTTCGGCTTTTGGACTGAGACAATTACAGCGGACGAGGACAGATAGCCGCGTTGCTCGCTGCGTGTGTAGGAGAGAGAGAAGGTGGACTATTGCACGTAATGTTTCTGTAATAATAATAATTTAAATGCAAGTTATGAATGCAACTTTGACCTATTCGGTACAGCCATTTACATAATCTGATCTAACATAGTCTGAAAACAGGAAGCCACAAATGATGACGAAGGGGCTCACAAATCACCAGAATTAAATCCTCTTAATCTTTCAGAAAAAAAATATTCTGTCAAACTCCAAAACCAGCTCTTTCTGCAGCTGTAAATTACCGTCACCTGCTGTGTTGACAGGAAAGAAAAAAGTCTGTAAATCTGACCTTTACCAGCAGGAGGCGCTGTGCCCGGCCTCTGCTGGGAGAAGATCTCCTCCAGGAGTTTAGCAACGTCCACCGCTGGCTTCGGCTTCGCTTTCTCTGTCAAAGAAACAAAATGCAGACCGAGATTACATTTTTTTTTATGTATTAATTTAGATATTTTCCAAAGTAAAAGTCCCTAGAAGTGTATGATTCAACTTTTTCCGATGGGCTAGTGTTAAAAAAGTTTACAAAAATCACAATATCAAATTGCAATACTTAAAAATTGCAATACATATCGAATCGGCACCCAAGTATCGTGATAGCATTGAATCGGGAGAAAGGTGAATCGTCCCAGCCCTAATAAAAAGTAAAAACCTGACAGAAAATCAAGAGTTTGTCTTACTGATGTGGGTCTTGCGTGGCTGATTTTTGTCTGATGGTTTGGAGCTGAACAGTGCAGTTTGAGACCTCCAGACCACTCTGCACAACTCCCTGTGAATACACTGGACACACACACACACAAGTTATGGGATGCACAAGGTAATGCTAGTGTCAGATGGCATGTTTCTAAAATTAAAATTTAATTAAAAATTAAAAACTTTCAGGAATTCAGTACACTGTAAAGTTTTATTCCAGACTCAAAAATAATTATCTTAGGTTTATTGTTATTTTCAGTGTTTACTTTGAGATAAATGTAAATTTACATTGATTTTACAGCAGAGATTACACAGAGTCTTAGTGAGTAAATATGCAATAAATGCAACAATAACATTGTGACATGCTCTACTCTGACATTGTGAAATAAGAAGTACTTTATTCATGTTTGTATGTGAAGGTATTAAAAAGACATGTGTAAGTCATGAGGTCAAATATAAAAACAGTAAAACAGTAAATGTACTTACACATAGTCCTGTTCCTCGTCTGATCAAAGCAGCAGCCATCATTGATTAAATAATAAAGATATCTGTATAATAGTACTTAGTGAGTCTGAGGAGGAGGAATGTGTGTCAGTAGAGAACTAAATGTCCTGCAGCTCTCTGTCCTCCACCAGGACACCTACAGTTAGCCTTACTATTCTGTTTCTATCTCTTTAAACACACACAGAATAAGACTTTAACTGGTGATTTAAATACACAAAATGCACAATAACACATCTCAGTGAACTCATTTAACTAGTTAAACTAAACACGACGGTTAATAAACTCTTCCTGTTTCAACCTGAGCTGATTAAATCATCTAATAACCTTTAGTTTGTTAGTTTAGTTGTTATCTAGCTGGTATATTGTAGTTTAGAGAAGCTGTCCTCTGTTTATAGAGCCTTAAAGTTACATAAAGCCTCTAAACACGTGTCAACAATCACAGAAGAAAACAAACTCGTTTCCGGCTGTGGTCATCAAAATAAAAGCCTCACAGACAATCTCTCTTTTGAAAATGCATTGGTTCATAGCAAACACTTCACTGAAGGGTACCATACGTTTCAGAGAGAAATATTGTATGTACTAAGTTACTTTCACCACAGTAGATCAGTAGAAAATAGTGTAAATAAACTGACTCCAGTCAAACCGCTTTTATTTTGAAGGAAGTTCCGGTGTTTTATGGCTAAATGTGTTTATCTTGACGCTGATTGGTTGAGAGATGAAGGAAACGCCCCCCTCTCACTGCATGTGCCAACATGGAGCCACACCACAACACAACACAGAGCTGTTAATACATCCATGAGCTGGAGCAGCAGTAACACTCCCCTTTACACTTGGTGTTCCGTGTATCAGACATGTTATTTCTGTTGATTGTTTTTCTCTTATAATTAATAATAATTTACAAATGTCTGTTTACATACTTCTGTGATACTGAGGAGAATATTATATTATATAATCATACAACACACTGCCTCACAAAAAGTGCAATAAACAAGTGCAATACTTCAATCAATGCAATATGTGCAATATAAAAAATGTGCAATATTTTGATAGTATGCAACCTCTACTGCTCCCACACACATATATATATATATATATATATATATTGCTTCTATAGTTACCATATACCAAGTACTTCCTTTGTTATTATACTGTATATTATTTGTAAATACTCTATTATTATTTTTTGCTTCTTAACTTACTGTTTTCTTAATGGAGCTTCCCAGCAAAAAGAATTTCACACGATTGCACTTGTATAACCGGTGTGACAATAAACATCTTGAATCTTGAAATTGTTTTGCATTATTTAGGTTGAGGTTATATATGGAAAAAAAGGCTCTGTGGCCTTTTTTCCTCTCCCTGCCTAAATCATTTTTTTATTTGGATGTCCTTTGATTTTAACTTGCAAAAAAATAAATGCAAACTCAATCACTGCATGAATTCTCTACCAAGCAAAGCAAAACAATGAAAAGCATAAGACAAGTTGAATATTTTGTTTTGGGTTCAACCAGAGAATGTTTTTTCCTTCTCAAATTGTTTAATTTGATGAATTTTAAGACTTCCAAAAGGGTAAGGGTCGTGTCTAGATTGGAAATCTGCAAATTGCAAAGAGTTTCGCAATTTGCGTTTTACCTTCTAGCCACGACCAAGGGTAAGTGTCCAGAATTTTCCCAAGAAAATAACGATTAGAGAAAAGTCAGACAAAATAAATATAATTTTGTGATAAAGAAATGTTTTGTTTTATCTCTTAATCCTTTATTATCCCTCTGGTACAGCACCACTGATGTATTGTGTGAGCATCAAACCAAACCAAAGAAAGCAACAACACAGACGGCTGCAGTCTTGGTCCAACTGAAGTTTAATCTGAACATTGAAAGACAACAACGTACATCATCTTCTACAGTGATAATTAACAGCAGGCTGTCTCTATCGGCCCCGCAGCGCTCATATATTAACTCTCAGATAGCAGTAGTATTATACACAACCTGGAACAGTAAGAACGGATTCAAACTGGATTAGATTCAGTGTGGAGAGGAGGAAGAGGAGGAGAGGGTCGACAGGGATCATCATTCATCATCATCATCGTCATCATCATCAGCTTCAGTCTGGGGAAACACAAACATTCGTTCACGCCTTCCTCCACCGTCGAGCTGCTGCGACCGACTTCTGATTGGACAGTGGCTGGTCACTAAGGTAACTATCGGTTGTCTCAGTGGTAATTCAGTAATTCAGTAACCGTGGCGTTGAATTAAAATCACTAACTAAAGTTACTAACTGGACAAGTAGCGAGCTAACTAACATATCTACCGCTATATCGTATCTGTCCAACGGGCTAATGCAGCGGCCATTTTGAACACTCGTGATGGGAAAGATTAATTAACGCTGCCGTCAAAGTAACTCCTGAGTCTGTGTGATTTTAAATAAGGAAATCAGGTGAATGATATGATTAAATTGGTTATATACATGTTGATACATTATTTTTGTTGTCCTTTAAAAACAGTGAATTCCTTTTTTTTACCACAGGATTCATCACAACTTACAGCCTTTGATTTGGCACCTTCTCATGATCAAGCTAACACAACCGCAAGTACACGGCAGCTATGAACATTTAGTATTATTGTCAAGCTGCGTAGAGCTGCGTCCACACTTTACGGCCCCGCTGACGCCGTGTGTTGTCACCATAACAACTAACAACATTCGCCTTTTTTTCTTTTGCATTAGTCAAATGACCACGAAAACAGTTCAATGACCTTCTACTCCTATTCCATTTCCATGATTTGGACCTACAGTAAGCTGACGCAGTCCAGCCTGGAGCAGGATCATTTTAAGCACCCATTACAGCTTTTATTCTCAAATGGGTAGATAATCTGACGTTTTAAGTGCTGAAGGAAAAACTAGCTTCGAAGGATAGGGCTGATGATATTCTATATTTTATTGATCCTTCTAACGAGTATTGTCTGTGTACATATCTTCTTCAAATGTGGATTAATCCGCCGATGAAAGTAGTCCCCAACTAATGCACTATTTCCTCCTACTTCAGTAATATTTGCTTAAAATTAGTTTTTTTTAAAGAAAATTACAGAGCCATTAAAAAAGGAAACATATATAAATGAGCCATTTTAAATGTTAAATATGATCAATTTTCCTTCTTGGACTATTCAAAACGGCCGCTGTGTAACAGTCGAGTCCTGCTCTGCTCTAACATCAGCGACAGTGTGTTTTAAAAGTGCTGGGAGTGCCGACGCACAGTAACATTATCTTTTTTAGTCAGGGTTAATGTGTGGAAACGGTCTAAAAGGCTGTTCCTATAAAATGCATGTCCGTCGTACCTACAGCATGTCCGAGGGCCCCTATCTATCTATCCAGCTCTGGGCCCTCTGGTTCCTTCAGGGTTTTGATCCTCCCCTGCATAGCGACGCCACTGTGACAGCTCCACACAGCAGCAACATAACAACAGAGGTTAGCGACATAAATCACCTAAAACTACGACCCCCGTGTGCGTCCAACCAACATCACACAAATAACAAAACATGAAGACATTCTTCTTTACAGTACCTCAACTTACAGTAGCTGTCACACCTGTTCCCTGTTCCATTATTATCAGCATTATTATACATGTAAAAGGGACATCGTGATATTTATTTACGCTGAACACTTGTCATACATCGGGGTAAAATCTCTCCTATATTTTCAGCTGATTAGCATCGTTAACATTTCTCATTAAAACCTGTACACATTTAGCCTTTTCTGAGATAACGTGGCAAAGTGTTCAGTGAAATGTGAATGTCCCTTCAGATGTATTTACAGTACCTCACACAGCTGAACGCCTGAGGAGTTTAACTTAAGACTCTGAGAGAGTTGTAAGACTTGACGTAAAAAATAAAATAATAAAAATGTACCTTTAATTAGCCTGTCCACCTTGACACACTCATACATATCTTACACTCTCTCACACGCACACACACATGCACACACACACACACACACACACACACACACACACACACACAGGGGTTTGGGTTTGTTGGGACTAAGAAGAAGAAGAAGAAGAAGAAGAAGAAGAAGGAGGTTTGGGATTGTCGCTGGAGTGTCTGTGAGACTGTCTGATGAAGCAGAGGAAGAGAGAACAGGAAAGACCCGGCTGATCTCCAAAAAGACTGAACCGGACCAGACTGGACTAAAAACTGAACTGGACCAGACTGAAGGAGGACAGGCGTGGACTGGACTGGACTGGAATAGAAACAGGCCTCAGTAGGACGCCGTCATTCAACCAGAAAAGCAGCAGTTCAAGAAACAGCTGCATTTTTAAGACCAGTAAAATAAAATGTAAGACGTTAAGATGTGTGTAAGACATTTGAAGGGATTCAGAGATTTGATCGAGGTTGAATATTTATCTCAGAAAAGTACTATGCAGTCCCAAAACTTCTTACTTTGTGCTGACTGGTTAAAACCGTGTTTGGGAAAATTGCTCCTGATACTTTGCATATCAGACGACTGAGATTTTCCCAATGCCAGTCCATTTAAATAATCTAACGTAGCAACGAAACTCTTTATGGAGGACGAAACCTGCCAAAATCAAAAATATATAAATAAATGACTCGATAAATAAACAAATATGTCATTAAATGTAGGAAAAATAATATTAAAAATAAATGTGGGCATCAATTAATTGATAAAATGTGACATAAATTGATATTTTTGTTTTAATTTGCTTCTTTATTTTGTTTACCTTTGTATTACTTTCCTACTCTTCTATTTAATTTCCCCTATTATTTATTTATTTTTTATCAATTTTAAATTTATTTATTTATATTTGCATTTATTTCTTAATTATTTTAAATGTATTTATTCATTATTAAGTTGTATGTATTAAAATAAATACAAATAAATAAATTTAAAAGTTAATAAAAATAAATATAAAAAAGGAAAATGAAATACAAGAGTAGATAAATAAGGGAATTAATACTAAGGTAAATAAATAAAGAGGCAAATTAAAACAGATATATCAACTTATGTCACATTTTATCAATTAATTAATGCCCACATTTATTTTTAATATTGTTTTTGGTACATCTAATAATTTATTTATTTAGCGAGTCATTTTTTTAATATTTCTTTTTATTTTGGCAGGTCCCATCCTCCACAGGCTAGTTGTGATGTCTTTACAAATGTATTTGTATATTGTTATGGTTATATATTGACACAACTAGCCCAGATTATCTGTATGTCAGTTCATTTGTGGTAATTTGATGATTTTTTTTAGAAAAATGCACCAACTGAGCACAATATACACTAAAATAATCATGTGTTACAACTCAATTATGACACAAAACGGGGCTACAAGCTGGTGTAACACATAGACTGTATATATATAGACGGACGACGCGTTTAAATATCTGGATATGGGAGCTGCCATCTGGAGAGTTTAACATCATTTGGAGTCTGAGCAGTAGTATCGGGGAGTGCATCAAGGTCGTCCATCTTCATATACAGTCTATGGTGTAACACTGCAGAGCCCAGTTTACATTGTGTAGTTTAATAGTGGTGCAAATTACCAAAGTTACCTGCTTTTCCCAATTGGCAATGTTCCTAAATTACTAAATATTCAGATTTTCCCTCCCTCTTTAAACATGAACAGCTGTAACTGAACCAGACCAAACTAACAGAATCCAGACCAGTCCAGTCTAATCCAGCCCAGCTGTCTGGTCCACATCTCTTAGTCCCTCTTCGGTCCGGTCCAGTCCGGTTTGATGCTGTCCAGGTGTTTTTTTACGGTTCTTCAAACAGCTGGAGGTCCAGCCTGACGACGATCTCTCCTGTGGGAACCTCGTGGAGCAGCAACCGCTTCGTGATTGGTCCTTTAGAGCCCTGGTCCTTCTTTATCTCAGCCAACCGGATCTCCGTCCTGCCCAGGAAGTCTGGAGGGGAGGGGAGTTTAAAGAGAGAGAGGGTGTGATGGAAATATAAAATAAAGACATCTATCTCTACTGGAGAGGTAAAACCTGTTATTATTTTATATCATGACTGACCGTCAGGTGAGAACTGGTCTCGTTCAAACACAGTGACACAGAGGACGTCCTGCTCCAGGTCCTTTATAAAAAACTGACAATTGGAGTTCCACTTGGGATTCAATGTGTCCTACAGGGAGAGAAATAAAGCAAAATGAACCATCTAATACACACAGTGAAGTTATTTAATAGGCTTATCTACTTTAGTGAGAGTCAGCTTATACTGTACATCTTTATTCTTACTAAATAATAAAACATTTTCAGCCAATAGATGGATTATTGTCACGCAGACTTGGACCAATACAGAACTTAAAGTTAGTTAAAGAATATAACAGTCAATCAGTATATATTTTTTTTACTTTTTTTAAACTAGTAACTAACTTTATAATTACAAAACAGGTTCTTCTCTATAGACCATCTCTTCGTAACTTAAAACTTTAATAATAAAAATGTCAAAAATAAGAATGCTGGCTTATTAGTCTCTAAAGGACGATCACAGAGTAACTGATGGAAGAGAAATAATAATAACCCTGTACAAACTTCTCTTAATCTCTAATCAATAATAATTATTTAAAAAAACAAAAACAGAAGTATGTTGTAGACATAGTCCTACCTGTAATGTTTTTGTGATATGGCACTGTGAACCCATGGTTACCTCACAGTATGGGTTACTTTTTCCTGAAAAGACACACAAACAGGTATTTATATTATATATAATTACATTGTTTTTTATAACAATATTTGAATATATTAATAACGTCTCTTTTTCTATTACCTGTAGACCACAAACAGTTACCACTTATGACACTAAACCATTTTAAAGAACTGTTGGTTGGTCATGTCTGATTATTATTTCAGCTTGGACCAAATTTACAGTAATAGAATGAGGATTTAACACCTTGTACTTTAGCAGTCAGACTCTTTTTATTTCCTCAACAGAATCTATTTGACACTATGGGTGAAAACATACTGTATTTATATTGATGATAAATGTAGCATTCTTAGCATTCAACATTATAATGACTGGGCCTCGCTGGCCAAAAACAGTTAAGGTAAAGGGTTTTAAAGAGAGACGCTAACAGCGCATATAAAAAATAGTTTAGCAGGAAATAATTTTATTCTTTAAAACTGTTTTTCTTTTTGTAAAGATAGTGACCATACATAATAAAACCTTTTCTATTTTTCAAAATGTGTAACGTTACGTACCGTGGGAGCGACAGGGTTTGAGCTCTATTCCCTCCACGATGTTGACCATCAGCCTACCGATACCTGTCGCTCTCTGAGAACGCACTGAAGACACAAAGAGACAAAAAGACATTAAAGAGTCATCATGGAAAATATGTTTGACTACAGAGTTCAGACTGTGGCGAGAGGAGTTTTAGTGAAGAGTAACCGTTACCCTTTCAATTAGCCTGGGAATCGCTTATGCTTATCACTGGCATACACATATCTCGGCCAGGGCTGCAACTAACGATTACTTTCATTGTCGATTTATCGATTAGTTGTTTGATCTATAAAATGTCTGAAAATGGTGCAAAATGTCGATCAGTGTCAATATTCACATTTAAGAAGCTGGAATCAAAGTATTTAGACTTTCTTTTTTTTGTTAAAAAATTACTCAAACCAGTTAATCGATTATCAAAATAGTTGGTGATTAA
Organism: Sebastes umbrosus; assembly: GCF_015220745.1. Lineage (NCBI taxonomy): Eukaryota > Metazoa > Chordata > Actinopteri > Perciformes > Sebastidae > Sebastes > Sebastes umbrosus. The sequence goes on from NC_051278.1 coordinate 2,946,790, forward strand.
TTTAATAGTAAGAAAGGCAGAAAAAAAGTCTGAAAAATGTCCCAAAAAAAGTCAGAAAAAAAAGTGGAAGAAAGATGTCAGAATAAAAGTTTGGAAATTTTCTGCAAAAAGTTTGACAACTATATGTATATACGTCTATGGTAACAATTATCATGAATCATAATTTAAAAACGGTAAAGTCTGGCTAAAAGTTAAAGTAACTTAGACCAAACCCAGCAGGTCATGTGGTGCTCTTATGTTCTGTAACTGGAGCATGAAAGCCTGGTGGAATTAGAAAGCTAACTAGCCAGCTGCTAAATGAGTAAAAATGTTTTTTAACTAAACATTCAGGATGTAGGAAAGCAAAAGAGAGATACCTAGATACGCCTTCTCTCTCTTCTTCTTCTCCGTCTCAATGAAGAGTTCTGAAGCTGCTTTGATTTTCTGAACCCACGCCGTCCTGCACAAACACACAAACACACATTAACACACAAACAGAAACACACAAACACAAACACAAACACACATTAACACACAAACAGAAACACACAAACACAAACACAAACACACATTAACACACAAACAGAAACACACAAACACAAACACAAACACACATTAACACACAAACAGAAACACACAAACACACATTAACATGCTTTTTAAAGTCACTACAGACGTCGATCAGCTAATTTAAAGACCTCAGCAGTAAAATATCATCACCAATATTAGGAATGATGGTCCAGAACTAAGAAATAAGACGTACGTGTCTATCCATGTGTTTATATATATATATATTACCTTTCATTGATTACGTCTATATCCATGTGTTTATATATATATTACCTTTCATTGATGCTCTCCGCTCTGAGCGTGTAGACTCTGTCTATGTGAGAGATGTGGAACAGCGGTTCGTCTCCTGACGGGTCTGTTGGCAGCTTCACTAACACTTCATTTAGAAAGATCGGCTGAAAGAGACCAGAAGAGCTCCGTTATTAGTTATTAGTGATGTTAGTGAGAGTCATGAACTGTAGATACGTTCACTGTCGGTACATCTGTTCTAAATAAACTCTAATTCACTTCAAATACAGTAAAAATATCTGCAGGTTTACAAAGTTTCAGCATTTTAACACAACAGACTGAGTATTTTGAAATAATACATGCAAATTATGACAAATAAAAGATAATTTTAATGTCCAGCAGCATTTAATATGTTTACTAAAACATAAAGGATGATAAAAATTATGTTTTTTATTATGTAATAACACTGTTTTAAACGGGATATTAACAGTTAAATACATCTCACCCCTGTTTATGTTCCTAAAATGAACACATTTACTTCAGGAGTTAAAGACCTGCTGTGTAAACAGCAGTGTGTGTGTGTGTGTGTGTGTGTGTGTGTATGATGTGTGTAGTCGTACCGTCTTGTACATGCGGTACTGCAGGTGTGTTTTGGAGGAGAAGACTTTGTCGCAGCCTGAGAAGCCCAGAGGTTTGGTCACCTGAGAGACGGGACGAAGAGGACGGAAACAGGATTTCAGTAAAACACATTCAGTCACCAGAGGTGGAAGAAGTATTCTGATTCTTTACTTCAGTAAAGTAAAGTATACGGTATACTGAAAAGTAACAGGCTGTCACATAAATGTGGTGGAGTAAAGTGAGATGAGGCGCAGTAGGAGTATAAAGCAGCGTGACCTCACCTGAGTCAGCAGCAGGAAGTCGTTGAACAGGAAGCCGTAGAGCTCCTTGCTGCTCTTGGCTTTAAACAGCTTCCCGCTGTGGAGGAACTTCCTGGGACCCAGACAGTTGGTGACCGAGTTAAACACCAGTTGCTGAAGGACGGAGACGGACAAGGTGGTTATTTTAATCAGGTTAGACCATAAAATGTCAAACATGATGATAAATAATGAGTCCAAAGTGACATCTTCAAATTGATTTTTTTGTCTTTTTTTATTTGTTTGTTTATCATTGAGCTGCACCGACAACCAGAGACATGTAGTTGATATCTATGTTGTCAGTGTGTAGCGGCTTACTGGTTGTGTGTGTGCGTGTGTGTGTTTGTGTGTGTTTTACCTCAGACAGGCCTTCACACTGGACGTGAGCCTGAATCCACTCGAGACGATCTGAGTTCTCCTTCTCCCGGACGCCTTCATTCACCTGAACATACAAAAACACAGTATCTTTAAAACCAATAAAAATAAGAATACAAATTTCCTTTGAGATAAATAAAATTCTAGTTTATCTTTTTAAAGATTGTGTGTGTGTGTGTGTGTGTGTGTGTGTTCACCTGTGAGCACAGCTCCTCAGCTTTCTCCAGAGCAGCTTTCAGGTGGCTGTTGTCTGGATGAGTCTCTGGAGTGTTTTCTAAGATCTATAATCAATAACGACAGATTATAAAGTGTTAACTCGTCCCTCTGGATGTGATCCAGGTGAGGTGTGTTCATCATGCATTCATACGTACGTTCTTGATGATGAGCGGGTAGCGGGTGACTCTCTGCATGGGTTTGAGCAGGAAGCTGGACAGAGGCATCCCCTTACACCTGGGATCCATCGCCAACCTCTGACAGACGGAGACGGAGACGGAGACGGAGACGGAGACGGAGACGGAGAGACAGTGTTAGAGATAAATGATATCTACAAAATGCTGGACTAGGTTTGACCCTGTTCTTAATGTCTAGAAGGTTAATAATGCTGAATGTTTGATTATTGGATGTGTTATAATCAGATTATAGGGGGGGTTTAGTACCTTCAGGAAGTCCTTGATCTCGGGGTTGTCGTCCGTTTTCTGTTGAATCAGCGTGGCTCCATTCAGCTGACACGAACAAAACCTGAACACAAAAACAATGATCACAGAATTAGAAAACAATATTTACACACTTACATTAAAGGGGAAACATTGTGCTCATTTCCAGGTTCATACTTGTATTTTTGGTTTCTATCAGAACATGTTTACATGCTTTAATGTTCAAAAAACACATTATTTTCCTCATCCTCCGTCTGAAATGTTTTAGTGCCTCTCTCTTTTAAACGCCCAGTCTGCTCTGATTGGCTAGCGCTATATTCTAATGAGCTTTCACATGACATAGGAAGGGGAGCCAGATCTGATTGGCTTGTTGAGTCACATGTTTTCTGAAACCCAAATGTACGTGAAGAAGCACTAAAAAGGTGAGTTTTTCAGTCAGAACCTGATGTACGGCTGCATGTGAGGCAGCTGATTAGTCAGGATGTCGCCAATCATCTTCACCGGCATCCGATCGCCCGACATCTTCTTCCTCACTCTCAGAGCCCTGCAGAGGGAGAAAAGGGGTTTTAGAAAAGGTTTCTAAAGATACCAGATACACGCCAGAGCCAAACCTCAATGACTTTTATGTAAATGTAAATGATGTTTAACGTGTTGACGTTGCAAATGTGTTCATGTAAAACTAAACCTACTGTTTGCCTGTGTTGAGCATGAGAGTGTAAAACTGGTATGTATTATGTGTTTGGTGTATTTCTCTTTACTTGAGCAGTTTGATGTTGCACATGATGAGCTCCTTCCAGTTGACGAAGATCATGGCCACCTCTTTCTCCGTCAACAGCTCGCACTCCAGCAGAGGTTTGTGGAAGATCTGAACACACACATGCAGAGAAGTTACAACAAATTCCACCTATATTAATCCAATCACAGGCGTATCCTATAGTTAACTCTGATCCAAACCCCATTACATACAATGTTGAGCTCCACAAAACACTGTTCGTGGCCATGATTGGTTCACTATTAAGACCAAACACTAGATGGCAATAGAGAGACACTCCAATAAACCTCATTCATTTTTAATAATAGGTTAGTCTTACGGATGATCCTCTATCACCTTCGTCGTCTGTAGGTTGTAAAAGACTACAACCAGTCCTAAACTAAAAAGCATTTTAAGCTGAAATCATCATTCAGTCCATTTGGTGTCATAGTGTTCAGTGTGTATATCCAGAATATTTCCCTCTGGGTTTGTTTTGTCGATACAGTTTGTCTGTTTGTGCAACTGAGTCTAACTAATATTAACTTTAAAAGTCCTATAAGATATCAGGACTTTTTTATTACTTTTGGCCACAAATATTCAAGGTATATAAGTTATGAACAGTGTACGTGAGTGTTTACCTCTGTGACGAGCTGCAGGTCGTTGACGTAGTTCTCCTCGGTGACGATGAGCTCGTGGATGTATCCCTGCCTCTTCCTCTCCATCGGACTCAGCATGTCCAGCAAGTGGAGGTCAGCGCACCCTGAAATAATACAAACACATAGCTGTCAATCAAACATCCTGACACATGGAAAGATACCTATTATTATTATACCTGTATTAATACATTACCAACAAAATACATACCTGAGATCAACAAACAGGCAGAGGGACTAACAGTGGAACGCTCTGGAGGAGTGTTTGATCAGTGAAAATGTGATTAAATGTGTATTTCTGTGAAAATGTGACACACTCTTTCTTTAATGTACAATGAAGATGTACAAATATATGTTAGGAGATTATAAAAAGTATTTGTAAAGGCCCGTAAGCAAAGAGTTGAAACTCTGGTGTTTTTTTGACAACAGCCACTGCCGCCATTTTGGACTGAAAACACTTATTATATTTATAATAGATTATTATTCAACACAGGTCATTTCAGTAGAATATGACAATAGAATAGAAATAATTTAGTTTTACTTTTGTACGGCTCTTTGTAGGCGGACGTTTTACTGGCGTCCGGTAGGGCTGATAAATTGTATTTTCATCGTCATCGCGATATGAACATGCACGATAAACAACATCGCAAAAGGCCGTCTGAAACGCGATGAATAAGAAAATCATTATATTTAGGGATGGTTACTGAAACCCGGTATTGAACGGGCTCCGGGGCTACAGACTGTAGTAGGACTGATACTGACTGATGTCTGTGTTCTTCAGTCTTTCTAAGCTTCACTCAGTATTTTCATGTCAGGAAAATGATTTATTTTATTAACATGTTAGATTGTTTCCAGTGAGGTATTAATGAGTTCATATAGTGACATTGCTTTTGTAAACATTACCGTTGCTGCTCTAGGAACAACATTTAGCTTAGTTATATTTATAATATAAATATATGTATAGCTAATATGCACACTTCAATATTTGTTTATTTATCGCAAGTCATATCATCATCGCAATGTTGAACAATGTTATTGCACATCACAGATTCTCCTCATATTGTGCAGGTCTTTCAGTCCAAAATGGCGGAAGCGTAACACTGCTGCTGGTCGCTGACGTTGCAACGGAACGAAGGATTGACTTTCACTTCTTGGCAATAATACGTTCTTTGCCATAATGGTAAAATTCAATGCTTTATTTACAAATGTTACTTTAACAGGAAGCATCCATAATGTAGGTTTAACACAGATACCTTGTATGTGTGTGTGTGCGTGTGCGTGTGCGTGTGTGTGAGTAACGAGGCCAGTCGACTGCAGTCTGTCTCAGAGCATTTAATCATCAGGACCAGTCAGATTCACCGCTTCATCAAAATCTCCACCAATAAAACCTCAGGACATTTTTTTACTATCAACGCTACGCTAACATTCTGTACATTTCACTCATTCATTCACTCATTCAAGTATCCTGTTCACTCCTCTCCCTGTTTAACCATCTGATCATTCATGCTTTACTTTCACTCACTCATTCTTTCACTGACACCGAGTGCAGTCGGGTTACATTTGGCTGTTAATCCATTCGTCCATTCATCACTATGTATAATGAAGCATCAACCGTTACCATTCATTAGATTAACTATAGATCATACTTTTATTTATTTATTTATTCTTTTAAAACAGACCAGACTAGACCAGAGCCGTGCTTCAGAGCGGATAGTGTGTTCTGGTAAAAATGGTAAAAGACGTAACTGTTCAAAAATCCAGGTTTCTAAGCTTCCACCTGCAGCGCCCCGAGACCCCAAAGTGATTAAATAGGGACGTAAACGGCTGCAGACGGGAGCGTTAGCATGTAGTAACAGGTGTTATCATCAGAGGTTATTATCAGGCAGCGTGGCTCTGGTCTACGTGGCTCTTTGTTCTAAACTAAAATACTCTCTGACATTAAAGAAGTCTCGACCGTCGGTTACCAAAACCTGCTCGTCCCAAATCTGGGCCTCCAGCATCAGTTTTAGTTTAACAAAACCGACGGTCTTCGACTCCAATCAGACACCTTCACCTCCAATACTGACACACACCGAGGAGCCGACGGGATCCAAGCAGGTTAATAATAATAATAATAATAATAATAACAATAACAACTCCTCTATTGCTCGTTGTATAAAAAGTTGTTCGATAATCATTCTGAGGGTAAACATTAAAATCACAATACTGTCATCTGGATAAACAATAAAACAACAAACAATACATAATGTAATATGGCAACCACTATAACACCGGTCTGTTGCTGTGGGGAAATGCAGACGATGCACCGGCGGGCGGGGGTGCGTCGCCATGGTAACAGGTAATGTACAGTTTATATATTATTTGAGAGTGAGGTCGTTACTGTCGTTTAACACAGACCTGTTAATCAGTGATATGATGACGTGATGTTTTAAGGGCTCAGAGCAGCGCTGTAAAGATCTACTTGGTTGGAGGCTATAAAAACAGAGTTATGATGAAAAGTCATATTTTTTTTTAGTGTAAAATCTCACAGGTTTGTCCCTTCCTTAATACCTCGTAGGGGTGAAATGATTGGTTTTATACAGTAGGTTTTGCAGTGCGGGGGGGGAAGAAGCTTACTTAAAATCAGCCTTTTTTTGCATGGAGTCTGGTGACAACGAGCTAAAAAGGTGCATCACAGTGTGGAGAATTCAAGGAGGTAAAGCTCAAATTACTTTAAAACAAAAGAAAAATATCACTAGTTTGTGAAGTTGAGCCACAACTAAAAACAGCTGAGCTACTTATTTAATAAAGGACTAGTTTGTCATTTTAAGGAAATATTTGCTTTCTTGTGTGAGATGAGACGATCACTCTCATGTCGATAAAGTCGATTAGCTTAGCATAAAAACAGTCTCTTTCCAGAGCTCCACATTGTAAGAAACAAAGATTTTTCTTTAAACATCTGTCTTTAACATCCACCTCTGTATAGTATAATGACAATAAATATCATTCTGATTAAAAGTACACAAAGAAACACCTCTAAAGCTCACAAGTTAATTAACACGTTGGATTTTTGCTCCATTTGTTCACAAACAGAAATGTAAAAAGCTGTATTATTACGGGAGTTAAATGCTGACTTTAAAATGTGTTTTACGCCGAATTCACACCAGGCAGCAGCGGCGAACTGCGCCTCGTCGCAATAAATACATTTTTCTGCAGCCGGGAGGCGGCAGGCGTGTTCATGTCTATCAGGCAGGAAGAAATCTTTGTAACAGGTCAACATGTCACCCGAGTCACAGAATGTGTTTACTGATTGGATGCAGGTCCTCTCTGGCTGCACTTTGCCGCAGAATCAAAGAGCCGCAGGTCGCTGAGCTCGGAAACGGCCGCCGCAGCTTTTCATAGATGCTGCATTGTAAACAACAAATCTGTGTTGAAATCGGCAGGACGACAGCTAGTTAACGTTAGCCGTTAGCTCCCTGCAGGACAGAGTTTCTGCTTTCCGGCTGCTAACAGCTAACACACATTATGGTGCTTTCAGGCTCTGTTCAGTAAAAATGAGTACTGGAGGAATAAATTCTAACGATATCATGATGTGTTCAAATGCAATTTAAGATGTAGTTTTTGACATTACATGGCAGCTGGTCGCAGACTGCACTTGGCTGCTGTTCTGGTGTGAATTCAGCGTTAGGCGTATTTTGAGCCACGCTAGTGCCTCCTCTTGTATGCTAAGCTAAGCTAATCACCGCCTGGCTGTAGCGTCATACTTAACAGACAGACATGAGAGTGGTATGGATTTTTTCTCATCATAAAAACACTCAGAGTATTTCCCCAAAATGTCAAAAATATTCCTTTAACTGGAATGATTCATTTGTTAAATCACAGATCGTTCCACCCCTACATGTCTAGTACCAAATCTGTGTGATCCTGGTCTGCTCGCCCTCGACAGTGTGACAGCATCTCATCACCATAGCAACAGACAAAACAACAAACATGTAAACAATAACAACAACAACAGAACATTGAACGGATCAGTTAAAGTTAATACATATTCAGAATGTTAAACTACAACAGATAAAAACGTTATCACTGTTTGTGTGTGTGTGTGAGTGCAAAAACTCTCTGTACCATGTTGTGTGTCATTTGGTTAGCTAGTATGCTAAGCAGTTATAGCATGGCGTTCCATTTACAGCCCTGAGCTGCTAACACGGGCTGAGTCCCATTCCAGCTGCTCACTCCCTTCTATGCCTCCTTCACTAGCAGAGGAAGAGAGGAAGATGAGGAGGAGGAGGAGGAGGGAGCTGAAACTCAGCTGCTTTGGGACGCGTCTCAATACTGCCTCATTTCCTCTCCATCTCCTTTTAGAGTGGGAACAAGAAGAAGAAGGAGGGAAGAGGAGTCTTTGGCATTGAGGAGAGGAGAGGAGACTTTAAGGTCCTGTTCAGACCGGGTGTTAGCAGGCGTCCTGGGTGATCGGATCACAAGTAGACAGCTCTGAGTACAGGGGTGAACGCACTCAAGACGCATTGAGATCCGATCTTTCAGACCACAGTCAGAGGTGGTCTGGGTCACATATGACCTCATTCTTTTAGCAGTGAATGTGTCCTGGGCCACATTAAGGACCGCCTACTCTACTGACATCCCGCTGGGATCCGCGGTTCTCTGCGCTCCTCGTGTGAACAGACCAGCAGACGCCTTGCAGCATGGAAACGGTTTCTGTGCTCTACTGCATCCTGTTGGTACAACTGTATTTTATTAAAATATATCTCATCTACAGGCTACATAATCTACAGACTATCAGACTACGCACGCAAAGTGCATTATTATATTATTGTCGGAGATGTGTCGCTGTTTTTGTTCCGGCTCTATATCCCGCTGTTGCCTGGCAAACGCGTCGGTGTCGGCAGCACGCGGTAGACAATAACCTTTTATTTTTATGTTAGTAAAATGTATCCAAATTCATGAATATGACGGATATTACTACTGACATTCATCTAGTATTATGCTACAACGTCTGCTGCTTTAGCCGTGTGTTTACTAGGGATGTGACAGTGAGGAAACACCGGTGTTACCGATTACACCGGACATTTTACAAGAAAAGATGATGCTCAATATCCGTAGAGCGTTTACTTTGATCTTTACCGTCGGGAGGCGGTGTGTCTGGCCTCTCTGGTCCAGCGTTCGCTGCTGGGATGCAGGTTTCCACTCGGCGCCACTCCGCCGCGCACACCGACTGTGACCGCTCCGTCATTACCTCATTAACGTTATGGTTCCTTTACAGCATTGGGTTTAAATCTCAAATATTTGCCAAATAGGCGCTTTTGCTTTCCGCTTCAACACCAAATCCTTCGCCATCGTCTTGTCTGTCAACTCTGACTCCTGCTACTCTGCTCCACGCCATATGAAGCCAACACTTTCACTTTCCGTTTGTAGTTTCCGTCATCTGACTGTGTATTGATAACACAGCGCTGACACGCCAAAATTAACTTAATGGGCTTTATTTCTGTAGCAAAACGACGGTGAGGGCGGTGGATACGTAATGTAATCAGTGTGTGTCCGACCACCGCGGCAAGTCTAGCTGACATCCACCCGCTCGCTCTCATTCCCGACTCTCTGAAGCTCTGAACCTCGCTGTTGCTGTATTAGCCATGTGTTTACTAGATGTTTATTTGCATATCGAGCGGGGAAGTGAGATCAGATCACACGTGGTCACTCATGTGGAGACGTATTCTAATACCAGGTGTGAACAGACGTATTTAGAGCTGTCTACTTGTGATCCGTTCACCCGGGACGCATGTTAAGACCAGGTGTGAACAGGGCCTATGACTGAGACTGGTCCTCCAGCAGATAGTGGGTCTTTCTGTGAAGCTGTGGGAAGGGAGGGGGGTTAGTGAGGGGTCGGGGATCGGGGGTGTGGAGCCAGCGTTTTCTGACTGACGGGTGAATGAAGCTGCTGAACCGTTCGGAGCGAGGGGTTAAAATAAAAGTAGAAAACAGGAGGGAGCGGGATGAGCTGATTCTAAATGACAGAATCTCCCATAAAGCCACAAAATGACCCACTATCCACTGAACCACGCTACCACAGGGCTGTGTGATGGAGATAGTTATATATATAGTTATATATGTTAATGTTAATGTGAGTGTGTTGAGATCCAGTCAGAAACGTGTTCATCAGTCCAATCTGGGAGGAAGGAGCTCAATAGTCTCATCTCCTCTCCTCTCTCCTTATCTAAACACCTCCTGACTGCTCAAACAGGAAGAGAAGAAGAAGGAGAGGAAGAAGAGGAAGGAGAGAAGAAGAAAGAGAGGAGTCCTGACTATTGATCTCCAGGGCGGTTTAGATAAACAGAGTTTGGCCAGGTCCAGTCAGAGCCATGCTTAGACAGAGTTTCTCGCCACCACTGGGCGTTTTTTTTTTTAACGTTACAGTCTGTCTGTCTGTCTCTGGCTTCTATTGGTGGAGAGTCGCCATTTCCGGGTCATGTGACCTCTTGCTGCTGTCCCATTGGTTGAGTGGCCTAGTGGGCGTGGCCTAGTGGGTCTCTTTGAGGGCTTTGAGGAGAGGGGGGTTCTGGGTAATGATATGATCCTAGAGAGAGGACGACAACAACAACATCAACAAAAACAACTAAACAAAACAACAACAACAACAACAACAACGACCAATCGGGCGCTAGGTGGGTGGAGCGTGCAGCAAGACAGAGAGTGTGGAGGTGTGCGCTAAGCTAGCATAGAAATAGAGGATCTAGAGCAGCGAGCAGCGTGACAGAGCTTCTATCTGCAGACAGGTGTTTCGTTCACTAGGGTTGCTCCCTCTTAGTCGACTAATCAGTCGTTTCGGTCTTAGTCAAATAAGATTTAGGCTTGCCACGGTGGTGGGTGTTTACACGGTGGTCGGGCACACACCGATTACATTACGTACCCACCCGTCGTTTTGCTTTTTTTTTACAGAAATAAACCCATCATCAGCGCCGTGTTATCAATATATAGTCGGACTACGAACGCTATACAAACTGAAAGTGAAAGTGTCTGCTCCGTACGGAGTCTCAGCTCAGAGTAGCAGGTGTAATCTGTAACACCGGTGTCGTCACAAGTTTATTAACCGGTGTCCTTTCATGCTGAATGACTTATTTCTAAGAAACTTATGAGCTCATCTCTGATAAACACCAGATTTAAAGTGAAGCTTTTCTGTGATTCTTTGTGGAGAAACTCAGTTTCAAAGTTACGAATTACTTACGAGTACAAATTTCTTTGTTCGAGGACAGCACGAGTGTTTACTAACTAAAGAATTTTTAATGGGCAAACTGTAAACGTCGCATACGTGATAACGATTTTGGGGGTAGATTTTTTAGTTTCCATGAGATGATGCGTCGTAGAAACATGACATTTTCACCAATGATTGGAAGTTTTCCGCAAATGCTGCTGACGGAGCGCTACAATTAAAGGTCAAAATTTTGAACTTCAAAAAGTCATAACTCCTACGCTGTGAGTCCGATTTAGACAAAACTTGCTACAGAAATCCTTCTCTGTTCACTCTACAAAAAGCCTCTTGGACTACCACAGTCAGCCTTTTTCAATTTTTTTGAAAAAACACATTTTAGACATCTCCTAAACCATGACTCCGATTTATACCAAATTCTCTGTGGATCATTATTGGACTCAGCTCATCAAAAAGCTTGTTGATATTTCATTGCATTTTGATGAACTTTAAAAGGACATGGCTCAACAATCATCACAAAACTTGCAGGATATGTCCTCAAGAGTACCTGAAACATACCCTGAAAGTCTCCTTCAAATCGACCTCTAGAGGGCGCTACGAATGCAACAGAGTTGGTCGTAAATTAATGAGCGTCTTTCCGATCATCATAAAACCTGCTAGTCATCTTTAATGCAGGTGTTGGAAAGTGTCAAAGGTCTAAGACCCCTCGCAGCTTTCAACTTCTAACGGTCTGTGTTGATTTGAACCCCGAAATGTTCATCAGGTGCTCATGTGTCCTAATTAGAATCTTATAAGAATATTTTTTACATTTTTTATTATTGTACAAAAGACACATTTCGCCTCAGAAGTGGTGAGAATACCCACAACGTCCACTAGTGAAAGCGCTGAGCTCTAGAAACTCTAAGTCTATGGTGGATCATGCTGAAGGGACACATGCAGGAGGGGGGGGGGAAACACACACACACATGCACATACACACCGTACAAACACACACAAACACCACCCAGAGGTGTTGCATGACTCGGGAGGTAATCAAAGAGGCCCAAAGGAGTGTCAAGGTGAAAGGTCAAAAGGTCAAACCAATCCAGGGCAAAAAACACTGAGAGAGGGACAGCATCTCCACACCTGGCTCTGGGGTGTGTGTGTGTGTGTGTGTTACTTTGTATTCCTGTTGAGTATTTTAGTATGTTGTGTGTGTGGTTCATGTGAGGTTATGTGTGTGTGTGTGTGTGTGTGTGTTTGCGAGTACTCACACTGCGTGCTCGGGTCCGTATCCGTGGTGAGTTTGACGTAGTTGCTAGGAAACAGCCCCTCCCTCCCGTTGAGCTCTCCCTTCCACCAATCACAGTCGTCCTTGTTGAGCACCATGATCACCTGACCCTTCAGGAAGGCCAGCTCGTCGTCGTTCTGCGCCACGTAGTCGTACATGCCGATCACCTGACACACCGCTTCAGGACCACAGACAGATGGAGAGGTCTTTAAGGCGTCATGTGACAGTTACAGAGACTATTTCCTGTTTTATTATGAAATTATTTCCTTTTTCTTTTATATTTTAGAGAACAGGATGGGGGCAATAGTCTGGAAACACGTATCCAGACCTGGAAATGACTAAAATCATATTCCACACTACAGCGTAGGAACCCTGTAATTCATTTAAAGCGTATTGTGGAGGTGGCTAAAGGATTTTAAAAGGTATTATACATGTATTTATTTGTGTACCTGTGCTGGCCGGAGTTAGTTTCGGAGGGTTGGGATCTGTGGGCGTCGTCTTGCTGGTGCTCGGACTGAGCAGCTTCACATAGTTGGCCGGAAACCAGCCGATCTGGCGCTTCTTCCCCCGGGCCTGGACCGATCAGAACACAGAACTCGTGAGACTCAGAGTACTCACACTATGCAAACAGCCTCATAATTCACAAAATAAATATGACAGACAATATAGAGGTAAATATAGCGACAAAGAAATGCTACTAACGATTAATTTAAATAATGTTTAGAACTGATGTTTAGTATAACTAAACTGGATTAGGTGACAGGCTCAAGGTTACTGGCCTCATGGACTTTAGGTAGATCTCTTTTCATGCAAGCTCAACATGTCGAACATGTCTTTGCGTATATTAGAGTGTGTGTTCATGTACCTGGAGCTCACCCTCCCACCAGCCCCCCGGGTTCTTTTTTCTGATGAGGATGAGCTGTCCTGGAGCCAACGTCAGCTGCTCTGCTCCTGTAGCGTTGTAGGGGGCGATCACCTGAGCGATCTCTGATCGACAGACAGCAAGAAGAAGAAGAAGAAGACATAGTTAGTCTACTCATATCCACTCAAAACAGTATTTTGCTGCTTAGCTAATTTAGAGCTTGCTGGCTAACATTAGCTTTGCTTAGAATCAAGTCGGTATTATCTACGAAAAAAGACAGAAAGTGCAGAGAAGGCTACAGCAGCAACTTTACAGAGTAAGTGAAGCTCACCTGGTTTCTTTCCCAGACTGCCCGTCTTCCCTGCTGGTCCCAAACACTAGAGACAAAGTTGAAATAACAATCATTACAAATAGTCCCCTTGTTGTGTAACATAAAGATAAACCCTCAGTTCTGGTTTGCCTCTTATGATCTGAGGGAGATCTCACCTCTGACGCCGAGTCTCGTGGTTTGACGTAATTTGAAGGAAAGACTCCCGTCTTGCCTCCGACCATGCCCGTCCACCAATCCCCTTCTTTCCTGGTCACCATGACGATATCTCCTTGCTGGAAACTCAGGTCCCCCTGCTCGCTGCTCTCATAGGTGTACATGGCCACGTACTCTGTACACATGCCTGTAGACACACGTGGACTCAATGATAAATACAGCTTTCACCTGACTTTTCCAAAAATATACATATCTACATGTTTGTGTGTGATACCTTCTCCGGTCTCTGAGGGTTTTGTTGGGGAAGGGGACGGCCGTTTTCCATTGGGCGGGCTTTCTGATACTCCAGACTCACTAGAGGAGATGAAGAAGAAGTCTTTAAACTGTAGATAAAATATATTTTTTGCAGTTTTTACTTTTAAAAAGGAGCCCAACGTATTTATCAACCACTGTTCCACTAATATAAGAATCTCTAAATCTCTCCCACTAAAAGGATTAAATGATGTGAGATGTAGCAGGAGGTGAAGCTCTAACTGTTTAGCGAGGCTAAAGTAGGAGTAACTTGATCCAGTGTTTTTAAGTTTTGGCAGCAGTCGCTCTGGTTTGATGCAACCTTTCAACCCACCTGGGGATTTTGTTGCGTGGTGCGGCACCCGGCGGCGGCGTCATGGTGGCGGAGATGAGCTTGACGTAACTTTTGGGGAACCAGCCTCTCTGTCCGGTCTGCAGTTCACCTAACCACCACATGTCCTGCTGCTCCAACACCGTTATTATCTGCAACAACAACATCAACAATACTATTAGTTAGGGCTGGAACAAATGTCTATTTACTTTTACATTCAAAGTTTCTATTGAAGTTTTCGAATGAAGCTTTGAATGTCTGTCGTCATATTCTAAGACGTCATCACCCTGACAAAATAAAATAATAATAACTTTATTTATAGCTCAAAGTGTTTTAATAATTAAAATTAAAATGCAACACATTCAAACAAGGTCAGATAGACAATAAAATTAGACGATTTGAGGACAGCAGACACTCAGAGACCATTAAGAATAATACAAATGAGAGAATTATTAAATAAATAAATATATAGTATGACATTAATTATAAGCCAAATTAAATAAATAGGTTTTCAGCTGTCGTTTCAAAATGTTCACAGAGACTGCAGCTCTTATACCTTTTAATAGGGTATTCCATAATTTTGGAGCATAGCATATTAAAAAAATATTAGTTAAATTAGATATATGTGTTATTGTGGTCATATACATGTAATTTACGGTGTTGTTAGATTGCTGCCCTGTTAATACCGGTGTGTGACTCCCTCATTGAAAATGTTGTTTTTGAAAGGCTAAACTCCGACAAAAACGGATTAAATCAGAATGTTTCATTAGATAAAAACATGTTGTGAATTTTGAAAATGATTACATATATCTCTATTTCAATACATTTTGACTTTTGGACATTACATCGCTCTAGAGTTATTGGAAATATTTGGATCACACGAGTCTGAAACAATCCTACACAGCCAATACCGGAATCTAATTATACAAATAGTATAATACTAATAATATAATTGTAGCCTAATCTTTATCTGCAACTGTGCAGAAATACTGTATTTAAACACAATTAATAGACGTGCAAAAAAAAGAAAGAAGCGCAACATTTGAATGTTGATTTAGAATTTGAATGTCAACGTTATGAATGAACCCTCCAACTATTCGGTACAGCTTTTCTATTAGTTTAGTTCTATTCAGTTAAATAAATTATCCCAGGTAGCACAAAAAGATTACAATAAAAACACACACATGCAACAGAATAAAAACAAAAACACAAATTAAAACAGGAGGGAGATGCAGACCTCATTTTTGTTGAAGTTGAGGTGGTTGTCCTTCTTCGCTCTCCAGGGATACAAAGCCTGAGCCTGAAGACCTTCCACCTTCTCCCCCTGACAAACAAGAGAATAACAGTCAATGGCACCAATCAGCTCAGATGTTCACGTACAAACAGAGCAGCAACTGATTAATCCTATGAAGAACAAGGTTGTCAGCAGGGAAGAGGATTTTATTTTGAATCCAATCTGGGGGACCCGTTTGAGAAACATTTATCCAATTTAGGTCCAGGACAAAAAGTTTGGTTCTGTTCCTACCTGCCCCAGCACAGGAGAAGGCGAGGAGCCCGTCGTCATGGTAGCAGGTGTGAAGGCGGAGCGTTGTCGTAGCTGCGCCGAGGGAACACTGAGCGAAGGATTCTGACTGGTCGTAGAGGTCGGCCATGCGTCCCATCCCTCGCTGTCTGATTGATTGGCTGTGTTGGAGGGCCAACTGGACATATACACCCACATATTAGTACATAGATAAGTACCTCATATTACCCCACTTCAAAACACCCGAACTATCCCTTTAAATATCAAGCAGTGTCTAATATTCTGTCCTTAGATGGACCAGTGAAGCCAGTCTGAGCCCGTCTCTGATAGCATTGACACAGGCAGGACTTACGTGGTGCTAAAGTCGGCCCAGTTACTGTTGGCGGAGGACGTGGAGGAGGCGTGTGCGGGCGCTGGGGGAGGCGTGGACATCGGCTGCTGGGCTGTGGGGGGCGTGGCCGAGGCTGTTGCACGCAGGTTGATTGGTGCTTCGCTGTCGGGTATCCGTTCAGCATAATTGGCTGGAAACCAACCGGTGCGGCCCCTGAGCTCTCCTCCCAGCCAACCGGGTTCACCCGTCTGGGATTCATCCACCTATGAGAGCAGAGAGGCGGGATTTGGATAAAAGTAGAAGCATGCTAGCGCACACGGGGACGCTAATCAATAGAGATGTGTGTGTGTGTTTGTGTGTGTTCAGTAGGACTGCCCCCTCTTAGTCGATTAGTCGACTAATCAGTCGTTTCAGTCTTAGTCGACTAAAATTTTCGATTGGTCGTCAATTAAATCAATGATGAGTCGACAAAATCATGAGTGTGAGTCGACTTAGAATGTCTTGGGACGGGGACAGCCCTAGTGTTCAGATTCATGGTAGAACAGATCGGTGGTGTAACCATCGTCAGCAGCAGCTGTTCAGAGTTGAATTCCAGGAATCCGATTTACCAAATTAGTAGATAATCGAGCGAGACAAATAACATATCAACTTCTTAATGTTGTGTTCTGGTTCTTGTTTTTATCACAACAACCAGACTCTTATAATGACCTTTTCTATTCACCTGTCTAACTCAATCATTCTACTTCTATAAATAACTTGCCGCTGTCCCAGTGGGCAACCTCTGGATCTGAAAAGTGAAGCCAATACTGATGTACCTTGAAATTGTCTGGTTGTATAGAAGTCTATGAGAAAATGAGCCTACTCCTCTCTTGATTTATTACCTCTGTAAACATTGTAGACATGAGTTTATGGTCTCAATCGCTAGTTTCAAGTCTTCTTCAATACAGCATGATGTTCATTTTGTAAATTATGGTCCCATTTAGAGTCAGATAGACCATAAAGCAGGGGATGCTTTAGGGCGGGGCTACCTTGTGATTGACAGGTCGCTACCACGGCGTTGTCCGGTCTGGGAGTTGTCCGTGTTTTCGTCTTACAACTTTAACCCTTTCAGTGTGTTTTCACTTCATCAAAGTTAATTTTGGTTGCCTAAAAATGTCTTATTCAGCGTTCGGTTGTACTTAGCTCCACCCTCTTGTGTCACTTCTGGTTCCAAAACCCAAGATGGCGACGGCCGAAAAACCAAGATGATGACGGACAAAAACAAAGATGGTGACAGCCAAAAACCAAGATAACAATGGCAAAAATGCTGAACTCAAGGCTTCAAAACGGCAGTCCACAAACCAATAGGTGATTTCACGGTGACTATGTCCACTTCTTATACTATACAGTCTCCTTTACTGCAACTCAACAATATATTAACGTTATTTTCAGTTCTTTAAGTCCAACATGTTGTTGTCCATACAGTGTTTTGTTGTAAAACAGGTGGGAAAGGAGCTTTAGATTGCTGCTAGACTGCCGTGTTAACACAGGTGCATGCCTACTTTTGTTTCTTTTTTCTTTACCTCAGTGAAAATGTTGTTTTTGAAAGGCTAAACGCCAACAAATATGGATTGAAGCAGAATATTTTGTTAGATAAAAACATGTTGTGAATGTTTTTTTTCAGCAGGTTTACATCCAATGTGTTATCTAATTCATGTGGAAGTTTATTGATGTAAAGTATTTATGTATTGTATTGTTATGTATGTATTGATGTGACATATTTTTTCACAAAGTAGCCTAAAGTGAAGCAGCATTTATTTATTCAGAGAGGTCCGACTGTAAAGCTTTACACTTACAGTGATGCACATTCACAACTTTTCACATTCACATGTGAAAACAAATCAAGCATAACAACATTTACAGATCTGATTAGAATTATTTGGTTAAAAAACATAAATAAAGAAAAGCCAAAGACATTCATCAACTGCCAAATGAATGAACACGGTGATGACATGAGATGAACCAAATGACAGCAAATGAAAGCCGGCTTGTGATTGGTGGAGGCACGACAACACTGGGCGGGGGCTAACAACTTACCCATTCCCCCTTCACCTTCAGTTTGCACAGATGAGGAGAGAGGAAACAGTTAATACTCACACACACACAGACCTCACAGACACACTTCAGAGAGCGTAGAGTCGCCATAAAATATCTGTTCACTCAACGCGTATATTTAAGTCCTTGTGTTTATGTGCTTTATGTCCCAACTCATTTTAACTGCAGACTCTCACTCGACTCACTAGTCTAAACCCTCGTGTGCTCCCGTGTTTTTGTAGCAAGGTGACGGCTGACGGATGCACTAAGACACTGAGTTTGTGTGCAGACTACGTACCATGATCACATCCCCCGGAGCGATGCTGATCTCATCGTGGCTGCGAGCATCAAATGGATATAGAGCCCTGTAGTAGACCACCTTCACTGGGTGCTGAGTCTGGTCGAAGCTGCAGACCGGAGTCTTCTGGTCAAACAGACTGGGAACTGGACCCTTCTCCCCTGTAAACACACAGAGATACATAAGGGGTAATGTATGAATATAATAAACACAGACTAGAATCCACCAATACTGTCTGTTGCTGGTCAAACTATAAGGGGCCGTTCACATGTTGCATCTAAAAACGCCAGCCGTGCTGCTTTCATCCTTTCATCTAAGGTGCTTGTGAGGTTGCACTACTGTCGCGCCTGCTGTTACTAAGCACCCAAAACCTGCGTGCTGCGATGACGATGATGAAGTTGCGGTAATTTAGCAGTAAAAGCCGCACTGACTAAACCAAACAAATTTAATTTCCAGCACCGTAAATCCCTCACAGTAGCTTTACTGCTCCATTAGTAAGTCACCTTTCAACCAGATGTTGTCGTCACATGAAATGCGTTGTGGCGTTCCAAAAGCTGAAGTATTTTTATCTCGGAGCACAGCCATTGCAGCCTGGAAAATAAGCGCTTGGGAACGCTTGCGAATCGCGACGGCATCTCTCCTGCATTTGAGCACGCCTGCCGCGCACCAACATTGACAATAAATGTAATTTCCTCTCACGCAGCTCACTGGCCGTCGTGCTAACTGGCCGTCGGCTGTAGTCTTTGCGGTGTGTTCGAGTGCAACTTGTCGGCCAAGACAAAGGCGACGTGAGGCGACGCAACAGTCAGCCTTCATCGCCGCTAGTTCTTTGATGTCGGCTTGGTGTGTCTGGGCCTGAAGGATCTGACAGGCTTTGGAGTTGTGTCCAAAACCTCATAGATAAAAAGCTACTTGTTCCTGAGAGGTTACCGTGTTTTTATTCAGAAATTCAGAATTTAGTTCAGTAAATCTCGAGGAAAGTGTGCTGGAGTTTGTTTCTTCCTTTGCTGCTAGAAACTCTGGAATTAAGTGAAGATGCCACTTTAAACACAGGTTACCACCACACACCAGTCCCTGCTTTAGGGATCTCATGTTGCTCTGTTTCATTCAGTCTAACAGCCATAACACACCTGTTGAGGCCCAGGGGTCACCCGGCTGGCTGAACAGCTTGGTCAGTTTCTCCTGCATATCCTTCTTGCCTCTCCCCTCGTCCTCATTCTCTTCTACTGATCCTCCTGCGCCTCCCTTCTGGACCTCTTCCTCCTCCTCATCCTCCTCCACCTCCATCCCTCTCCTCTTCCTCTCCTCCTCTTCCTGAGTCACTCTGTTCAGCCAGGCGTGGGGTGCAGAGATGGAGGGCGGGCTCGGAGCGCTGGGGGCGGAGCTCGCTGCTTCATCCCTCCAGGACACGGCCTCGTCCGATGACAACCTGATGATGATGAGAGGGAGACGGTTGATCTTTCATACCGTAAAGTACGTACAGAACGTGTCATGGTTTAATGCGACCTCATCTCACCTGCTGTCCGACAGCTCGACGGACCTCCTCTCCACCGGGGTGTGTATGTGAGGGTGTGTGTATGTCAGTGAGTGTGTGTCTCCTTCCAGCTCCCTCTGTTTCTGCCTCTGCTGCCGGCTGTGGATCTCCCTCAGCTCCTGCAAGGCATCATGGGATACAGGAAGGAACAGCAAGTGAGGAGGAGGTGGGGTCAGAGAGGGCTGGTTGCTACGGGTTACCATCGACAACAAACAACTACAACAAACAACAACAACAACAACAACAACAAACAACAGCAGCAGCAGCAGTACGTATTAGTCAGGTGATCAAGGCAAGCTCAGCCCCTGAAACTGTCCCTGCTGGTAACCACGGCGATTAATTGAATGTTAATTATTTTAAGACGAGGCTGACGAGCAGCTCGCTGATTTTGAAGTTGAACGAGGACTCCTAGCTGCTGCTTAAAATCCTCCATCTGTCCTGGAGTGCAAGAAATCAACAGTAGACTGAGGTGTCTAAAATTTTGCTCCCGTGCTGCTACTCCTGTCTCTTTCTCTAAACTCCATGTACTGTAGGTAATACACCGACTACAGAGAAGTACCTAAATACTACAAAACACCTGAACTATCCCTTTAAAGTGGGAGGGGATGTTACTGGCGGCGGGGCGGAGCTTGCACGAGGCACAGTATGTTTGTGGGAGGCGTTAGGTATAAACAGAAAAAGGGGAGAAGGATGGGGGAGTCAGGGGATGCAGTGGGGGCAGTTCTGTGTAGTCATGACAACCAGCTGTGCCATTAGAACACACTCTGTTACTATAACAACAACAACAACAAGGCAGCTGTCGTGTTTCAGCCAAACAACCAACGTGAGGAAACCTTCAGAAACAAGCAAACCAATCAGAGAGAAGAGACTGACGGAGTAAAGAGTAAAACTACTGGAGAGAGAGAGAGAGAGAGAGAGAGAACGCCAAGTCAATCTGAAACAGGAAGTGAGAGACAACAGACAACAGAGCACAGACTAGACACAGACACACATTCACCCACATAAAGACAAGCTTACCACCATACTCAGATTCTAGTTTATCAGCCTCATAAATGTCTACTAGCTTCTACTTGTCTGGCTGAAACATCATCAGGTAGCAAACAGGCAGTAGCGTTACAGTACAGTAGTAATCTAGTGAAGTAGCCGAGCATAGCAACAGCATAAAGTCACTAATCTAGTTAGCGCCTGCTAACCTACACTCTAAGAAAAGTCCGTAAAAAATACGGGCTAATGTACCGTGTTAATATGAAGGAATTTTCTGTTTTACCCATATTTTTAAAACCGCATTGCATTGTGGGAACAAGAACCTCCGCTAGCTCGAAAGTTGGAAGAGGCAGAGACCGTCACACACGGCAAAGTTTAGTTCAAATTTCGGATTTGGAGAAACCAGGAATATTTTGATGACTAATTTTGAAACTAACGCAAGTTTGGTATCGTATTTTACGTTTTACCAATGTTTATATTTTAGACTTCAGTGGACGTCAGGTAGAGTTAGTCCCAGTTTTAGCCTCAGGTGGTCCGCAGAGACGGTTTTCCCTCCAGAATGTAGAGGTTGGGCCTGCTATTTGGCTAGGTCCGGAGGATATACTGTAAATCAACAGAAATTTACGTTTTAGGATTAACAGAAGTGTCCGTGAATGGAACGGAGGACATCCTGAAAAATCAACAGAAATTTCCATTTTAGGGTTGAAGAACATGTCCATAAACTTAATGGAAAATGTACTGGTAATCTTCTGCCAGGACATTATCTGTTTTTCAAACAGATTTTTTTCTTAGAGTGTAGCAAGAGTGCTAGTTTAGCGTGACAGCTGTGTTCAGCGTTAAAGGTGCTAAATGCAAGATTGGGAGCATTTCTACTTTAGGGGACGAGAGGAGGAGAGATAATAAAGAGAAGAGGGTAAAAGAAAACAAAAGATGAAGAGACAAGAAGAAAGACAGATAAAGAAGAGAGAGAGAGAGAGAGAGAGAGGGACACGGTTGCGAGGGAAAGGGAGGCTGGGTCGGTTGGTTGTTGTGTGGACCTTTATAACGTAGTCTAGCCGAGCCAGACACACCCTGACGGCTGACACACACTCCTGTAGCTGTCCCTGAAACACACATATATATATATACATACATACACACACACACACACACAGAGAGAGGATCAATCATCCTGTAGACACACAGACACACACTCAGACAGTTAACGTTTCAGTCCATATTCACGCACTTTGTCCAATTAAGGTATTAAAGAAGTTATTTATCAGCAGTTTCTCTGCGTGTTGAAAGTAATTTGGAACAACATTAGACACTTAAAGTCCTCTTGGTAGGGACCTTTGTCAACATCATCTTATATATATGCATGTATACAGCGTAAAATAACTTCATATATGATGTTGAGATTGTAATATCAGACACAGCACACTGAGCACAGACACAACAGCAGTTAGCAGGTTATGTGGGTAAGTTTACTTGTTGAATGTTGGTCTTATGAATTCAATTTTTAAAATAAAATATCCAAATCCATATACTAATTCATTTCAAACTGCTTTCCAATTACTTGAACAAATATTTTAATTAGAAACATAAATCTGGGTCTCTCAGTAGAGATTAAACAAATAAGTGAGAGCACAATAAGGCCTTGACTCATGCAAGGAGAGGCTCCTGTGACTCACTGTGATGAGTAATGTGCTGTTACAACTGTTAAGTGTAGCCGGAGTAACAAAAACAGGCTGAAGTTGGCAGCAGCTAAGTTGTCATATTATTTATTGTATTGTGCAAGAAGCCTGAACAGACTATTTCACTGACCTGTCTGTACGTGACAGTAGACTTTAGTTCAGTTAGTTTTTTTTAGGTGTTTACTAGGGATGCACAATATGAAATAACTAGTTCATAACCTGTAGTTTATTAACATTTATATGTTCTTCCTTCCTGTTTTTAATGAGTCACAAAGTTTTGCTAACGATATACATTATTTATTTACATTACATTATTATTTGCTGTGTGTACTGAGTGCCTCCTTGAGGTGTTACTGACTCTGACTTGTGAGATTAGACAAAACAGCACACCAGAGACAATACATGAGTATGTGAGTGTCAGTGCTTCTCAGTAAGGAGGACGGAACCTGCCAAATTAAAAATAAATTAATTATTCGATAAATAAATAAATAAATGTCACTGAATATATTTTTAAAAAATATTTTAAAAATAAATATAGCCATTAATGAACTGATAAAATGTCACATAAATTGATATTATATATATATATATTATATTTAAATTTGCTTCTTTATTTATTTATCTTTGTATAAATTCCCTTATCCATTTACACTTCTGTTTAATTTCCTCTTTTATTTATTTATGTTTTTATTTTTATTAGTTTTTAAATGTGTTGATTTATTTTTGCCTTTATTTTTTATTTATTTATTTTTGTAAATAAAAACCAAAGGGTGAATAAATAAGGGAATTAATACAAAGATAAATAAATAAAGAAGCAAATTAAAACAGAATTATCAATTTATGTCACATTTTTTTATCAATTAATGGCTACATTTATTTTTAATATTATTTTTGCTACATTTAATGACATATTCATTTATTTATCCAATCATTTATTTATTTATTTTTGCATTTATTTAATTTTGTAAATAAAAAACAGAAGAATAAATAAATAAGGGAATTAAAACAAAATTAAATAAATAAAGAAGCAAATTAAAATAGAAATATCAATTTATGTCACATTTTATCAATTAATTAATGGCTATATTTATTTTTAATATTATTTTTGCTACATTTGATGACATATTCATTTATTTATCGAGTCATTTATTTACTTATTCTTTTTTTTTTATTTTGGCAGGTTCCGTCCTCTATATTGCAGTAGTCAAACCACTTGAATATTACAGTCAAGCTTCAACTGGCTGAAAAACATCTGGCTGCCTGGCGGGAGCATCACAGTGCACAACACGTGTTAAACAGGAAACATCTGCACAAACCAGGCATTTTAAAACTCTTATTTTTAGGTGTTAAAGATGGCAAAGCCTTCTGAACTGACTTGAAGCTTGCCAGTTAGTAGTCTGATAAGAGGGTGAACTATGTTTTACTTGTTTCTGAAATAGTCTAAAAGAGCAGAAAGTGCAGGTCCAATCCCAATGCAACAGCTGCTCTATGCTCCAGGTGTGTTCATCACATGATATTGATATTATTTCACATTACAGAGTATATCCCAGCTGCAGTACCACCCCAGTCCAGCAGTGGCAGTGTGCTCTACCTGTCTCCCTGTCTGTTCCTCCTGAAGCTGGCGTCGCAGGGCTTCTATCCTGGCACAGTGGTTGGCATAGAACTCACACAGAGACTGGCATGGGCAAGGGAGCAAAAGGCCAGTGTAGGAGGTAAATAAAGGAGTAGAAAATATAGAAGGAAGGGTTTATTATGTGGATTAAAACAAAGAATATGAGAGGAAAGAGGTCAAGAAAGGAAACACAGAGGAGGAGGACAGCGAGTAGAAGAAAGAGTCCCAGTGGGAAGAGAGGACAGAGGACGAGAGAAGATTTTGGGGAGAGGAAGTGGTGTAGAAAGGAAGGTGGACGGCAGTAATAGTCAAACATCGTTCACATCTCAGTGGCTCGGTTCGGCAAAGAATCACCGCTGAGACGTGACTGCACTTCACTCTGGAGGAAACACTGCTGGATGTGTTTGTTTCCCAACTTTCTCTTTCTCATTGAGAACCAACTTGATTAGATTATCTGTCAGAAAATCTATTTATTGTGGTCTGTGTTGTCTCTGCTTTCCTCCCTTCCTTCTCATTCTCCTCTCTTCCTCATTGAAACAGACCACAGAACTAATTCTCCTCTCTCTGACCTGACTCAGAGCTCTGGGCTAAAGAAGAAGAAGGTTGGTCTAAGAAACATAAACATACCGCTGAGCTCCAACCCTTAAAAGGTGCAATGTGTAAGATCTGCACAAAACAAATAGGAGGCAGAATTTCATCTCTACTGCTGGGTTCATATCATAGACTGTCTATATAGATGGACGACGTGTCTCCACTTCCTCCCACTGTACAAAAGTGAAGCCAAAATATCCAAGATAGGGGAGCTGCCTTCTTGAGATTTTGGGTTATCGGGGGGTGGAGCCGCGATATCGAGCCAACCAATCGCGAGCCGAGCACAGCCGCAGCTTGTCAGCGAGAGAGACTCACAGCTGTCAATCATGACGTCTCACCCCCCTTTTTACTGCATTAAAATAACTAATTAAAACTAAACTGATCAGAAAAATGAACATTTGAACATACGTCAGCGTGATTAAGTTATTTGACGTGTACTTTGACTTTTTAGTTTGGCCGATGGCGGAGCTGTAGCAACTCACATTCAGCCACCGTAAACCCCAGCAAAACTTTATATTTATCCGATAACGCTAAACAAACTATCAAAACGTACACGGATCCTGTACCGTCAACGTGATTGACAAGATCTTGTTGCAGCTCTACTTCTTGGTCCTCTCATGTTGGATTGAGGACAGACAAGACGCTACAGTGGAATCACTATCGCCTCTCGAGGAACAATTACAAGACAGGACGGCCCGGTGCTAGCTGGTTAGCATGCTCATTTCACTAGATGCAGTATCTCTGCAACACAATACTGTGACATCTCTGACGTCAACACTGTGACCTCTTCACATTCTGGTGATAATGTTACTTCATTTTTTTTCATGTTTTAAACAAGAATTCGGGCCAGATCTGACACATTGCACCTTTAAAAAAGGAAATAATTCCCTCCATCTTCCTCACTCGGTAGTGAAATGTTGGTGAAAGCTACATGAAGCAAACCGCTCAGTGTTCCTGTGCACAGCTAGCTCTCTCCAAAAACACAGCAACCCACATTAACACACATAATAACACACCAACATGAACACAAACACAGATACTGTAGTCAGATATAAATGATAAAACATGTCAGGGGTTATGAGGGACGGGACATGATTTACAGCTACAACACCAATCCAACGTTTTCAACATGGATAATGTTTCATTCAGCAATACAAATACCGGCAACCGTGCATCAAACTGCAACCGTGCATCAAATAGAGGCAAAGTTGTGGCATGTGTGAACTTTTAGCGTCCATTTGTAAGTCAAAGTCCTCCAGTAGAATTTGTCTATTTTTCACAGGACTTGGAAGAAAACAAGTTGCTGTCCTCCCACTTTTGTGAAAATACCAAGAGTGCACTCGTGATAAGATTAAGTTTTACTTTGAGCTTTCCTTCAGATTAAACAGAAAATAACAATACGAAAGCAAAAAAACACAAGAGTAAGCACATTTTTGAAGCTTTCTCTTATAATTTTCATGATTAATTATTGTTGGGTAACTTTCTAAATTTAAATTAAATTCAAGTTTTTCCTTACTTTAAACACTTGATCTGCTGTGTCATGACAGCTTGTGTGTAAATTAATCCAGCTGTACTCTAGTACAGTTAGTTTGTTGACTATTTTAGTTCATTAAGGCAATAATGTCGTTAGTTGACTGAGTTTTTTATCTTTATATTATAATAGTATAGACCTGACTAGGGATGTCACGATACCAGAACTTGTCGTCGATACTAATAACAGTAAATCCCATGATTCTCGATACCGATGTGATACCACGGTAAAAAAAAGAAAAGTAAAAGAATAAATACCATGTTCTTTAACATACACATACTTCAACATCTCACCAAAAACTACATTTTACAAGATTACATTTTAACACATCATGATAACGTCAGAATTTACCTTCACCCCAAATGAAACCTCCTGTGTTGAAACTGTCAGGACGAGAGCTAGTTAGCGTTAGCTGTTAGCAGCCGGTGAGCAGCACAGTCCTGCACGGAGCTAACAGCTAATGCTAACTTGCTCTTCTCCTGCTGATTTCAACACGGATTTGTGGTAGTGTCTAGAAGGTAACCCACAATTTGGGAATCTCAAGCTCTGACGTCTTCATAATTTTGGCATCGACTTGGTACTAGGGATGCACCGATACCGATACCAGTATCGGGTATCGGGTTCGATACTGTGCTCATGTACTCGTACTCGCAAAACGGCTCCGATACAACGGCACCAATACCTCTCTACGGCAGCGTGACGTTAACCTCTCACCACCATCTTTTGGGTCCTATCGCACGCGCTCACGTTCCACCTCCCCGTCGGTCCGGGCGAGACGGGCCGGTGGGGACGCTGTAAAGCTGCGGTTGCGGCCGCGAGCCACCTTCGCCCCGAGCCTTTCCAAGCCGACCTAGAGCCGGTCGCAGTGCACCGCCTTGTATGCGGGACTCCCCAGCCTGTCGTGTGTCGCTCACACCTTCCAGCTGGCTGTTAACGAGGGTCTTTTGGCACAGAGAAGTAGTCGTATCGGTACTCGGTAGCGGCGAGTACCCAAATGTAAGTACTTATACTCGGTCTGAAATAAACTGGTATTGGTGCATCCCTACTTGGTATATCGACGGATCGGCTACTCGTGACATCCCTAGTCCTGACCTTTCCCCTCCGTGTGCTCTATTACTGTGTTAGCAGACGAGCTGGTTACCTTCAGCTGGGTGTTGAAAGCGTCTATCTCCAGCAGTTTGGCCCTCGTCTCTCTCTCCACGGCGTCCAGCTGTTCTCTGAGCTGCTGTCTGCTGGTCTCCTTCTGCTCCACAGCCTTCTGCAGCGACGACAGGCTGTCACCTAAAGACACACAAACAAGAGTGAGATCAGGTTAGCTTCATTAGTCACAGACAAATATTATTATTATGTTTAAGTACATTGTGTAACCAATGAGTGAGTTAACGAGTGCTTTTATTAGACATCACAGATGTACGTATGAACTGATCAAGAACTGAGAAAAACATGGTTACTTTCATCTTGACAACCGCATGTTTTTAATTATACTAATCCTCTGCCTGCACAAATCTATTCAAATCTTTTATTGAAAAGTGATGCAACTGCCACAAATTTGCCAGTCCGAATGGTTTTGATGCAAAATTTTCACAGGCGTATTTCACATTTTAGTGTTGTTTATTCCTAACGCAGCTGGTGTGTAAAGGCCTTTTAAGTGTGTGTTTAATTTATGTAGGGTAGTACTCACGATGCAGACTGTTCTGTTGAACCTGTTTCAGCTGGTCGTTGAGACTCTGTTTATCAGGAATTAGCCTCCCCAACCACTGCTGGGAGTCCTGCAGACAAACACAAAGTCAAATCAAGAAAAATAATTATCAAGTCAGTCACTTTACTAGTTCATTAAAAAAATCTGTACTACATGGATAAATCCTACAGTTTCTAAGAATATGTCCGATGACGTAGCAGAAATGAATGTGACCCTGCTGTGTTGTATTTTGCTGATTTGTTCTGCGTACCTGCAGCTGCTGCTGCAGCAGGGTGATTTCAGCGATGCGTGTCTCTCTGGTCTGATTGGTCTGCTCCACCTCTCGCCGCTGAGCTGACAGACGAAACCGAACATCCTTCAGTTTGCCCTCCAGCTGGGACTTCTTATCATTCTGGAGGACGGCACAGAGGGATGGAGAGGAATACTATTTCGTTATACTATACTATTAAGTTTCTGCTGATGTGTATGAAGTATGAGGTTGCAGAAAGAATGTGTTGATAGCTGCTCTGTTCTTCCTGTTTGGTGTTAGCTGATTGTTTTTTGGTTTATCGTTGAAGAAACCTTTCAAGCTCCCCATTGTCACACAGACCAACTCTCTCTGTCTGTCAGTCCAGAGGATAACTCTGGTGCTAACAGTCAGCTTGGTGACAAACCAGCAGTGCTGCTGCTTAAAACAGTACAACTTTGACTCTAAATAATTGCCATTAAAGGGTAACTTAGGTATTTTTTAACCTGGACCGTATTTTTCCATGTTTTGTGTCAACAATCTTTGAAACTGGTCCAGTATTGAGGGAGAGCGCTGCAGCTGGCAGTTGCTCACGGGCTGCAATATGGTGCTATCGGGGCAAGCTGGCACCGTCATTTCCGTCCACTAAAAGTGCTTGTTTTTGCCCTGATAGGCTCGGACTGTTATTATAAGAGTCTGATAACATTATGGAAAAAGTCTCGCTCAAGGAGAAGTCTCATTCTGAAATCTGGCGAGGTGAGGTGTTGCCGGAAGACAGCGGTGGAATAGTGGAATACATCTATGGTGGAAACGCAAGTGATTGTTGTGTTAAGAGTACAGAAAGCGTAGCTTAGTGTTATCTAAAAGATTTTCAATGTCATGGCTGAATAACTGATATAGCCGATAGCTGATATTCAGATTTCACAACAAGACTTCTCCTTGAGCAAAATAACAAACAGACCGGATCAAGAGAAAGGTAAGAAAAAGGGTTTTATTTCTCTGTAGGGTCCGTTCCATGATGTTGTCAGACACTTATAATAACAATCTGAGCCTGTCAGTGGCAAAAACAAGCACTTTTAGTGGACGTAACGTTACATTGACGCGGCTCATTTGCCCTCGCTGCTCGTTTAGTGGCTGCCGGTCCCAGCGTTCTCCCTCAATACTGGACCAACTTCAGAAATTGTTGTCCCCATTAGTCACTTAAGACAGAAAAACATGAGAAAATAGGATCCTACGACAGAGTATTAGGGCCACATTGAGGGGGAAAAAATCTGAGATTTCGAGAATAAAGTCGTAATATTACGAGAATAAAGTCCTAAGTATGACATGTTGTCAGATTTCCTCCCTTTGATTGACAAGCCCTAGAGTATATTCTCTTGTCTACTCTTTGTTATGTGACGAGGTGTGGGTGCTTAAGTATGTGTGATTACCAGAGCCTCCAGTTCAAACTCCAGCGTCTTCTTCCTGGCTTTGAGCAGCACTATACTCTCCTGCTCTCGGTTTCTCTGAGTCAGAAGCTCCTGGCGACGTTGACGCTCCCACTCCAGCTGACGCTGGCGCTCTAATTCACGCTTCGCAGACTGGACGGACCAAACACACACACACAGCGAAATATTACAGCTCAAAGAACAAGATGGCAAAAGATAGGAAATTAGATTATATTCATATATTACACACTTCATTATACACAACAAGCCATCCACTGTAGGAGTGTAATTTAGGCTCTAAGAGATCTAAAGAGGGCAGTGAAAGGTCTCCGAGTTGTGTACAGCAGATTTAATTACAAGTCTACAGCGGTTCAACGTCAACTCAACCATAACTCTTCAATTAAAAGCAGATAACTGGTAATCATGTTCCTCCTCCTTCCTACCTCTCTCCTCTCTATCTCTTTACGTCTCTCATCCTCTCTCTGCCTCTCAATCTCTCTCTGTCTCTCCAGCTGTCTCTCTAGTTCGTGCTGTCGTCTCCTCTCCTGTTCCAGACGCTCACGCTCCTGAAAAACAAACACAAAAATGAGCTGGAAGAACAAACAACTCTATTACCTGTTACGCATTTTATTAACCTGCTACATGTCGTAAAGGTAAATAACTCACTGATGGGACGTTGTGGCTCTTACAGTGACGGCACTGTGGCTATTATATTATGCAAATATTTCACAGACTTATACACAAGCCATCAGCCGTGACCAGTTCACATTATGAAGGCCTACAGAGTGGAAATGAGGAATCAATGGAGTCTACCTTTCTCTCCAGTTCCTCCCTCTCCAGCGTCGCCAGCCTCTCCTGCTCTTTCCTCTGCAGCTCCTGCAGAGCCTGACGTCTCTTCTCCAGCTCCAGGTTTCCTCGCTCAAAGTTCTCCCTCTTCTTGTCTTCAAACGTCACTGCGGCGAGACAAACCAAGTCAATATAAACAACGTACAGTACAGCAGCTATGATTTCACATTTTTTACCGTGCTTAAGCACTAAGAAGTGCACATTCATTATTCTAATTTTTATTATTTGTGATTTATACACAACATAACACTGGGCAGTGAGATATGATACAAAGATTACATAATATATGCATCCAACTATGAAGCAAGGAATCTCTGTCTGTGTGGTGTGTCTGTGTGTCTTTCACATAACTCATGAATTCTTGAGTTATGGCCAAAACTGTGTTTTTGTGAGGTCACAGTGACCTCTGACCACCAAAATCTAATCGGTTCATCCTTGAGTCCAAGTGGATGTTTGTGCCAAATTTAAAGAAATTCCCCGCGTTCCTCAGATAACACGTTCACGAGAATCAACGGATGGACGGACAACTCTAAAAATCTCGTGGCATAAAAAGTCACGCTGACAGTGAAGTATCTACTGGGAGACCGACACCAAATAAAACAGCTGAAGGAGACGGCTCAGATGGGCGTGCAACAATACAACTTGAGTGTTACAAATACTGATTTCAAGAAAAGGGCAGGAGCTCAGTGACAACAAATATTCTGCTTTATTTCAAACTGCCAGAACTTTTCACATGAACCTCGATGGAAAGTGGCGAGAAACTGATTGAAAGAAACAGTAAAGAAGAAGCAGAAGAAGTTTCAAGGGTCGAGGCAGCTTTTATCATTAATCATTCTTTTTGTTGTTTATCAAAAGATCCCAGTAGAGTTTTGAAGCCAACGTAGGTGAGTGTTGGCAGGGCCAGTCCCAGTTTGACCAGTAATATGATGTAATGTGGAGGACCAATCACCTGGTAGGTTCTTGCTGCACTCCGCCTCTTCCTCCACCTCCTCCGGGACGCTGAACTCCGACTGAACACTGTCACTTCGCACACGCCTTCAAAACAACACAAACACACACACCGTCAAAACAATACAAATTATTAATACAATTAATTAATTAATCAATTGTTGCAGATCTAGTAAACAAACACAAATTCGTATTACTTCTATTTATGTTTGTTTACAGGAGCTGCAACAATTACTCGATTAGTTGTCAACTATTAAATTAATCGACAACTATTTTGATAATCGATTAACTGGTTTGAGTATTTGTTTTAAGAAAAGAAAGTCTAAATTCTCTGAGTCCTGCTTCTTAAATGTGAATATTTTCTGTTTTCTTTACTCCTCTATGACAGTAAACTGAACATCTTTGAGTTGTGGACAAAAACAAGACATTTGAGGATGTCGTCTTGGGCTTTGGGAAACACTGACCGACATTTTTCACCATTTTATAGATCAAACAACTAATCAATTAATCGAGAAAATAATCAACAGAATAATCGGCAATGAAAATAATTGTTAGTTGCAGCCCTAATGTTCATAATACAAACTAAACACTAACAAATACAAACTATTTTGTATTCAATGTGTTTATAATGTTTGAAAAAACTGGTTAATGTAGTTCGCTTTAACCTGAAACATCAGTCACAAACATCGACTGCTGTTAAAATCAATATACAGTACATGTGTATTATTATGCATACCGCTGTCAGTTAATGAGGTATTTAGAGTATTGAGTATTTACCTGAATGTGGGTGGGAGGTAATCTGGTGGTAACACAGGTGGCAGCGGTAACCCTGACATCGCCATATCTATGAGGTGCATGGCCAAGATAAACTCCTCAGCTGTTAGCTTTCCATCCTGGTCGATATCCGATAGACTCCTACAGGGAAAGAAAGATGGAACAAATTAAGTATTTTAAGGACTAATGTCTTCTACGTGTAGACTCCCATTTTGATGAAGATGTACTGACCATATCGTGGCCAGCTGGCCCTGAGGAAGACTGGACTGCATCAGGATGGTGCGAGCCTGAGGACCTGAGAGAGAGAGAGAGAGAGAGAGAGAGAGAGAGAGAAAGAAATCACATTTAATGCTGTGGCAGACAGGACAGAAATATTATCACAAATAATGACACGTTAATGTGTGTGTTCTAGTACCTGTGAGGTGTCCACTCATCATCTTGTCGTGGGAGTTAAACAGCTGTCTGTACTTGAGCCTGGAGCCCTGAGGGACCGCCCAATCACAGGGGGGCTGAACACTAACAGAAAATAAAGAGACTTTACCTTAGAGCGGGTCATAAAGAACAATAAGCACATATAATGTAGGATGCAGACAACGTCAGGTTAACCGTGAGCTGTTTCTCATTTTAGCACATCGTTATCAGATTTCTGATTACATTGCCTACCTGGTAGTGTCTATGGACGTCCCCTTCTGCAACTTGGTACTGGAACGATTGAACGAAGAAGACTTGTTGACAGAGGGAGCTGAGAGACACAGAGAAGAGGACATTTAAGTCTGAGGCTGTGGTCAGATACTCAGCTCACACGCTACACGAGAATCAGGCTGATTTTGTCCGTCAATCGTCAGCAAAGCCCCGATTGTTTGATGGTTCTAAAGATGATCTTTCCAGATGTTCCTGTGGTGTGAGATATGTTAAGAGTGTTTTTTTACATCCCCCGATCGTCTCTGAAGCCCACCCTGGCCGCACCGATTTCAAATGGTAAATATTAAACATGTTCAATATGTGTGTGAGGAACCCCGAGGACAGCCGATGACGCAGCCACATGGGAAAGAACGATAGCTGATAGAGAACCAAGCTGACTGAAGAAGGAAGGACAACCACTGCTGTCATGGTGGCCGCGGCTAATGCATGAGCTAATGCTAAACGTGAAGCATTAAGTAGTAGTAAGATGGAGCGCAGTGCTACTGCAGGGCTGAGTTTTCTCTTCCATTCTCTAAGAAAGTTGCGGCGGCGACGCGATTCTGAGCTCAGGCTGGTGCACGCCAAGGGTGGAGTACGAGCAGGGAGGCAGGGAGGCATCTGATTGGTTCTTTCCAAGCGGACCGCGAGGCAGTGATTGGCAGACGTTTTTACAGGATTACAGTAGCTACAGATGACGGCTCTCTTCCGGGGAAAAGACCATTTCAACCAATTTAACAAATAGTGTAGACTGGAGAACATCGTCAACCCTGACTTTAATGTGTCTCCATGACTTCATCCATCCATCCTTCGTGAATTTTCAGTACAAAGTAAAAATCTCTGTGGTCCGCCATGTTTGTTTTCACTAAAGTCACGTTTGATTGCTAGAGATTTTGTGAGATTTCTGGGTTTTTCCTAAATTAATCTGTTAGTTGGTGTAATGTTGTTTTGGCCAAATCGTTGCTCTCCACACACTATTGGAACAAAACGGTTAAATTGAACACAACATGTCGTTATGTGTGGGCTTTCTCACATTTTACACATCTGGTAAGATTTGAAAAAATCTTTTAGTTTGGGCCAGCCTTAAGTCACTAAACGGTGCTATTGATAACATTGATAACATTCAGCCACTACATGTGACACGCTCTTCCACCGTTCCATTGCATTCACAAATGGTTGCCAGTTTGTTGCACAACATGCATATTTTATGGTCGAGTGGAGTGAGACTCAGACGGACGGTCACATCAAGTGATGAATCTTTCGTGGAGAGTAAAAGTCATTTTGCAGCCGTGTCGTTGCAGTGTGTTACCTGGGTGGGAGAAGCCTGAGATGGGCTGCATCAAGCCTGCGGGAGGGGCTCCGTTGGCGATGGGCGGGGGGAGGGGAGGAGGGGCGGACGAAACGAGTGGGGGGGACACTCCGACGGGGAGAGGTGGCAGGGGGAGAGGAGGCACGCCTGATAGAGGGGCGGAGAGGGGAGGCATGGGGGGCATGCCTGCAGAAAAAACAGACGTGATTATCAGAGTGACATCATCCTGATCAAATACATCTGCTGGGTTTTACCCCCGCCCAACGAGACATCAAGAAACCTTGAGGCAAAGCAGTCACAAGAAAACGACAATAAAAGATAATATCTCTGTTATTACATTAAACTGTGTGCAGTGGTTCTTCTGTTCAACTGTGCACCATCACAGAGACAATTACAACCATTGTGGAGGAAGAATTAAATTAAAATGATCACTGTTAGTCTAACAATCAATCACAACCTAATAGTTCATGTAAGGCCAGCTGATAAACATCAATTATTTCACATACACAGCGTGTGTTCTTGTCTGTGTCTTACCAAAGCCGCTCTGTGGGGGGAAAGTCAGTGGGGGCGGATTCATACTGGGAGGGAGCGCGGGGGGCAGCGGGTGACCCTGGAGTTTCAATTTGATGAGCTTCATGGCGATGGAGAACTCGTGGATGTCCATACGACCATCGCTGTTCATATCAGCCAGAGCCCTTAAAAAAGGCACACAGAGAAACAGTTAAAGGAAACGATGCATTGTTACATTAAAAAAAAAAAAAAGTTGAGAAATGATTGATATCTGTC